>NC_059095.1:18095962-18409952 GCF_020497125.1 Mauremys mutica | reverse complement strand
GACAAAGACTGAACAAGACCCCCTTGGCTTGCAGTTGATGTCAGAAAATCCCACCTGGAAATGACCATTTTTTAACCGTGAGGCTAATTATCTAGTGGAACAAGCTCCGCAAGGGAGGTGGTAAATTCCCCATCACTTGCAGTTTGTAAATCAAGACCGCAGCTCTTGCTGCAAGACACCTGGTGTGTGGGTGTCCCTGTTTCTGTGTTTTGGGATCCCTGGTACATGGTGCCTCCCTCCCACCAGTTCAGGATCCCCATAATGGGTGCTCCCATCCCCCCATACAGTCTCTGCGGGGGCGTGGGGTGTATGAAAAGAGACCAAGTCTCACTGTCTTGCCCAGGCTACGCTGCAGGTGCTATTCACAGGCGCGATCCCACTACTGATTAGCACGGGAGTTTTGACCTGCTCCGTTTCCGACCTGGGCCGGTTCACCCATCCTTAGGCAACCTGGGGACCCCAAGCTTCCCAGGGATCCCCATATTGATGCTGAGCTTAGTGTGGACACCTGATCGGCACAGCCCCCTGACCAGGCCAGAGAGAGCAGCAGGTTTCCCGTATTGTTTCTTGCTCTTGTTTTCTTGACTAGTTTAGTCCTCTGCACCAATTTCCACTTTTGCTTTGTAAGCCTGGCTAGCTCAGTTGGCAGCACATCAGACTTTTAATCTGAGAGTCTCCAGGGTTCAAGTCCCTGGACAGGTGATAAACTACTTCCCAAGATCTTACACTTTCTTGCTGGAGTCCTCTTTTTCTCTGCAGGATTTTCCCTTTCCTCAGAAGGGCCTTTTTGTGTGTGGGTTTGAAGGGGCAACTTCCTGAATAGCCCCTCTGTCCTTGCAGCCCTGGAGGAATAAAGGCCTCTGGGCATAGAACATGTTCCTTCCCTGCACACACACACACAGAATATCCCTAAGGAATTAGAATCACCTGCTGCCTTCCCCTGTCCTTCTGGATCCCCAAATGAAGATGTTCTTCAGCCTAAACCCATGTCGCCCTCTTTTCCCAGTGCCCCTCAATCCCAACCCTCAGTCCCTCCTATTCTCACTGCTCCTCACTCCCAACCGGAGCCTGCTCCTCTTCACCCTTCTCCTCTGTCCCAACCCACAGCCCCCTCCTATTCCCAGTGCTCCTCAATCCCAACCCACAGCCCCCTCGTAATCCCAGTGCCCCTCAATCCAAACCCACAGGCCCCTCCTCACGCTGCTCCTCAATTCCAACCCACAGCCCCCCTCCTATTCCCACTGCCCCTCAATCCCAACCCACAGGCCGCCTCCTCACGCTGCTCCTCAATCCCAACCCACAGCTCCCTCCTTCCCTCCAGCAGCAGGTGCTTCACACCCCCTCAGGAAGATTTTCTTGCAAGGGTTCATGTATGAGGCTGCATGTGGATTTTACAGTATGTTGGAAGTAGGTTGGGTTGCTTGCGGAAAATGATCACTTGTGGCTGGTGTTGCATTCCCAGTCTCCATGTTATAGGGGCAGGAGAAATAAAGGGTTGTTATCCTTGTTGTGTGACTCGAGGGCAGCACAACTGTGCTTGGCAGACCCTGATTGAGGGACTCACCCTCAATTCAATAGCACCTGCTAGGCAGGGGACAGGGGTCCCAAAGCCAAGTGGGCCAGGGTCTGGGTCCCAATACTAAAATGTAGGTGTCAGACCCACGTCAGGACAGGGGGGCTGTGGAGGGATGAGTGAGTCCCTAGACAACATAGTGAGTACGGTGCCTTCTTATTTCCCCCTTTTCCACCCAGGATGGCAGGTGAACTCTACAGAGGCACCTCTGGGCTTGCACTGACTAAGGACAACAGCTGTGAGTGGGGTGCAGAGCGGGGATGGCTCATGTTAAAGGACTTTTGGTTGCTGGACTGATGAACCGTAGGGAGAAGGACACTGCCCAGCTTATTTGGGGGAGGTGGGTCTTTCCCTCGTGGTTTATGTTTATGTTTTGGGGCTGCTGACATGACTTCTGCTAACCCTGGGCTTACATTGCAGTGTAGACATATCCTGAGGGGGCATCTATACTGTGACAAAATCCCTGTGGCCCGGCTGGCCTGGATGATCTGATTTGGGCTCCTGGGGCTCAGACTGGAGCCCAGGCTCGGAGACCCTCACCCCTCGTGGTGTCTCGGAGGCTGGGCTCAAGCCCAAGTGTCTACACCGTAATTTTATAACCCTGCACCACAAGCCCCACAAGCCTGAATCAACTGACCCAGGGTTTGAGAATAGTAACTTGGGTGTGTTAATGGCAGTGTAGACATAATGCTAGGCTATGTCCACACTGCAATGAAACACCCACGGCTGCCCCGTGCCAGTGCAGGCTCCCAGGCTAGGGCCGTGGGGTGGTAAATTTGCAGTGTAGACATCTCAGCTCAGGCTCAATACCGGGCTCTGGGACCCCCCAAGGTTGGGAGGGAGTTTAGCAAGTGAAAAAGGTAAAATGGCAGTGGAGTATTACCCTGGACTCCAATGGCATTTCTCCATTGGTCTGTCTGCTTTGGGACAGGGACAATAACACATCCTGCTGCATTTGTTATTTCAAAGGGCGGTTTAGGATTTTCATTCTCACACACGGTGCACAAAGCAGGACTCAACCCTCGGTGTAAACTAAATGAGCTGCTCACAGATTCTGGCAGCCACAATGAGCATTTGGGTGAGAGCCCAGACCTGCCCCGTCCCAGAGGGAGGGGGTCATCTGCGAGGGGCTTAGAACACTCATGTACCAGCTCCTAACTCCCAAACTTTCAGTAACTCTGTTATCAGTGCCTGTGAGTGTAATTTAAACCATAAAAACAGCCACCCTGTGCTAGACCAAAGGTCCCTCTAGCTCCTTATTTTGTCTTCTGACAGTAGCCAATACCAGGTGCTCCAACAACCAGTCAATAAGGCACCACTGGGAGTTGAACCCAGGATCTCCTGTTTACAAAACAGGTGCTTTAATCAGCTATGCCATGGTGCCTGCCAGGGCCAGCTTTAAGCCGATTCGCCCGATTCCTGGGAATCGGGCCCCGCGCCTAAGAGGGCCCCGCACCTTTGGCGCCTTTTTAATTTTTTTTTTTACTTACTCCAGCTGCCGTCTCTCTGCTCCGGGGTTTTCTGTGGCCCCGCTCCCCTGACCAAAGCGCAGGCGGGAGAGCGGCTGCCCCACAGCCTCGCTCTCCCAGCTGCAGCTCCGGCCGGAGCGCGGCAAGCCCCGCGGCCCCGGCTGCAGCTCCGGCCGGAGCGTGGCAAGCCCTGCGGCCCCAGCTGGAGCTCCAGCCGGAGTGCGGCAAGCCCCGCGGCCCCGGCTGGAGCTTCAGCCGCAGTGCGGCAAGCCCTACCCTACAGCCCCGCTCTCCCAGTTGGTGCCCTGGGGTAGTGGGGGGCTCCGGGGATTATTTAAAGGGCTGGGGCTCCAGCTATCTCTGCCACCCCGGTCCTTTAAATAGCCGCCAGAGCCCCATTGCCCCTATGCATTCATCAGGGCTCCCGCGGCTATTTAAAAGGTCTGAGGTGGGGTAGAAGCAGGGGAGCCCCGGGCCCTTTAAATAGCCCCCAGAGCCCTGGGATAGAGGGGGTCTTGGGGGCTATTTAAAGGGCCAGGGCTCCAGCTGCCTCTGCTGCAGCCCTTGCCTTGCCCTGCCTGCACCAGCTCTGCCCCCCAATGCCTGCAGCCAGCTCTGCACCCTGTGCCCACAGCCAGCCCCTGCCAAACCCCCTGCCCTGTCTCCAGCCAACCCCTGCCACACACCCCTGTGGTCCTGCCCAAAGCCAGCCAGCCCTACACACACCCCTGCCCGCACCCAGCCCTGCACCCCCTGCTCTGTCTCCAGCCAACCCCTGCTGCACCCCCCTGCCTGAAGCCAGCCAGTCCCACAATCCTCTGTCTCCAGCCCTGACAACCCCTGCTGCACTCCCCTGCGGCCCTGCCTGAAGCCAGCCAGCCCACCCCACATCCCCGTCTCCAGCCAGCCCCACACTCCTTGCCTTGCCTACAGCCAGACCCTACCTCCAGTCAGCCCCTGCCCTGCCTCCAACCAGCCCCATGTCCACTGCTGCCCTGCAGTTCCCAGGGCAGTAACCCTGCACACCTGCTTCAATGAGGGAGGGCAGGGAGCAGCTGGGACCCACACATGTGCACACCCCCAGGGATTGGCGGTGACCCACACATGTGAAACGGCCGTCATTAATAACCAATCAACAGCATATATGAATCAATGTACATAATATATAATTTTATTATTTATATAGTTATGGAAAGTAAATAATAGAAGGAAGAAATGAAAGGCTTTTTTTTTTTAGTCATCCCTGCCAGGGCCCCGCCAAAAATGTTCGAATTGGGCCCCGCACTTCCTAAAGCCGGCCCTGGTGCCTGCCTATGATTAAGGTGTCATGTCTGCCCAAACCTGACTCCCTGCCATCCCCACCGGGGCCTGACAAGCTTTGCTTGTGTTTGGATTCTTCAAAGCAGAGGAGCAGGTGAGGTTTTCCTTGCAAGCTGTGTGTGTGTGTGTGTGTGTGAATCTTTGTCCAGGTCTGCACTACAAAGTTATTTCAGCAGAATTATATTGCTCAGGTGTGTGAAAAACACACAACGCTCCCTCGGTCGGCAGCTTGTGGCTGGTGCACACACTGCAATGCCACGTCTGGCGACAAAACTGCTCTGTTTTGGTGACAAAATAAAATCACCTCGACGAGAAGCCTAGAGCTTTTTGCAGCAAACTTAAAGTGACAGAGTGTCAGTGTAGACGCTGCTGTTCATTATATCACCATAACTGGCCTCCTCCAGTATCCCACAATGTCTGCCGTGAACTCGCCTGCCCTGCATTCCTGCTACAGAGACATCGGCCTCTCCCCTTTCATCGCTCCGGGAAGTTCTGACAGCTGAGCCTGCTGCAAATCACTGCCGTGGATGCTGCTCTCTCCCGCACTGCGAACACAGAGCAGGTGGCGGAAGCTTCCTTACAGTGGGGGGGAGGGGGGCCACTGGCATCCGAACTGTGGTGCCACCATGACACCCCTTCCCTAAGGCCCCACCCTCACTCCACCCCTTCTCCCTGACGCCTCATCCTACCCCTCCCCCAAGGCCACCCCCACAGAACCCCTCTTCCCCCCAAGACTCCACTCTGTCCACCCTTCTGTCATTCATCCTTACGGCTTGTAAAAAGTGGTGGGGCCATGGCTCTCTAAACACCCGTGAGCCAGCACCTCTGCCACCGAGCCAGGCAGGTAGCAGCATGTGTGTGTGTGACAGAGACTGCTGTGCTGTGTCGAGCCAGTGAGGGAAGCGGGGGCTGATATCGGTGCTGTCCCCCTCCCCCTGCCTCAGGACTGGTTGCTTCCAGCAGCTGTCTGAACGTAGAGACAGCGCCGACACGCTCACTCTTCTCTAACACACACACTCCCTCTCCCCCCACACACACAGTCTCTGCCCCGCCACACACACTTCAGGTGAAAAGCAGCTGTCAATGTAGTAGGATGTGATGCTGTACCAGCCGATGAGACATTGCAAACCCCTCCCAAAGCACCCTGCAGCCAGCTGCACAGTGGGATGGCTACCCACAATGCACTGCTCTCTGTGCGATCCAAGAGTTGCTAGCGTGGATGTGCTCTGGTGACACAAGCCGCATAGTGTGGATACGCAACAGCAGTTTAATTAAAATGCTGTAAGTAAAGCCGCATAACTCTGTTGTGTAGACACAGCCTGAGAGTGAGGCAAGACCTAGCTCCTGTTGACACCAAGGATGCTCAGCCACTGAAACTAAATTGTTAAATTTAAAGAACCACAAGTTCCTCCATAGTTGACAGGACTCAACCCTGAGCAGGGAGCCACCTGGATTTCTAGTCTATCACCTTAATCACTCAGCCACAACTACTTGCTTTATGCAGTTTTCTCACTACACTCTAGTTCTGATCTCACTGAGTGATCATTTCCAATTGTTTAACCAGACCAGCTTCCACACCACACTCACTGCTGTGTGTGTGTCCATGGCTGAACAGCAAGAATTCCTGCCCATTTCCCTTCTGGCTGGAGTATGATGAGAATATGTTTGTGGTTAATGACGTTGCTGAGGATTGTTGACCCTTTCCTGTCTTGATTAATCCTGCCTTAATTCAGACAGTCTCTTTCCCGCCATATCCCCAGCACATCAGTGATTGCGATAGCAGGGGGCAGGTTTTCTCTGGGGCACTGAGCTTTGCCAGGGGGTTGGTGGCTCCTTTCTTTCCTCACCCTGGAGTAAACTCAACTTTTTATTCCATCCCTGATGTGTCATGGAATAACAATGCAGCATGAAGAAAGAGGTGGGCACAGCGGGTCTCAGGGGGGGAGCAGAGAGGTGCAAGCGGTGGGCTGGGCTGGGCAGGGGAGGGGCAGAGAGGTGTGGGTGGTGGGCAAGGCAGGTCTCAGGGCAGGGGCAGAGAGGTGTGAGCGGTGGGCAGGGCGGGTCTCAGGGCAGGGGCAGAGAGGTGTGGGTGGTGGGCAGGGCGGGTCTCAGGGGAGGGGCAGAGAGGTGTGGGTGGTGGGCAGGGCGGGTCTCAGGGCAGGGGCAGAGAGGGGGGGGTGGTGGGCAGAGCAGGTCTCAGGGGAGGGGCAGAGAGGTGGGGGCGGTGGGCAGGGCGGGTCTCAGGGGAGGGGCAGAGAGGTGTGGGTGGTGGGCAGGGCAGGTCTCAGGGGAGGGGCAGAGAGGTGGGGGTGGTGGGCAAGGCAGGTCTCAGGGGAGGGGCAGAGAGGTGGGGGTGGTGGGCAAGGCAGGTCTCAGGGGAGGGGCAGAGAGGTGGGGGTGGTGGGCAGGGCAGGTCTCAGGGGAGGGGCAGAGAGGTGTGGGTGGTGGGCAGGGCGGGTCTCAGGGGAGGGGCAGAGAGGTGGGGGGGGTGGGCCGGGCGGGTCTAGGGGTAGGGGCAGAGAGGTGTGGGTCGTGGGCGGGGCGGGTCTCAGGGGAGGGGCAGAGAGGTGTGGGTGGTGGGCAAGGCAGGTCTCAGGGGAGGGGCAGAGAGGTGGGGGTGGTGGGCAGGGCAGGTCTCAGGGGAGGGGCAGAGAGGTGGGGGTGGTGGGCAGAGCAGGTCTCAGGGGAGGGGCAGAGAGGTGTGGGTGGTGGGCAGGGCGGGTCTCAGGGGAGGGGCAGAGAGGTGGGGGCGGTGGGCAGAGCAGGTCTCAGGGGAGGGGCAGAGAGGTGGGGGTGGTGGGCAGGGCGGGTCTCAGGGGAGGGGCAGAGAGGTGGGGGCGGTGGGCAGAGCAGGTCTCAGGGCTGGGGCAGAGAGGTGGGGGCGATGGGCAGGGCGGGTCTCAGGGGAGGGGCAGAGAGGTGGGGGCGATGGTCAGGGCAGGTCTCAGGGGAGGGGGCAGAGAGGTGGGGGCGATGGGCAGGGTGGGTCTCAGGGGAGGGGCAGAGAGGTGTGGGGGATGGGCAGGGCGGGTCTCAGGGGAGGGGCAGAGAGGTGGGGGCAATGGGCAGGGCGGGTCTCAGGGGAGGGGCAGAGAGGTGGGGGGTGGGCAGGGCGGGTCTCAGGGGAGGGGCTTAGAGGTGTGGGTGGTGGGCAGGGCAGGTCTCAGGGGAGGGGCCGAGAGGGGGGGGTGGTGGGCAGGGCAGGTCTCAGGGGAGGGGCAGAGAGGTGGGGGTGGTGGGCAGGGCGGGTCTCAGGGGAGGGGCAGAGAGGTGTGGGTGGTGGGCAGGGCAGGTCTCGGGGGAGGGGGCAGAGAGGTGGGGGTGGTGGGCAGGGCAGGTCTCAGGGGAGGGGCAGAGAGGTGGGGGTGGTGGGCAGGGCGGGTCTCAGGGCAGGGGCAGAGAGGTGGGGGTGGTGGGCAGGGCGGGTCTCAGTGGAGGGGCAGAGAGGTGGGGGCGGTGGGCAGGGCGGGTCTCAGGGGAGGGGCAGAGAGGTGTGGGTGGTGGGCAGGGCAGGTCTTAGGGGAGGGGCAGAGAGGTGTGGGTGGTGGGCAGGGCAGGTCTTAGGGGAGGGGCAGAGAGGTGGGGGTGGTGGGCAGGGCAGGTCTCAGGGGAGGGGCAGAGAGGGGGGGGTGGTGGGCAGGGCGGGTCTCAGGGCAGGGGCAGAGAGGGGTGGGCGATGGGCAGGGCGGGTCTCGGGGGAGGGGCAGAGAGGTGGGGGCGGTGGGCAAGGCAGGTCTCAGGGGAGAGGCAGAGAGGTGTGGGCGGTGGGCAGGGCGGGTCTCAGGGGAGGGGCAGAGAGGTGTGGGTGGTGGGCAGGGCAGGTCTCGGGGGAGGGGGCAGAGAGGTGTGGGTGGTGGGCAGGGCAGGTCTCAGGGGAGGGGCAGAGAGGTGTGGGTGGTGGGCAGGGCAGGTCTCAGGGGAGGGGCAGAGAGGTGTGGGTGGTGGGCAGGGCAGGTCTCAGGGGAGGGGGCAGAGAGGTGGGGGTGGTGGGCAGGGCAGGTCTCAGGGGAGGGGCAGAGAGGTGGGGGTGGTGGGCAGGGCAGGTCTCAGGGGAGGGGCAGAGAGGTGTGGGTGGTGGGCAGGGCAGGTCTCAGGGCTGGGGCAGAGAGGTGGGGGTGGTGGGCAGAGCAGGTCTCAGGGGAGGGGCAGAGAGGTGGGGGTGGTGGGCAGGGCGGGTCTCAGGGGAGGGGCAGAGAGGTGGGGGTGGTGGGCAGGGCGGGTCTCAGGGGAGGGGCAGAGAGGTGTGGGTGGTGGGCAGGGCAGGTCTCAGGGGAGGGGCAGAGAGGTGTGGGTGGTGGGCAGGGCAGGTCTCAGGGCTGGGGCAGAGGTGTGGGTGGTGGGCAGGGCGGGTCTCAGGGGAGGGGCAGAGAGGTGTGGGTGGTGGGCAGGGCAGGTCTCAGGGGAGGGGCAGAGAGGTGGGGGTGGTGGGCAGGGCAGGTCTCAGGGGAGGGGCAGAGAGGTGGGGGTGATGGGCAGGGCGGGTCTCAGGGGAGGGGCAGAGAGGTGGGGGTGGTGGGCAGGGCGGGTCTCAGGGGAGGGGCAGAGAGGTGGGGGTGGTGGGCAGGGCAGGTCTCAGGGGAGGGGCAGAGAGGTGTGGGTGGTGGGCAGGGCAGGTCTCAGGGGAGGGGCAGAGAGGTGGGGGTGGTGGGCAGGGCAGGTCTCAGGGGAGGGGCAGAGAGGTGTGGGTGGTGGGCAGGGCAGGTCTCAGGGGAGGGGCAGAGAGGTGTGGGTGGTGGGCAGACCTTGGGGTAGAGGGTGCAGAGGCACAAGCAGCAGGCAAGGAGGCCTCAGGGGAGGAGAGGAGCGAGCAAGAGGCGGATTAGCTCTTAGGGAGCTTCCAGAGCTCATGCCCAGCCTCCCCACATGCAAGAGTCATGGGCCACCTGTTCTCTGGGTCTTCGCTAACCAAGCCCCTCCCCAAGCTCTGTTGATGGGAGAAGCCCTCCTGTTGACACAGCACTATCTGCACCAGGGCTGGGTTGATAGAACTGCATTGCTTGGGGGAGTGTAAATTTTTTACACCCCTAGTAATGTAGTTACACTGACCTAATTTTATAGCATAGATCTGTCCAAAGAATCACTCACACACCTTGGGAGCAAAACTTCACCTGCTCCTCTGCTTTACAGAATCCAAACACGAACAACACTTGTCAGGCCCCTGTGGGGGTTGGCAGACAGTCAGGTGTGGGCAGACAGGATGCTTTAAATAACAGCAGGTACCATGGCTCCAGAGAATCAAGTCTCACATCTCGCTGGGAACTCAACTTCTTGTGCCCAGACAGTCTCAGCCCCCCTCAGTAGATGACCTGAGTCTGAGAAATGCAGTGTCCATCTTCTCTAAAGAAGTACTTGGAGAAATTTTCTTTGTGTGACCAGGTGGCCTAATGGATAAGGCATCTGACTTTGGCGCAGGTGTTTGAGGGCTTGAGTCCCTTCGTGGTTGTGCTTGTGCAGTTTTACTGTTGTGCTGAAAGTCCTGCTCCCTTCAGGGCTGGAACCTCTTCTTGGCGGCTCAGGCCAATGCTCTGGCTTCGGCTAGAGCCCCGGGAAGGAGTTGGGGGATGGGTGTCACAAAGGCTGGGGCATGAGCCCCAGGTGCTTCCAGTCTCGCCTTTGCCCTTCCTGACTTGCCAAAGAAAATGGGCGGCTGCCCGGGCTAGCGTGTGGAGCAGTTTCCCTCTTCCAAGTGTGCGCCTGTCCCTGTGCTGGAGGGTACTTGCTACATAGCGCCTTGGGCGCCTGGGTGTTTCTCTGCTTCTCGCCCGCTGGGGAAAAGCCTCTTGGGGTAAAATCTCCTGCCCCACTGCAAAAGTGAGCACCATGAGTGCGACCAGTCAGAGGCCCCACCATGGGGGCTGGCCCTGCTTTCCTACTGTCTTTTGATGCTGGCCACAGAGTGACAGCAGCTGCCCCACATTCTGGGTGGCTGTTGGCCTTCAGTGGGTGTTTGACACATCAGGGAGCAGGGAGCAGGCTGGCTGGGTGTCTCTGTGGCTGTCTGCTGGCCACACATAGGCATGGTTCTCCCCTCCTCTTGCCCTACCCTTGGTTGCTCTGTGGCTTTTAAGCCTTCCCTTGGAGCTGTCAGCACCAGCCACCTCTGCTCCAGGTGCCCAGAGGAGGAGAGGTGCTGGGCTCCAGCCTGGGACTCTGCCTCCCTCCTGACTATGAAGCCTGGCCCTGGCCCTGCTTTCTTCAAGCGCCAGGTGAGCAAGAGGAACAGCGCAGTGGCAACTGCCAAACTTGTGGGCATCAGGTGAAGCAGTGAGAATCCCAACCCTCAGGTGTCAGTAGCCAGTTCTAGAGCCCTGACCCACTGCAGCCTCCCACCCAGAGGCCTGACTCCAGTGGGTGTGAGTCACCCAGCAGGAGGGGAAAAGACTTAGTCTTGCACAGCTGGAGACAGGGAAGTTGAGCACTGTGAGCTCCAGCGCTTTACCACAAGGTCCCACTGAGATTTGAACTAGGGCTGTGGCTACACGCAGCGCTTCAAAGCGCTGCCGCGGCAGCGCTTTGAAGCGCTAAGTGTAGTCAAAGCACCAGCGCTGGGAGAAAGCTCTCCCAGCGCTGTCCGTACTCCACCTCCCTGTGGGGAATAACGGACAGCGCTGGGAGCCGTGCTCCCAGCGCTGGGGCATTGACCACACTGGCGCTTTGCAGCGCCGCAATTTGCAGCGCTGGAGAGGGTGTGTTTTCACACCCTGCTGCAGCGCTGCAAATTTGTAAGTGTAGCCAAGCCCTCAGATGGCAGGATTCAGAGTCCTGAGTGCTGCTCGTTACACCATGGGACCAGCTTGTGCTGCCTTCTCTGCACATCAGTGACCCTCACAGGACTGGCTTGTGTAAGGGACTGTTACCTCTTAACACAGGATTGTAAACAATAGAGTGAGGTCATTTAAACATCATTTATTTTGCAGCTTCATTTACTGTGCTAACAATGTAGCATCCTGACACTGATACTTCTGCCCATGCGACCTGTGGGTTGGATTCATTTTAGTGGGATGCAGAACATGTGGAGGATAATTTAAACTCTTAATTTCCTTAGGGTTTCCCTTCAATATATTTCTATGCTGGTGTGATTTCTGACCATTGCACGTCTATTGTATTTATTACAATAGCACAAGTAAGTCACACAAGTGATATAGTCTAGGGCAGGAGTCGGCAACCTTTCAGAAATGGGGTGCCGAGTCTTCATTTATTCACTCTAATCTAAGGTTTTGCGTGCCAGTCATACATTTTAACATTTTTAGAAGGTCTCTTTCTATAAGTCTCTAATATATAACTAAACTATTGTTGTATGTAAAGTAAATAAGGTTTTTAAAATGTTTAAGAAGCTTAATTTAAAATTAAAGTAAAATGCAGAGTCCCCCAGACTGGTCGACAGGACCTGGGCAGTGTGAGTGCCACTGAAAATCAGCTCACATGCCACCTTCGGCACGTGTGCCATAGATTGCCTTCCCCTGGTCTAGGGGCTTGGCTACATCGGAAGTTAGAGCTCATTAAAGCAGCCCCGGGTGCCCTAACTCCTGAGGTGTCCACACTCACAAGGCACATGGAGCACCTGGGCTCTGGAGCTCTCCTGGTAATCCACCTCCATGAGATGCATAAAGCTCACTGTGCCTTGGCTGAAATGCCCGGGGGTCAGGGTGGATGACGTGTTGCATCACTGCACTATGATTGGCCTCAGGAAACATGCCATAATCCCCTGAAGTCAAGTGCCCACTCTGGTCATTGTTCTGAAATCGGCTGCAGGCATGCGGATATCCCCTTTCAAAGCTCCGTTTCTGACAGCCGGCTGCTTATCTGCTCTGGGACAAAGCAACCATCAGTGTGGAATGCTGCTGCTGTTGTGAGTGTGTATGGGGGGGGGGTCTGCTGCTGTCCAAACACACAAGACAGCCTGCTGACACACTCTCAGACCCCCAAACACACCGTCGCTCCCCCCATGTACACACAACACACTCCCTGTCACACTCCACCTCCGTCCCCCATTTGAAAAGCACTTTGCAGCCACTTGCACACTGGGATAGTTACCACAGTGCACTGCTCTCTGTGGCATTGCCAGAGCTGCTAATGTGGCCACTCCAGTGCGCTTGCAGCTGTCAGTGTGAACACACGGCAGCGGTTTCCCTGCTGTGGTTTAACTCCCAGCGCTCTACATCTGCAAGTGTAGCCAAGCCCTAAATTTGCCAGACCAACCGAACTCAGTAACTGCCCTCCACCACCACATGCAGGGAGTAGGGGCACCGTGGAGCACACGCCGCACTTGCTGGCTCAGCCTGGTGCATGCTGGGGTGGCCACCTCCCGTTGGTGAGACCTGGTCCCACCATCTCCATGGAGCTCCAGTCTGCCCTGCTGCCGTCCCTGTCTGTGTTGTCTTCTCTAGCAGTTGACTGGAAGGTGAGCACTGGCCACACGCCATGTAGCCGTGTTGTCTCCAAGGGCGAAAGCAGGAGGAATGGTGCCTTCATAGCCCACCCAATATTCCATAACATAGTTAAGGAAAATATTTCTCAATGAACTCTCAGTAAAAGATTAGAAACAGCCAGTGTCTGCATCAGTCTATGAGCATTGGTATTTTCTTGAAATTTGTCAGACCAACCTAACTAACACCTAACACACATTTGAAGTTGTTCTTTTCACACTGTTGCTCATTCTCAGGGTCTGATTTGTCTCCAGACAGATCCATTCTCTTTCAGAACAGTCTTGCTTTTTCTGTCTGTTTCTCTAATTGAGGTGTCGGAGTAAACACTCCCCTTCATGCTATTCTCAGACAAACACTAGTATTAAGTGTTTGCTACTGATGGGTCTAGAAAGCATTTGTCAAGTGGAAGTTGCCGTTTCTGGGGGATTGTTCCCAAGATCCAGTACTTTGTGTTCAAATGTCTCCAAGGTTCCTTGGTGAAAATAACACCATGTTTCTTTGCAATATACAAGAAGAAAGGAATTTTTTACCCCAGATGGGACTTGAACCTACAATCTCTGGCTTAGGAAGCCATTGCCTTGTCCATTAGGCCACTGGGGCCCAAAAGAGCAGTAGAATGAGGGATAGAAATTCCCTCTCAGGATTGCACATTCCTCACATTCACTCAGAAGCCAAATAATGGCCTTACAGAAACGTCTGCATCCCCTGGCAGCGAGGCAGGTGGGCAGGTTGCTGATAGAGCTGAGCACCACCTTTCTGCCAGCCATCTTTAGAGAAGAATCCCACCCTAGAGTCACCCCTCCCTCCTTCAGCACCTCCACGGCTGTGGCTCTGAGTGGCAGTAGGATGATTAGGGGGCGAATCTGGGGCTGGAAAGGGGGTAAGGTCGGCCTGTAAGGAGTAACTAGGTGGGGCAGACCCAGGGGGAGGCTGTGGGCTGCTGGTCGGTTGTTGGGATCCGAGCTCTAGATCAAAGCTGCACAGTGACCTGACCCCAGGGTTATAAGGCCGACATAGTGACCCCCTTACTGGCCTCGGTGACCCCAAACCCTTGTTACTAAGGGCATTGAGGAGTCTCTGTCCCTTAATAACTTCTGGGAGCTCCCCAGCAGGCTGCGGTCATCAGCCGCCTCCTGCCTCACAGGTTAGACTCTTGGCGCTGTGCCAGCCACCCCCTCGCTTGCAGGCCCAGTGTAAGAAGAAGGAGGCCCGGTGCTGGCAGAAGAGGATTTTGATGAATCGACCTCTGTGTCCTGGGCACAGGACGCTTCCACTCAGTAGCACAGCTGGGGGGGAGCAGGGGGAGCAGCTAAGGGTGCCGGGTTCCTCCGGTGGGGGTGTGGAGCAGCCGTTCGTTTTCCTGTTCGCACTCCTCTGCGGGGTGAAAATCGGGGAGGGGAGGCAGAAGCCCCACTTCCCTCCCGAAACGACGCCCAGTGCGGGAAGCCAGGACAACGGGGTGAGGCAGCAAGTGGTGGCCAGACTCTCACCGCCAGGGTCTAGTCTAGCTCAGGGTCCAGCTCAACCTCCTCCCCGCGCCACTGGCCCCCAGTCCCCTTCCACCACCAGGTCAACCCGGGCACTAGGGCAGGAACGGGGTGAGGCAGCAAGTCAAGCTGAGCAAGGCAGGCAAAAGCGAGTCTTGTCTTCATGGGCCGCTCACAATGACGTCCTTTTTGTGTGCAACTGCTGCAAAAACCTCCCGGGCAGAGAAGCAACAGGCCAAAATAGTGGTATACAGCTGCCAAAGTAGCTCAGTTGGGAGAGCGTTAGACTGAAAATCTAAAGGTCCCTGGTTCAATCCCAGGCTTTGGCAGGCCCTTTGATCCTTCCTTGGGCAGGGGTGGCTTGTTCTCTGGGAGGGCAGCAGCACCTTTATCTGAGGCAAGTACCTGATTTTGAGCTCCCCAGCAGGATAACAGAGAGCATGGGCTTCTCCCCCTACTTGGCCCACCTGACCTATAACAATGAGAGATGGGAGCTGTCTTTCCCACATGACTTATTTGTCCACCCAAAATGGCAGGAACAGAGTGAGGCAGGACGGCCCTTGGAGATGGTGCCAGAGGGGGCAGGGACTTGGGAGGAAAGCTCCTCTGCAAGGCTGAGTGACGACAGTGCTGGAGAAGGGGCATCTGGCATGTGGAATGTGGCAGGGATTCAGAGGCCCAAGAGGAGGCACTTGATGTTAAGGTGTGAAAGGAAAGATCTATGGTGGGAACTGGCTCCCTTCCTCTGGACCACTTGGTGTTGGGGGGGATTTTAATTGTGTCAGCCGGCCTGAGAACCACTGGTCCCGTTTTCTCGACCGTGAGAGGAAACGTTTTTACAATGAGCACTATCTGGCGCAAGTCTCGTAGCGAGGTCGGCTTAGAGGACGTGTTTCTCCGTAATGGTACCAGTGGGGGGTGGGCGGTAGCCTCCTATTCCTCTGACCCGAGCTCACAGCAGCCACAGAGGGGGTACACCTTCCTGCAGGGACAGGCCAGGAGTCGCACTGACCAGATTTACGTGAAGGAGAGCACGTCGACATGGCTGATCTATGGGGTACTAGGTGAGTGGCAGAGGCTTCAGGTGCTGAGAGTTTGCCTGACCCCTCAGGGACACAGTGTGAGGGGGTGTCCCAGGGATCTCTAGGAAAGGAGCAGAACAGGATTTCCTTGGGGTGGGGAGAGAATTGAGAGTGTCTCAGGGGGTTGTACAGAGGTGTTGCCCGGGTGAGGGACTGGCTAAAACACAGGCCTCGTTGTGAGCAGGATTCAAACCTGTGCAGGGGAACCCTATTGGATTTCAACTCCAACACCGTAACCACTCGGCCATCACAGCTGTGCACACAAAATTGCCCCAATGCCAGAGAAACTGGTAAAGAATCGCAATTCCCAGGCGTGAATTCATCTGAACTACAGAATTCCCACCACAAACCTGGCTCCCAAAGCACAGGCGGGATATGGGTTTGTTCTCTTTGCTTAGCCATGTGCAGTCGCACAGAGAGCGCGTTTAAAAGTCTCCCCTCCCACAGAGCGGGAATGGGAAATGATTCTCAACTTGAAGCCTGATGTGAGTGAGGATGTCTGGACCAAGGGGCCAGGGACTGACCTTTGCTAGAGAAACCACTGTCAAGTTTGAGCCAATTAGGACAAGTCAGCAAATAAGAACAACCTCAGGTCTCAGTAACTGCTGCTGGTAGCAAAGTCCTACAGGGAGCAGTTTCTGGCACTACACCTGCCCAGCTCTGCTCCCTGGCTCTTCTCGGGCTCCTGCTCTCTCCTTAGCTCTGCCCCACTCTGGCCCAGGCAGTTCCAGCTCCCATGGAGGCTGGGACCCCCTGGCCTGGTGACTCCCTCATTACACTGCCTGGCCTGTCAGTGCGGCTAACTTGGAGCTTTGGCCTCTCCCCCTTGCCCCTGGGGACTGTCAGTCTCAGGGTCCTGATTTCCCATTGGCCCTTCCCCCTTCTACTGGGACTGGGAACTAGCCAATCAAAACCCCCACTAAGTTTTAGTAAGGGGCCAACAGTCCCTTACATGAGCAGGCCCCATGAGGGTCACTGATGGCCAGAGAAGGCAGCATGAGCTGGTCCCATGGTGTAATGGGCAGCACTCAGGACTCTGAATCCTGCAATCTGAGTTCAAATCTCAGTAGGACCTTGTGGTAAAGCCCTGGAGCTCATGCTGCTCCACTTCCCTGTCTCGAGCTCTGCAAGAGCAGTTTTTTCCCCTCCTGCTGGATGGGTCAGGGCTCTAGAACTGACATCTGAGGGTTGGGATTCTCACGGCTTCACCTGGTGCCCACAAGTCTGGCACTTGCCACTGTGCTTGAAGGAAGCAGGGCTGGGCAGGCGGAAGCCCGGCACCTAGAGCAGAGGCGGCTGGTGCTGACAGCTCCAAGGGAAGGCTTAAAAGCAGCGGAGGTCAGGGCAAGAGGAGGAGAGGACCATGCCTATGTGTGGCCAGCAGACAGCCACAGGGCCAGCCTGCTCCCTGCTGTGCTGAACCCCACTGAAGGCCACCCACAGGCCAGCATGCAGGGCGGCTGATGATGCTCTGTGGCCAACATCAGAAGAAGGTAGGAAAGCAGGGCCAGCCCTGGTGGGGCCTCTTACCGTTCCCACTCCAGGTGCTCACTTTGGAAGTGGAGCCGCCCATTTTCTTTGGCAAGTCAGGAAGGGCAAAGGCGAGACTGGAAGCACCTGGGACTCAGGTCCCAGACTTTGTGACGCCCACCACCCAACTCCTTCCCGGGGCTCTAGCTGAAGCCAGAGCATTGGCCTGAGTGACCAAGAAGAGGTTCCAGCCCTGAAGGGAGCAGGACTTTCAGGACAAAGTGAGCACAACCACGAGGGGACTCAAATCCTGAATCATCCGATCCACAGGGAGATGCCTTATCCTTTAGGCCACATGATGAGGGGGTCTAAACACTTCTTTGGAAAAGCCGGACACTGTGTTTCTCAGCTCATCTGCTGAGGGGGCCGAGACGCTCTGGGCACAAGAAGTTAAGTTCCCAGCGACACGTGAGACTTAATTGTATGGGGGCAGGTGCAGGGCTTTGGCAGGGAGGCTCGGGCATGGGGGATTGAGGTGCAGCGGATGGACCGGCTGTCTAGGTACAGAGATTTAGTCTCCCTGAGGAGGAATCCTGCTGACAGGCAGTGGCTGTGCAGAAAAAGAGGAGGGGTTCCTGGGACTTTTTTTGCCTCTCTTTTGCCTGCCTGCTCACTCTTGTCTGCACACTGGGATAATCACTCTTGTGGTGAATGGTGAAGATATTTCCTAGCAAGCCCAGGTAGCTCAGTGGGTAGAGCATCAGGCTCTTAATCTGAGGGTCCAGAGTTCAAGCCCCTGTCTGGATGCTCAGCTTTTAAGTTGCCTTGTGTGCCAGGAGCCAAGTTCTGTTCACAGCCACACAGGGATTCCCAGAAGCTGTGGCCATTTCCTGGAATGGTTCCTTTCCTTAGCAATCAGGAGAGAGGCTACATCTGCAGGTGCAGATAGCGCAGTCTCTGGCTGCCAGGAAGTGCTGTGGGGCCAGGTGCTGAGAAAGCCCAGAGGGGGAGCAGCAGAGATGGGGGGAAGGGAGAGAGAGAAGCAATGACAACAGAGGGCAAGTGTAAAGGGGGCATCTGGTCTGGCAATTGTGGCAAACTTCCCTGGTTTATACACGACCCTGGTGGAATTGACTGTAGAAAGGATCTGAGTCCCCACCCCCTTACCCAGAGGCTGCCTGACCTCGAGGATTGTTAGGATACAGAGATTCGGGCCTGTCTGCAAAGGCCTGTACTTTAAGAATTTAGGTGTATTTTTATCACTTAGTTATAAAGATATAAAAGAAAGAATAAAAAATCACTGTCTGTCTGTGTAATGGCCTTCTCTCACTGTGACAGTCTGAGGCCTGGTTCTTCGGCTAAGCAGCAAAGGCAGCCATAAGCTGGGAAGTGTATGGTCACATCCTCACATTCCCAACTAGTCACATTGAAATAAGGTGCTATTGGGCTGTTAGGAATACAATCCTGCCCTGATATTCCTGTCACCTCCAGAGAAAGGGAAACTTAGTTTGGCAGCATCCTGTCTGGCAAGAACTCACTTATCAATAGACACAGCTGGAAAACCCTTATGTCTGTATAGATGTAGTTGTGAAATCCTCCCTTATGTATTGTTTTGTATGTTTATTTGCATGGTCTCTGTCTGGTTCTGTGATTGTTTCTGTCTGCTGTATAATTCATTTTGTTGGGTGTAAACCAATGAAGGTGGTGGAATATAATTGGTTAAATAACCATGTTACAATATGTTAGGATTGGTTAGTTACATTTCAGTAAAATGATTGGTTAAGGAATAGCTAAGCAGAGCTCAGGTTTTACTATATAGTCTGCAGTTAGTCAGGAAGGTGGGGGGAGGGGGGAAATGGGACTAGGGACTGGGGATGGGGGAATTGGGATCATGTTTTGCTACAGGGGGAAATGGGAACAGGGGATGGGAACAGAAACAGGGACACAGACAAGGCTCTGTGGTGTCAGAGCTGAGAAGGGGGACACTAAGGAAGGAAACTGGAATCATGCTTGCTGGACGTTCACCCCAATAAACATTGAATTGTTTGCGCCTTTGGACTTCGGGTATTGCTGCTCTCTGGTCATGCGAGAAGGACCAGGGAAGTGAGAGGGTGAAGGAATAAGCCCTCTAACACTGTCATTTGTTGCTCTAGGCTCCATTCACATCCCACTCCTGACACAATCACTGTTTTCTATCTGACGAAATAGCCTAATTTCAACCTCTCCTGTAACATTACACCACCAACTATTTAGCATTTGTAGGAGAGAAGTTGGAGGGAATTCAAACATCTTCAAATGGCAAAACTTTTCCCCCGGCCTGGTCAGTGAATCCTATGGTGAGAAATTTTCTGTGCATTTCAGTTTCTTGTATTGTTGGATGGGGCCTGAGGTGCTGAAAAGGAAATGTCCATGGAAAACTTGGACATCACTGTTGTCCAAAAAAAGGCAGGTGTTAGACACAATCACTTCTCGTATTCCTGTGGAATCCGAGTCTAGCTGAAGAATTTCTGTCTGTCCTACAGAGAATCATTCCATTGTAAATACAAATGAAATGAGATCTTCAGGTCGAGTCAGCGCCTTTTAAAAATATTTACTGAGAAAAAAGCCATTCTTTGCCTTGTTGATAAGGACAAGAAGCCCTCTTTTCCTTTCCATTTCAAATGCAAAACGAATGGAGATTTTCATTGAAAAACTTCTGGTTTTTAGGGGGAATTGAACCCAGGCAATGGCTGTTTAAAACACAGGAACCTACTGCTTAACGCACCAGGGAGGGCTGTTTTTTCCTGACAGCCAGTGTTGTTTTTCTCAGCCTCCTAAGTCACCAATGTCAGACTCTGAGTGTAGTTAAGCTCTGGAATCGGCTCCCAAGGGCGTCTGTGGTGTCTCTGTCCTCGGAGGCTTTTAAGAACAAGTTGAACAAACCTCTGTCGAGGATACTCTGCATATACTTGGTCCCATAGACAACCTGCTCTGGCTCTATCTGCTACCTTCATCGTGTTTGGATGTAAAGGTGGGAAATGATGGGGAAATTGGCCCCTCTTTCAAGTTTAAATGTTGTAACTTCTACATCTAGACCAGGGTGGCCAACCTGAGCCAACGTAACTGCCAAACATGCACCTTTGTATGCAACTGCTGAGTCAGTTGTGAACCTTGCTACCATTATCATTATCCCTTTGAAATAATGACGGTGATGGACACTTGGCTGTATATCCCAGAGTGCCCTGGACGTCTACAGGCTGCATTAGCCAATCCAACCATTTGGCACTTACAGATGGGCACCTCTGTATTGTGCCTGAGTCTTGTACAGCTATGAATGGCTGGTAGATGCCGATATTTTCCCATCTTTTTAACCAGCACTAATACCCAGCCAGGCCAGGGTTGGGAAGAGAGAGAGGGCAGCAGGTTTCCCCTATTGTGGCCGTCTGGCTTTTTCTTGACTAGCTTCACCTCTGCACCAACTTGTACTTTTCCTATGTGAGCCTGGCTAGCTCAGTTGCCAGAGCATCAGGCTCTTAATCTGAGGGTCCAGGGTTCAAGTCCCTGGTCAGGTGAAAAACTTCTCACTGTGACTATAAAAATCTGTCTTTTCTGGAGTCTTGTTCAGTGTTACTCTTTCTCTATAGGATTTTGCCTTTCCTAAGAAGGGCCTTTCTGTGGGGGGGATTGAAGGAGAAACTCCTTGACATCCCCTCTGTCCTTGCAGGCTGGAGGAATAAAGTCCTCTGGGCATAGAGCATGTTCTTCCCCTGCAGACACAAACACACACAGAATATTCATAAGGAATTAGAATTAGAATCCACCACTTTCCTTGGCAGCTTGTTCCTGTCGTGAATCATCCTCGTTGTTGAATATTTGTGCCTTAGTAGTAATATGAATTTGTCTCTTTTCACCTTCCAGCCACTGGGTCTTGTTATGCCTTTCTCTGCTCAATTAAAGAGCCCTTTCATACCCAATCTTTTCTCTCCATTAAGGCCCTTCAACACTTCAATGAAGTCACCTTTCAATCTTCTTTTGATAAGCTAAACAGGTTGAGCTCGTTCAATAGCAAAGAGCCACCAAATGTTCTGAGGGCTGGAGAAAAATGTCTTCTAGGGAAAGTGGTGGATTCTCCATCTCTTGATATCATTTAATGAAGACTAGACGCCTTTCTGGAATGTGTTTGCCCCAAAAGTAGCTCTGGTGTCATACAGGAGGCCTGTGATATGCAGGGGGTCAAATAAGATGCTCTAGTGGTCTCTTCTGGCCATAAAGGCGACTAATTTCTGAAAAACTGAGTGTAGCATTGGGAGCAGCGTCTGATGTTTTCCTGTCTAGCCGGCTTGCTGCCTAGAACGAACGCTCCTCGAGTGGGGTGATCCACAGGGAGTAGCTCAAACCTCCAAAGTGCCTGGCCAGGGGCAGGACATTAGCACAGCAAGGGAGGGGTGTGGCAGTGACATCACAAAGGCCTTTTGCAGGACCTCAGACTATTGGTCAAAGGTGGTGGGGAGGTGGTGACCTCACAGAGAGATGCTGACATCAGCCAGGCAGGACAGGGGCGAGGGGCCAGGGAAACCTCAGAGACCCCTGTGGCTTTGCTTCAGCAAGTCTCCTTCTCCGGGTCTCTCTTTGAGGACTGAGAGAGTATTCGGGTTCAGGTACGTGAGCGCCAGGAGGAACCTCTTTCGAGTTTTCTCCTTCCCTTTTCCTGATTTTACTAGAAAACAGGAGTCCCTGTTTAGAAGGTAAGAGCCTCCTGGAGGGAAGGGGTGTCATGGGGGTGTCACAGTTCGGATGCCGGTGCCCCCCCCCCCCCCGTAAGGAAGTTCCCGCCACCCTGCTCTGTGTTCACAATGTGGGAGAGAGCAGCATCCACGGCAGTGATTTGCTCCTGGCTGCCGGAGCAGAGCAGCAGGCTCAGCTGTCAGAACTTCCCAGTGGGGGGGTGGCCCATGGCTCTGTAGCAGGAATGCAGGGCAGGCGAGTTCACGGCGGGCATTGTGGGATACTGGTGTTAGCCAAAAGGGCTCGTTTCCCCCCGGAGCTTACCTAATTACACCAAGGAGGCACGGAAGAACAGGAAGACGAGTACCACACCCTTTATTGATCGGTCAGCTGAGCGGGTGTCCTCGTCTCGGCTAGTGCCAGAGAAAGAGACACACCTGACATGGCCAGATGGGCTTACCTTTATACCCCGAAATAAACAACTTTGTTGACGTCTTATTTACGTTATTTGGCTAACCTTATGGACCCTGTAAATGTATCTATAGGGAATATTGGAGTACATAGAATACATATATCAATCAAAAAGGAACAAGATATGCATAACTGTCACGGATACATCCATCATGATAAGGGTGCAGCTGTGCGGATACATTTATCATTGTAAGGAAGACATAAGATATCTCCTTTGACCTACTATACTAACATACTAACTACTTTTGGCTTCACGCATGAGAAGGTGACCCATTAGGCGAACTACTTTTGGCCATAAGCATGAGAAGACAGCTGCACATATGTTACGCCAAGCGTGGGCCTGACTGATAAGCATGAACTAGGACAAACCAAGCATAAACTGATAATAGCTGACACAGGCTTTTTCTCTCTACTTGCATTTTAAGGCCTTGATTCTACTTATGCTAAGGGCCTAGTCTTGCTCACAGGCTTGTATTTGGCTTATTTTTCTAACAGCTTTCCCCCCTTAAAGCATTTTAAGAGCTTAAACTACCCCACTCCTCCGTTTCCTTTGGTCGATCCTCAGGCCGGTACAAAGTCATTATTTGTTGATACGTAACATGAGTAGCCAGCCGTCGGACTATGGCAACCAAGCAGGGGGTGAAGCAAGCGAAGGTTACAAGGGTAATTATAATAAGCAAAAAGCCCTTACAGAGACATCCCATTTGTGGTAACCAAGATGTGAACCAGTCTGTATCCCACCCACCCCAGGTTTGAACTGGGACGTGTGCGAGTTTTCTCATTTCTTTAGTCAACTGTTTAACCGTTTGCCCATTGTCGTCTATTTGCAGGCAGCAGTTAGATTCATTAAGCTTAGCACAGAGGCCGCCTTCCTCCGCCAGTAAATAATCAAGGGCTATATGATGTTGGAGGATAGCATTTCGCATTTGGGTTGACTGATCTGCCAGCAGATCTAATGCTGCAGCCGTCTGGTTGGTTAATATTTCCAAGATAGCTTGCAGCCTAATAATGCGGTTCAGATTGTAAATTGGTTCTCTGGCCCCCGTTACGAGTTCGGTAGGATTCCAGGTGGCAGGCCCGTAATGTTTGATGATCCGCTCTGGGGGCCACTCCTGAGCTCCCCAGGCTTGGGAACTCCCGGCAGTTAGAGTGGAGTCCACAAACCGCTTTTCCCTAACGAGATCATCATACACTCTAATGCCTAATGTGTTTCCCTGGTGCTGAGGCAGGAGAAAGAATAAGGGCCGAATATATTCCACATAACATATTCCCGACCAATTTGGCGGCAATCTGCGATAGGCATAAGAGCCACAGATTCAATAATGGCCCTTCAGGGCCCAAGTCCCCTTGGCAAAAGGGCCATCCCAGGTATCGGGGTTCAAGGGTCGTTTATAGTATATGTGGTTGC
Organism: Mauremys mutica; assembly: GCF_020497125.1. Taxonomy (NCBI): domain Eukaryota; kingdom Metazoa; phylum Chordata; order Testudines; family Geoemydidae; genus Mauremys; species Mauremys mutica. The sequence continues at coordinate 18,386,542 of NC_059095.1, read as the reverse complement.
CCGTTTCTAGGGGTCCTCCGAATGGCCCACCCATCACGGAGGACGGTACCCCATCAGGAGCACAATATTTACATTTTCATGCTCCAGCTCCTGCTTTTTACGCACACTTACAACCTGATTTGGGTTTGTTGGTGTTAGACCAAAAGTGTTTGAAGTGAGTTACCCGAGTTTTATTAGAGTGCTGCCATGCCCATTGATACCACCGTATTACATGCTTTTTACTAGTGGTATTATCGCGTTGACAGGCTAGAAAGAGGGAATCAAAGAACCCATCTAATCCCACTGCCTTACAACCATCACCGGTATGGTGTTGATAGGAACATCTTACCCAGCTATTATTGGTTAATTTTACATGGGTATGGTTCCATCGCCCTCGATATTTAGAGCAATCATAGGTGTGACAGCCAGGATGATGGTAGCAATCATATCCCCGGGATAGGGTCCAACTACATTTACTTTCTCCTAGGTACCGGCCCCCGCGCCGTGTCCGATTAAGGCAAAAGATACCCATGCCAGCTGAATAGAGTCGCCAGGGGCTACTATCCGTGGACCATTGCTCCGTGCCATTATGCACGATGCTGAGGTTACTCAGCAAGTATTTGGGCTGCACTGGTTGGGCTACCCAGGGCCATTCATCTAATTCCCCTGGGCCGCCGCACACCCAGCAGTTAGTGAGGTTAAAGGAATGTGCGATTATCTCCCCTAACTGTAAAAATCTGTTTTCCCAACCATAAGAGCAAGCGAATATACAAAACAGAGGCAGGAGGAACAACTTCATTGTTTCCTCCTTTTAAAAAGTCCCTTTAAGCCCTCCAGTCCGCGATACTCCCAGTTGGAGTCTTCACCTGTGTCACCCCGGGCGTCCGGAGCCGGGGTGAGCAGAGGGCCGTTGTCCTCTTCAGTTGAGGCGTCCTCTGGATCCGAGCTAACAAATCGTTTAACTCGTGTGCAGTGTGTCCACTTGTCGCTTCCAAGAACCTTGACGGCAGCTTGGCTGATGAGCGAAACAGTATGTGGACCTTCCCACCGTGCTGTGAGAGGATCACGCTTCCACTTCTTGATAAAGACCCGGTCACTGATCTGGAACGAATGCACAGGTCGATCCAGGGGAAGGGCCTGGAAGGGTGCTGCGTACCGGTGTAGCTGAAACAAGACAGATTGCAGCGCAGAGACCTGTTTCCACAAGGAGTCGTTCCCTACCTCCCAGTTTACATTCTCCCGAAACCCAGGGATGAGTACTCGGGGAGGGAACCCGAAAACCAATTCAAAGGGTGAAAGTCTCAGACCCTTACGGGGGGCCCTTCGAATGCGAGTAAGCGCAAGCGGCAAGGCATCAGGCCACTTCAAACCAGACTCCATACAAAGCTTTGTAAGAGTGTCTTTGAGAGTTCTGTTCATTCTTTCTACCTGGCCTGAGCTTTGCGGCCTCCAGGGCGTATGCAATTTCCACTGGATACCGAGGGCCTGCGCTACCTGTTGGACCACTTGGGAGATGAAATGACTTCCCCGATCTGATTCAATTACCTCGGGGAGGTGGAATCTGGGAAGTATCTCATGTAGCAGGGCCTTAGTAACCGCCCGAGCCTGACAGTGTCGGGTGGGGAAACACTCTACCCACCCGGTAAGCTGGTCTACAAAAACAAGCAAGTATTTGTAGCCTCGGCAAGGGGGTACTTCAGCGAAATCCACTTGCCACCTTTGGAAGGGGTAGGTAGCCCAGGGTCGGCCTCCCATTGGAATGGGGGGGCCAGATCCTTTTTGGTTTGTGCGCTGACAAACAGAGCAGTTATTGACAATTCTCTGGGCTTCCGTATGCATACCCACTGCTCTAAGGGATCGGGCAGCCAAGTCAACCATTGCTCCCGAGCCTAAGTGTCCCTCTTTATGGAGGGACTGAAGAATCTCCTGAAGCACAGGACGGGGTACAAATATTTCTCCCCCAGGTAACTTCCACCACCCAGAGGCGGTCTGCTGGGCCCCTGCAGCCTGGGCGTGGGATACCTCTTCTGTCGTGTAGTGGGGAATAGGGGGTGTAGCCTCAGTGTCTTGAACTAAAAGAAGCCATGGAGCTCCCCTGCGCGCTGCCTCTTTCGCAGCCAAATCAGCCAATCGATTATACTTGCGCTGCTCCGCTTCAGGAGCCTTTCCGTGTGCACGGACATGAATTACGGCGAACCACAGGGGAAGCATCAAGGCTTTGAGTAACAATTTGATAAGGGTCCCATGAGCAATTCTTTGGCCCGAAGCTGTAATGAAACCCCTTTCCTTCCATAAGGTCCCATGAGCATGCACTACCATGTACGCATAACAACTGTCAGTATATAAATTGATGGTTCTCCCTGCTCCCAACCGGAGAGCCTCAATGAGAGCTACTAATTCTGCTGCTTGGGCGGATAGAGAGGGGCTGAGTTTAAATGGATGCACCATCTCTGTGCTTTTAATTATCACAGCAGCCCCCGTATACCGCTTCCCATCTAATACATAACTAGAACCATCGACGTACGCCTCGAGATCAGGGTTGGGCCAGGGCAAATCTGAAAGATCGGGACGGGGTTTAGTCTCTTGCTGCAGGACTTCGATACAGTCATGAGTCGGGCCAGCAACACTGGGAGCCTGAGGGTCAGGCAGTAAAGTAGCTGGGTTGAGAGAACTAACTGTTTTAAAGGTTAGGTTCGGGGCTAGTAAGAGTCCCACCTCATATTTAGTATGCTGACTAGGGTTCAGGTGTCTATCCCCCGCCCCTGTCCCTAGTATCTGGGGTACTCCGTGAGGTACCACCACCTCAGTGTCTCCTCCCAGGGTTAATTTTTCGGCTTCCTGTACAAGGAGAGCAGTCGCTGCAACAGCTCACAAGCAGGCTGGCCATCCCCTGGCAACAGGATCTAAGACTCTAGAATAATAGCCGATGGGTCTCCAGGTCGGTCCTGACTTTTGACAGAGGACCCCAGACGCTACCCCGGCTCTTTCGTGAACATACAGGGTAAATGGTTTCCGTGGATCTGGGAGAGCCAGAGCAGGAGGCTGAATTAAAGCCCTTTTAAGCTCTTGAAATGCTTTCTCTTTCTCCTTAGTCCATTTCCAATGTAGCAGACCTTCTTTAGTAAGGGCCTCATATAGGGGTCTGGCCTTTCCCCCATAGTCAGGGATCCAGAGTCGGCAAAAACCGGTCAGTCCCAGGAAAGCTCTCAATTCTCTGGGATTCTGGGGCTGAGGGCTGTCGAGTATAGCTTGGATTCTATCATTACTCAAACTTCGACTTCCCTGACTAAGGTGGTATCCCAGAAAAGTGACCTGCTGTCTAACCAATTGTGCTTTTTCCTTAGAGGCTTTGTATCCCTGTGCCCCCAGGAAGTTAAGAAGTTCTACGGTCTGTTCTTTACAAGTCCGCTCTGTTTCAGTACTTAAAAGTAAATCATCGCAGTACTGGACAATGTTGCACGCAGGGTGTCGAGCTAGGAAGGGAGCAAGGTCCCTCCGTAGCTGACTACCAAAAATTTCCGGTGCACAGGTAAGGACCTGCGGAACAACAGTCCAGAGGTATTGGGCTTTGTAATGGGTGTTGGGATCTTCCCACTCAAAGGCAAACAGCTTTTGAGATTCCTGATCAAGGGGGATAGAAAAGAAAGCGTCCTTTAAATCTATTACTGAGAACCAACCATGGCTTTTTGGTATCTGTCCTAGAATCGTATGGGGGTTTGGGACCACAGGATAAGGCGCCTCTATCAGCTTATTGACCTGCCTTAAATCCTGCACGAGCCGGTATTGTCCATTGGGCTTAGGCACTCCCATTATCGGGGTGTTATACGGGGACGTGCCCTCCCTTAGCCACCCACATTGTACAAACTTTTGAATCAGAGGTTTTAACCCGATTCGAGTGGACAACTTAAGGGGATACTGTTGGATGCGGACGGGGCAGCTCCCTTCCTTAAGGGTGATGTGCACCGGTGAGGCGTTTCTGGCACGGGCATGACCTCCCTCCTCGGCCCAAACTCTGGCATTGATGCCCGGCAGGCAAGCCTCGTTAACCCCTTGGTGTGCTAGGGCAGGTTTCACAGCAGCATTAAGTAGGGCCATCTGATAGTTGGAAACTTGTTGTTTTGGGAGCCTAACCTCCATAGTCCCATCATTGAACGAGATCTCCGCCTGTAATTTGGTGAGGAGATCTTGTCCTAGCAGCGCAATGGGACAGGAAGGGCTGCAAACGAATTGATGGGATATTTGGCGGTCCCCTACTTTCACTAAGAGGGGGAGGGTTTTCTTTAGTTTGATGTGCTGCCCCTCTATTCCTTGGACCGTGACACACCCTTGGGCTCTGGCTCGTGGTGCCGTGTCGAGGGGTAATAAACTAAGAATAGCCCCTGTATCAATAAGGGCTGTAATTGGGTGGCCCTCTACCTTAATTTTTACCGTGGGATCCAGACTGGCGGGTTGTGCTGCCAGGAGGGGCCGTTGGGTCCCCCGGCCTCCCTATAGGGTGGCCCCTTCCCCCGTGCTACCATAGAAAACAGGCACGGGTGAAGTTCTATCCTTGTGTCCCTCTCCCCTAACCTGTCGGTGGGGACATTCATTTCTCCAGTGTCCCTCTTCTTTACAGTAGGCACACTGATTCCGACCCAACCGGGAGCCCTTTCCCCTGCCTATTGAGCCTGAGCGTCCTTTTCCCTTGCCCCCCTTTTCCTCTCTTCCTTCTCTCAGGGCCATAGCCAGTACGCGAGCCCCTTTCCTCTGCTCCCTGTCGTCCCTGCGGTCATACACTTTCATCGCAATTCCCAGAAGTTCCTCTATGTTTTTGCCTGCGGCTCCATCTAACTTTTGCAATTTCCTTCTGATATCCTCATAGGACTGTCCGATGAAAAGGGGGATTAATACCTGCTTTCCATTGGCATCCTCTGGATTGAGGTCAGTATACCTCCTACAGATGTCGCACAAGCGCTCATAAAAAGCGGCTGGATTCTCGTTCTTTTCTTGTCTAACATTATACAATTTGGCCCAATTTGTGGTTTTCCGAATACAGCATTTCATTCCCTGTACCACTGCCGTAGCATAGTTATGGTGCAGTGTCCGCTCTTCAGGCTTTGCATGTCCCCAATCGGGTGGTGCAGTAGGGAGCCGTGCAGCTAGCTCATCTACCCGCACCCCCGTCTCTAATAACCACTTACGGGCCTGGGAGAGAACTAAACGTCTCTCCTCTGCCGTGAGAAGGGTATCTAGGGCGACCCCCATATCCCCCCAGGTGGGCCTATGGGCTGTGACCAGGGTCTCAAATACGGCTGTCAGCGGGGCAGGGTTCTCCGAAAACGAGGGATTCTGGTGTTTCCAGTTATACAGATCACTGGTGGTAAAGGGGACATATACCATAGTCAGGACACCAGCGCCCTCATCACCACCCGGAAGTACAGTCTCCCGTAAGGGGCCCTCAAATACTGGGGTAGCCTTGTCTGGGGTATTCTTGAAAGAGACAACAAACGTGGAGCTCCCTGTCCCCTGTGCCTTGAGGCTTGCCCTAGGATTCTGTTTAACTCGGCCTGCCACTGAATCATCCTCATCAGAGTGCTCCAAGACAGACAGCTCACCCCCCATCTCTGTGGCCGGGCCTATCCTTGCAGCCTTCTGCGTGTCAGGCAAGGGTTCTACCACTGCGGCCGGGGCTTCCTCCTTCGAGGGAGGAGGGGCAGGAGCTGGAGCTGCTAGAGCGGCTGGGGCTGCCGGGGCTGCTGGGGCTGCTGGGGCTGCCAAAACCGGGAGACCAGGGTATAAAGGAGGGGGAGGCATCAGGTCAGGGGCAGAAGGAATTACAGCGGGCGGACGGGGAGTATCATGGGGGGGCAGGGCTTTTTAACAGGGGCGCGGGCTAATAAGGCTCTGATAGCTTGTGCCCTGCATTCCCGTAGCCATGGGGGGGGGATTGGCCACGAGATCCTGCCAGATATCTATATAGGGGTATTGATCCCAATGCCCATCCCGAGTAACAACGTTATGTGTAGCCTGCACTGTTTCCAGTTTGAGTGTTCCCCCTGCGGGCCACCCCACCCCAAATGTTGGCCACTCTAAAGTACAGAATTTTTCCAGGTTATCTTTGCACAGTACAATTCCATAATCGGCCTGGCGTCTAAACGCCGGCCAGTTTTCTAACATACATCCTAGGGGTGTCCGGGTAGACATACTTTGTCCGGACCCCATTACACCTAGATGTCTAATTAGCCTGGTCACGGGTTCGGCCAACTCCCCTTGCTTTCAAGATATTCCGGTCCCAGGGGAAATTCCCCTCGCGAAAGTCTTGGGGCGGCTAGAGTTGGCTTAAGTCCTAGACGAGGTTAGCGCAACCGCGGTTTCCAAGTTGTTAATACAATGTAAAACACAAGTATTGCTATCAAAAACAAACACAAGAGGGTAGTATTTACATTCCAATACTCGTTCAGCACGGTCCATGAACCAGTAGAGTTAGTGGAGTTATTCATTTGCCGTGCCTGAACCTAGGTACCTTAGTCAGAAAATTTTTACCCACACACACCTTCCTATTTGTGGGTTCCTTTACCATTAGGGGCCCAAGGTCCCAACCCTCACTCTTCGGGGGTGTTAATCCTCAAACCCAGGAGGTAAACGCACTTACCGCGCCCGGAGTGGCCGCGTCCGGCAGGTGGACTCCCCTCTTCTGGTACTGTCTTGCTTCCGTGTTGGCTGGAGTTCTCTATGGAGGGGGCGTAGCCGTCCCGGCCGATTGCGGCGACCCAGAGCTTGAGCGAACCAATAGCTCAAGGTGGCCACTCTCCTGAGCCGTCCTCGGCCGCCGGTCGCGCCCCCTACAGGGAGAGAAGTCCCGGCGTGGAGTCGCCATTTGTTAGCCAAAAGGGCTCGTTTCCCCCCGGAGCTTACCTAATTACACCAAGGAAGCACGGAGGATCAGGAAGACGAGTACCACACCCTTTATTGATCGGTCAGCTGAGCGGGTGTCCTCGTCTCGGCTAGTGCCAGAGAAAGAGACACACCTGACATGGCCAGATGGGCTTACCTTTATACCCCGAAATAAACAACTTTGTTGACGTCTTATTTACGTTATTTGGCTAACCTTATGGACCCTGTAAATGTATCTATAGGGAATATTGGAGTACATAGAATACATATATCAATCAAAAAGGAACAAGATATGCATAACTGTCACGGATACATCCATCATGATAAGGGTGCAGCTGTGCGGATACATTTATCATTGTAAGGAAGACATAAGATATCTCCTTTGACCTACTATACTAACATACTAACTACTTTTGGCTTCACGCATGAGAAGGTGACCCATTAGGCGAACTACTTTTGGCCATAAGCATGAGAAGACAGCTGCACATATGTTACGCCAAGCGTGGGCCTGACTGATAAGCATGAACTAGGACAAACCAAGCATAAACTGATAATAGCTGACACAGGCTTTTTCTCTCTACTTGCATTTTAAGGCCTTGATTCTACTTATGCTAAGGGCCTAGTCTTGCTCACAGGCTTGTATTTGGCTTATTTTTCTAACACTGGGGAAGGCCAGTTATGGTGATATAATGAACAGCAGCATCTACTCTGTCACTTTAAGTTTACTGCAAAAAGCTCTAGCCCCCTCATTGAAGTCGTTTTATTTTGTCAGCAAAACAGGGCAGTTTTGTCGCCAGACATGGCATTGCAGTGTGTACACCAGCCACAAGCTACCGACTGAGAGAGCGTTGTGTGTTTTTCACACACCTGAGCAATATAATTCTGCTGAAACAACTTTGTAGTGCAGACCTGGCCAAAGATTCATTCACACACAGCTTGCAAGGAAAACCTCACCTGCTCCTCTGCTTTGCAGAATCCAAACACAAGCAAAGCTTGTCAGGCCCTGGTGGCGATGGCAGGGAGTCAGGTGTGGGCAGACAGTGTGTTTTACCCACCCACAGGCACCATGGCTTAGCTGGCTAAAGCATCTGTTTTGTAAACAGGAGATCCTGGGTTCAACTTCCAGTGGTACCTTGTTGATTGGTTGTTGGGGCACCTGGTATTGGCTACTGTCAGAAGACAAGGTTCAGAGCTAGATGGGCCTTTGGTCTAGCCCAGTGTCATTTTTCTTATGCTTTAAGGCACTGATAACAGAGTTACTGAACGTTTGGGAGTTAGGAGCGGGTAGGTCAGTGGTCCAGTCCCCACACAGATGACCCCCTCCCTCTGGGACAGGGGCAGATCTGAGCTCTCACCCAAATGCTCATTGTGGCTGCCAGAATCTGTGAGCAGCTCGTTTAGTTTGCACCGAGGGTTGAGTCCTGCTTTGTGCACCGTGTGTGAGAATGAAAATCCTGAACCGCCCTTTGAAATAACGAAAGCAGCAGGACGTGTTATTGTCCCTGCCCCAAAGCAGACAGACCAATGGAGAAATGCCATTGAGTCCAAGGTAACACTCCACTGCCATTTTACCTTTTTTGCTTGCTAAACTCCTTCTTATCTGCCCGGCCCAGGCTGTCCTCTGCCTCAGCTGCTGCTCCCGGCCTGCTCTAGAGTCAAACACGCAGGGCCCCCAGGGGAACAGAGGCTGGGACAGGGCAGCAGCCTGTGCTGGGCTGGGAAGATGCTGGGAGTTCTCGTTCCCTGAGAACTGGCCTGGCTCCCTTCTCAACAACAAACAAATCAATTCCACGTCTCCTCCCCAGAAAAACCAGCCTGGAGCCAAGGGCAGCAGGGGACGATTCCCTGCAGTTCCCACCGAGGCAGGAGAGAACCCAGGGCATTTCTAGCAGAGCTTATGGAACTGACGTGGTGAAACCAGCCTTTAATAACAGGCAGTTCCAGTTGAAGCTAAGTGTTTTTAACAATTTCTACAACATTAAATAACCCTTCAATCAAAGTGTCACCATCCATAACATTGCTTCAGCCTTATAGGTTCCTAAGTGCACAACTAAACATCTCCTCAAATCCAAGGGAGTGGAGATCAGTCAATGTTCAGAGTCATCCCATATAAAAGAACCATGTTGTCGTACATACTGGCCCCATCATGTGGCCATGGCCTTTCCCTCCTCTCTGTTAAAAGTTTTAGTATTTTGCACAGAATCTTTCTTCCCTCAGGAGAGTCCTGGGAACCAGGGCTGCCAGCCAGACAAACACCTTTAAGAGGTGGCGTAATCTGTCAAAAAATGATCTCCCTCCTTCAGTTCAGTGACACCCTGAAATGTTACTTATCAGGGCAGAGCCGGAGGATTGAAAGCAGCTACATGAAACCCCTGTGTAGCTAAGAGGAATGAACACAAACACTCCCTTGTATCTGAAGAGATGTTTAGTTTTACCCTTCGTAAACTACAAGACTAAAGAGAAAGGCAGTGGTGCCAGATATAAAGAGTGAAACACGAAACAATCATCATAGTTATGCCCATAGTGACTGCAAATTATTTCTAAATTCTTTTTATTATCATCAGTGTATTATTTTCTCTGGAGTCTAGACATTGACTAGACCTTGACCAAGAAATTTAGATCTTGATAAAATAATCGACTATCCCTGGTTAAGGCGATGGACTTGATACCCACTGGGGTGTCCCTACACAGGTTCAAGTACTAACAACAGTGGCTTCCTTTTAGCAATAGATTTTAATCAGGGCAATAAATTGATACGAACTCCTGTAAAATCATTTTCCAGCCCGACTCCTTCACCCACATTTGTTAGGGCCCTGGGCCACCATGTGAACATTTCATTTCCCTCCTCAATTTCACACAGAGACACAATTTCCTTTGCACAGATCCATGAACAGCAAAACCTCCCTGTGTCTCTTGTCTGAGCCAGGGCATTCGATTCCATTGAAACCTTCTCTCCTGCAATGGTGATGGTCAGACAGAGGGGACGTGGCCACCTTCACCTCTGACAGTGAGATATTGGCTCAGCTCTTTCTTTATGCTGCTGCTGTTAGTCCATGAAACATCAGGGATGGAATGCAAGGCTGAGTTCAACCCCCTGAAACATTTCAGTGCCCAGAGAAATCCTGACCCCGGCTGTTGGAATGATATGGTGGAGATTCGAATAGGAAAGGGACGGTCTGAATTGTCAGTGTGGGGAATGAACAACAACCTATAGCAATGTCATTAACCACAAACACACTCTCATCCTGCTCCAGCTGGAAGGGAAATGGGCAGGAACTCTTGCTGTTCAGCCAAGGACACACTTACACTAATGCACAGCCGTGAGTGTGCTGGGGAAGCTGGTCTGAGCCATTTGAAGTGACAATTCTGTGAGAACAGAATCATGGTGGAGTGACATAACTGTACATTAAGTACTTGTGGCTGAGTGGCTAAGGTGCTAGATTAGAAATCCATTGGGGTCTCCCCACACAGGTTTGAATCCTGCCAACTATGGAGGCATTAGTATGTTGCTAGTACCTGAGTGTCCACAAAGCCAAACTGGAGCCAGATCTGGTCTCACTGTGAGGCTGGCTACACTTAAAATGCTGCTATGACACTGCTCTAGCACTGTGGAGTAGACAGCTGCTACAGTGACTGGAGGGGTTTTCCATCCCTGTAATAGCTACGTTGACAGAACAATTTTTCCTTTCATTTAGCACTATCTAACCATGGCTTAGGTCAGCTTAATTATACTGGTTTTGGGGTTTTTCACACCCTGAAAGACCATGATGCTCTACCGACTGAGCTAGCTAGATTTAAAGTCAGTCAACTGCCCAGTCACAGTGTAGAAGGAGCCTGAGGGTGTTTATTTGTGAGCTGAGGTTCCCTGTCTGACATTTGCCTTCTTTCCTGGTTTGTTATGTCTCCAGCGAGCAAACCAGAGCTGTCACAAGGCTGGTTAGATGCTGCTTTCTAGCCCAGAGAGCTGGGGTTGATTTAACATGCTGCCGCCATCAGCTGGTCAGAGTAACCAGGGTGGGAGGGTGGAATTTAGGATTCTCCCACCAAGGGGAGGTGCTGTTGGACTCATCTAGTGGGAGAGAGTCTGAGTCTGAGTCCCCCACACGCCCCACACACATTTTCACAGGGAATCAGGTCCCCTGTGGAAAAACTCAAAAGAACCCCGGGCCCAGGAGTGTCAGAGAAGGGAATCACTGTTTGCCTTAAGAGGTGGGTTCGGGAAACCTGCAGGTCCTTAGATCCCTCCAGCGCCTGATAGAACCATTTGTGGGGAAGGGCTGGGGAAGCCGAGGAGGACAAGGAGACGGGAAAAGGGCTTGCAGCTGTTGTGCAATCCCCATGCTCCCAGCAGAAGGGTCTGGGGGGGTGGTCAGCACTCAGAACTCACAAGATGGCAAAGCTCAGAGCCCCGTTACATGGAGTCAGATTGTGATCAGCTCACACCCAGGGGGAGCAACACCCCTCCCTTGGTCTCTGTGCCAGAGCTCCTATCAGCTCAGTGTCCTTCCCGCAAGAGCGGGCTGCTGAGAGGGTTGCGATGGGGTAAATGAAGGCAGAGGAGGATTGTTCCTCATGGGGGTTTTTTTGTGTGTCTCTGTGGTCCTGCTGGAGGAAGCATCATTTGAGTTTGTTTCAGTGACTTGGGTTGGGCTCAGGTTGTGACCCTGAGCACAGGGGTTCCTGCACTCTCTGCTCTTAGCCCCTCAGGGAGTGGACAATGGAGCAGCTTCAGAAATTGGATAGAAAGTAGCCTAAGAAAGTGTAGTATAAGTGAGAAGAAAAACACCCTATTTATCTCCCTGGTGGTCTAGTGGTTAGGATTTGGCACTTTTACTGCCAAGGCCTGGGTTCAATTCCCAGTCAGGGAAAAATGACTTTAAACCAAAAAAGCTTCAGTTATTCTTCACTTGCAATGTAAATAAATCCATGGTATTTTCCTGATTCCCCCATCTTCCCAGTGTCTCCATGGCAGGGCCGGCTCCAGGCACCAGCGCAGCAAGCAGGTCCCTGGGGCGGCCAATGGAAAGAGGAGGCTTCAGCGGCAATTCGGCCCTCTCAGTCCCTCTTGGAGGGAAGGACTTGCCAGCAGAGGTAGAGCTGCCATTGATTGCAGCTTTCTTATTTTATTTTTCTGCTTGAGGTGGCGAAAACACTGGAAGTGGCCCTGCTCCATGAAAGACAATTTGTTAAATCCCAGATAAGTGCAGTTCTATCAGTTCTCAGCCTGAGTCCTTAGGTCTTAATCCTGAGGCTATTGTCCCACCACGGGGCCATTTCCCACCTCTCTTTCCTAGGGAAGCACAATTTTCTTTGCAGACACAGGAACAGCAAGATCTTTCTCTGTCCCTTGTGCAAAGCAGGGGGCCAAATTCCATGGAAACAATGGACAAGCCGGGGGCCCTGGGCACATCCAGCCCTGGCCGTGAGATGTTCCCTCCCCTCTTTCTTTATGCCCCTGTTGTTATTTCATGGATTGTCTGGGATGGGGGAAAAGCTGAGTTCACTCCAGGTGGAGGGGGAAAGAACCCTGAAAATCTCAGGACCCAACCCCTGCTACCAGGATCACTGAGGTGCTGGGGATTTGAGTAGGAAAGGGACTGTGTGAATTGTCAAGGTGGGGAATGAATAACAATCTACAACTAGATCCACCTCATTAACCACTGACACAGGCTAATCCTGCTGCAGATAGAAGGGAAACTGGGAGTGAATCTTTGCTGTTCAGCCATGGAAACAGTGACCCAATTGCACCGCAGTGAATGTGCTGGGGAAAGCTGGACTTCACAGGCAGGTGGCAATAGCAGATCCTAGAAACACCTGGAGCTTCCCACACCACTTCTGCCACCAGGGTCAGGTGTTGAGCGACTCACAGCGCCCCTCCCCTCCCATTACCTTCCAGCAGGGGGTGGCAGCACCCCCCACCCAATGCAGGGGAGAGGGCTGAGTGCATCGCTGCACCCTGAGCCCAGGGCACCCACTCTCTCTGCCCCACACATCGAATCTGGCCCTGCTGCAAAGTGACCCCTAAGAACCAGCAGCCTCCAGGACAGCAGGTTTGGCCCTCAGAGCAGGGAATGTGTCCCCCATGCTGCTTTTAGGCCACTGGATGCTCTGGAAACAAGAGGGCTCTGAGTGTAACCCAGGGGTCAGCAACCTTTCAGAAGTGCTGTGCCGAGTCTTCATTTATTCACTCTAATTCAAGGTTCCGCATGCCAGTAATACATTTTAATGTTTTTAGAAGGTTTCTTTCTATAAGTCTATAATATATAACTAACTATTGTTGTATGTAAAGTAAATAAGGTTTTTTAAAATGTTTAAGAAGCTTCATTTAAAATTAAATTAAAATGCAGAGCCCCCAAGACTGGTGACCAGGACCTGGGCAGTGTTAGTGCCACTGAAAATCAGCTCATGTGCCACCTTCGGCACACGTGCCATAGGTTGCCTACCCCTGGTGTAACCCATAGCAAACAAAGACTATCTGGGGATGTAGCTCAGTGGTAGAGCACATGCTTTGCATGTATGAGGTCCTGGGTTGCATCTCCAGGTTTCTTTTTCACCCTGCTGCTTTGCTCATGCCCAGAGGGGATGTGGCCCAGCAGTCTCCCTGCAGGAGTTTCAATCCTGCTCAGTGAGGGGCAAGTGCCAATTGCATGGAAGGTCGGTGGGCGTTTCTGCTCCTATGTCTCCTCTGTACATTTAAGATTCCCACCAGCTGTGCTGCTTGGGACAAGGGTAGATGAGAAGGGTGAATCCTCCAGCACTGGAGGGAAAGGTCCCATCTGCACAGACTGAGAGGCCAGGAAACACAGGGGCAGTCAGTGCTCAGAGAGGGGGGAGGTCAGTGATGTACGCCCAGCAGGGGACACTGTCTTTCTGAGGCGAGTGCAGCTGGCTTGGGATGGTGCTGACGATGGTTAGAAAAAAGGCTGGAGTCAATGACAGATGAGACCACAGAAGGGGAAGGGGAATGGCAGCCCCACAGAAGGTCCTGGGTGCTCAGATGCCCCAGTTATTGCGCCCTGGCCTGTCACAGAGAGAGAAAAGACCCAGTGGGACCCAGCCCCCTACAGTGATCCCATGGACAAGAACCTGGCTGGGAGTGGGGTGAAAGCTCCCTGTGGGCAAAGGGGAGCTGAAATCCCTCAGTGTCCTGGAGTTTAAGCAACGGAAGCTTCAAACCCTGCACGGGTGTGGGCTGAGGTGCGTCAGCAGAAGGTTGGGCTGGACAGGGGCGGCAGGTTTGTATAATTTTTGGTAGTGCCCAGAATGGGACCAAGTCCTGCCCCACCCCCACCCCACCCCAGCTTTAGGCCGATTCTCCTGATTCCCCTGAATCAGGCCCCACCCCTAAGAGGGCCCCGTGCCCAAGCCCTGGTACTGCGTACTGGCAAGAGCTGTACCGGGGTGGCCCGGCTTCCCCAGGGGGCAATTTAAAGGGCCTGGGGTTCCCAGCAGGGGCTGGGATAGGGCTGGCGTAGGGCTGTGGGGCTCTGGGGGCTATTTAAAAAGTCCAGGGCTCCCATTGCTTCTACCGCCCTGGCCCTTTAAATAGCCCCCAGAGCCCCGCCGCTTCCCCAGGGCTCCCTCAGCTATTTACAGGGCTGGGGCGGTGGAAGCAGGGGAGACCCGGGCCATTTAAATAGCCCCCAAGCCCCAGGCTGCTGCTGCTACCCCGGTGCTGACGGAGGGAGGAGGGGGCACTTACCGTACAGGGTGGGCTGTACCCTCTGTACCCGCACCCCCTGCCCTGCCCCCAGCCCCGCACCCCTGCCCTGCCTGCACCAGCCCCTGCCTCCAGCCAGCCCTGCACCCCCTGCCCACAGCCAGCCCCTGCTGCACACCCTGCCTGCACCAGCCCCGCACCCCCTGCAGCCAGCCCTGCACCCTGTGCCCTGTCTGCAGCCAACCCCTGTCGTACCCCCTGCAGCCCTGCCTGAAGCCAGCCAGCTCCCCACACCCCCCTGCCCGCACCAGCCCTACACCACCGGCCCTGCACCTCCTGCCCTGCCTGCAGCCAGACCTGCACCTCCTGCCCTGTCTCCAGCCAACCCCTGCTGCACCCCCCTGCCTGAAGCCAGCCAGTCCCACACTCCTCTGTCTCCAGCCCTGCCAACCCCTGCCGCACCCCCCTGTGACCCTGCCTGAAGCCTGCCAGTCCCACACACCCCGTCTCCAGCCAGCCCCGCACCCCTTGCCCTGCCTGCAGCCAGACCCTACCTCCAGCCAGCCCCATATCCACTGCTGCCCTGCAGTTCCCAGGGCAGTAACCCTGCACACCTGCTTCAATGAGGGGGGCAGGGATCAGCTGGGACCCACACATGTGCACACCGTAGGGTGACCAGACAGCAAGTGTGAAAAATCGGGATGGGAGTGGGGGT
Source organism: Mauremys mutica (assembly GCF_020497125.1). NCBI lineage: Eukaryota > Metazoa > Chordata > Testudines > Geoemydidae > Mauremys > Mauremys mutica. The sequence goes on along the minus strand of NC_059095.1, from coordinate 18,371,315 downwards.
TATAAGGATCCTATGTAAGAAAAAGTCCCAAAAATTGGGACTGTCCCTATAAAATCAGGACATCTGGTCACCCTAGCACACCCCCAGGGAGTGGCAGGGACCCACACATGTGAAACGGAGCTCGTTTCTAGTTCAGGCCCATCTTTTTAAAAAAGAACTTTAGGTAGGGTTAACATACACCCGTATTTTCCTGGACATGTCAGGCTTTTTGGTTCTTAAATCACTGTCTAGGAGGAATTTTTAAAATTTAAAAATTCCTCCTGGGAAAATACGGACGCATGGTAACGCTATTGGTACAAAAAATACATACTGTGGCACATCCCTTAAATCAGAACTTTTTATAGGGAACCGGTTCCTAAGGAATGAAAGTCTTTTTTATATATACATATATATATATCTATATAAATTTTAAGTTATCCCTGCCGGGGCCCGGCTGAAAATGACTGCCCAGAGTTCGAGAACTGTCCCTGTTCTCATTGGACAGTTGGGGAGAAGCCTGAAGTACAAAGAAGGGAAGTGACCTTCCCAAGGGCCTACACAGCAAGGTGGTGGCAGAGCCAGAAAGAGAAGCCAACAGTCCTGACTCCTGTTCTAATGGACAAAAAAAACCCAGAGAAAGGGCTAGAGCCCAGGAATCGAGATGGTGGGGAAATTTCATTGAAACCATTTCTGTCAGAAAATCCCCTTCAGACTAAACCAGTTTGTTTCTCGAAATCAAAACAAGTGGGATGAAAGTTCTTTGCACAAATATTTTGTTGCAAAACAAAAGCATCTCCTGTTTGTCAGAGTGTGTTAAATTGTCTCGTCGCACACAAAGAGGAGACACTTAGATCTCAAACATTAGATAAGATGCTTCAGTCTGAGCTAAGTAATTGCTGCTCTTAACAATTTCAAAATAAAAAAATACAAATCAAATAGACTATTTCAGCTATTCTATTATGTCATAATCTGCTCGGAGTAAATGTGATAGGACACCGCATATTACACACTACTCCTAGTGACACTCTCCAATGGATCCCCACCCACCGTGAGGTAGGTAGGAGCGGATCATTATTATCCCTACTTGAAAGAGGAAGAAGCTAAGGCTGAGAAAGGAGAATTGACTTGTCTTAGGTCACACAGCCAGCCAGTGGCAGAGTTGGGAATAGGACCCAAGAGCCCTGATTTTCAAACTAACCATCGGATCTTGAATTTCAGACACTGAATGACCTGAATAAAGTGCTCTCAGATGAGCTCCAGACCAACAACAGTGCACAATAAATATTCAGCAAGTATTTGAGGAGAACTGCAATGTTAGAGAGAATCATGAACTGCTCAGAGACCATTAATGCAGAGAAGCAGCAAAATTCATCAAACATATAACAGGTTCTGACTTATTTCCTTGGGCTTAAAAGAGAACAACAAGGACCTGAGTCTCCTCCCTGTCAATAACCCCCTGCTCAGCCAATAAGGGTAGAGACTGAGGATGGGAGGCTGAGGGTTCTCGCCCAAAGGACGGCCCAGGTCACCGGTGGGGATCACTGCCTGAGCACTATTTCAGCCCCACACTTTCGGGTGGACCTCCCACAGTGGGAGCTGCAGAGCATTCCCCTGAGACACATATGCACACCCCTCCTGGTGTTGGGAGGGGAACAGGAGAAAGGACAAAAGAAGCAAGAGACAAAGAGAAAGGTGGAAGGGATGGATGGAGGAAAAGGTGAAACCAAAAGGACAAACCCTAATGACCCCAGTGATTCTAATGGACAAAATCCAAGGTGCGCAATAAAATTCTGCCTCCTTAAGATCGTGTTTTCCATGCCTAGAATTCAACAGTCACCAGATGGATCAGACTGCACAGGTTTCAAACCTCGAGGAGGCTCTTACCTTCTAAACAGGGATGGCTGTTTTCTAGTAAAATCAGGAAAAGGGAAGGAGAAAACTCGAAAGAGGTTCCTCCTGGCACTCACGTACATGAACCCGAATACTCTCTCTGTCCTCAAAGAGAGACCTGGAGAAGGAGACTTGCTGAAGCAAAGCCACGGGGGTCGCTGGGTGGTGGGGCTCAGACTTTTGGTTTCAGCCCCAGGCACCAACAAGTCTAATGCCAGGTCTTTGGGATCAATATGTGCCTTGGTGTAATTCATTGTCCTGTGTTATTTGGGGGTCAGAGTAGCTGAGCTAATGGCCCCTTCTGCCCTGAAACGCCATAAAAACATTTCCCTGGTTTCTCCTTGCGCCTGACAGACACCACGGTGAGGGGCCCAAGAGAAGCTCCTGGACACCACGCTCTGGCTCTTACTTTACTTGGGGACGTCAGCGCTTTCCTAGCAAAGCGGCTGCTAAAGCGCTGGATTTGGGGAACGGTTCGGCTCCGGTTCAGAGATCTGCCTGCGGGGTGTGAACCTGCCACGAGGAGCGGGAAACGCAACCAGCACCGGGAGGCGTTGGCTGAGCTCCAGGCTGCCCCCGTGTGGCCAAAGCTTAGAACTGAGCAGCGGAGTTTAAAGCTGGCGCTGGGAGGAACCTGAACACGCGGGGCAGGAAGGCTCCTGCGTGTAACGCTTGTTGGGTGGGCAGCTGGGCGTAGCTGATTGCCGGAGTTCAGGGCTGCACCCCGGGGTGCTGAGCAGGTGTCTGTGCTTAGGTTGGCCTCGCTATGATGGTTTCTGGGAAGTTTGGGGTTGCCAGTCCCCCTAGAGAGAGGGGAACCAGGTCAGCCCAGGAAAGGAGGCTTTCAAAACTCTGGTACCGACTGGCCATGGGACTGCCCCTGTGAAGAGCCGCTGCAGCCCCGCCAGGGAGAGCCAGTCTCTCTTTATGCAGCCCCCCCCCCATTCCTCAGGACGAGGGTTGTGCTCAAAGATCTGTGCCCCATGTTTTCACCTCCATGTGAAGCGCACAGTGCAAATAACCCTCAGCGCATCAGCTCAGTTCCAGGCTCCACTTCCACCAGCTCTGAGCACAGAGCTCCCAGGCTGAAGCCTGAAGTTGGAAGCGGGAGACCCTGTAACCAGTCAGGCCCCGTGGCTGGTGCCTGTGATCCCAGCTCCGGGGGAGGCTGAGGCCAGCAAATCGCTTGAGCTCAGGAGTTGGGGGCTGTGCCGATCGGGTGTCCGCACTAAATTCGGCATCATGTCTCACTGAGGCTACGCTGCAGGGGTTATTCACAGGTGCAACCCCTCTACTGATCAGCACAGGAGTTGTGACCGGCTCCGTTCCTGACCTGGGGCGGTTCACCCCTCCTTAGGCAACCTGGGAACCCCAAGGTTCCCCGGGATCACCATATTGATGCCGAACTTAGTGCGGACACTAAGAGAGAGAGAGTTTGAGTGTAAGTTGGCCAACACAGAGAGAGAAACCTCGGAGGAAGAAAGAAACTCAGAACAGGGAGTCACCCTCATGGATCCAACTTTCTGCTAGGGAGCACACACCACTCCTGGCCAGAGAGATGATCAGCCCTCGCAAATGGCAACATCATATCCCTTGAAGCCAGCTAGTTTGGAAACCCACACCCAGGTAACGGGAAGTCCCTGCCTGGAGCCAGGAGGGCTGTGACCAGAGTCCTTCCCAAACCAGATACTTCTCTCACCGACAGAGACAGCTACTCTCATCCCAGCTGGGCAGGTCTTGCCTGGCATCAACAGGATTCACGCTGTCACTGCTCTTGCTCACTTTCCATCGCACCTCGGGGCTGGACTCCGTCCCCGCGACTTCTTTTCCCTTGGTATGAAACACAACACAAGAGGAAAAGAAAAAGCAATGGTGGCGAGACTCCTCTTCTCGCTACTCCCGCACCCCAGGGCTCCGGCTTCAACCCTCCTCCCATTCTGCCATCACAGCTACTATTAGAAATCTGCAGCCTGGGCTCACACCTGGTTGTCTCCCCAATCCTTGGCGCTGTCCAGCATGTCTCCCTCCACAGAAGTCACCTGGCCTCGTCTTAGACTCCATCTTCATATTGCTCTTCTCCTTCCCAGAGCTCCTGCTCTGCTCCTCAGACCTGTCTATGCTCAGCTCTGCAGGCAGAGGGGAAGGGGCACGATGGGAACACACACGCCCCATTCCAGACACCACGCAGCATCCACAGGGCTACCAAACCACGTCACCTTCGGCCAAAACCACCCCCCACCCCAAGGGAGCAAAAACCCTTTGTGAGCTCAGCACACACAAGCCAGGAAAAGATTAACACCCACCGCCAGCCCAGCCAAAGGGGGAGCTTCCCCCACTTCCCAGCCACAGGCCCACGGGGCTCCTGGATGGAGGAGTTTGGTGGGCAGTGAGGGTCCCTGAAGAACTAGCTCAGCATGTGAATGAGTGACTGGGATGTATGTGGGGGCTGGACTGTGGGTTGGGGTGTCCAGGAGGACCCCAGGGAAGGGACTAGGGGGAATAGGGACAGAGGAGGGTGGGGTTACCGAGGTGCATTGTGGGAATGTGGGATTTAGAGCCCAGAGTGGATGGGTGGGGGCGGGTTGGAGGACCCCCCAGTGGCTGAAAAGGGGAACCCGGCAGATTGGGGGGCAGCAGAGATGGGAGATGAGGAACCTCACACCCTGGGGATGGACTGGGGCAGGGGGGGGATGGGAAAGTGGGGCCCAGCAATGGAGACATGGGCTGGAATCAATTAGGGGCAGGGCGCTGAGGGGGAGGAGAAGGAGGGTGGGGTGCTGAGGACAGGGAGGAGGAGGAGCAGGGGGGGTCAGGGCGCTGAGGGGGAGCAGGGGGGGTCGGGGCGCTGAGGACGGGGGGGGCGAAGGCAAAGGCCGGGCAGAGCGGACAGGGTGGGGGAGGGGATGCCGGGGGCGGGGCTGGCGGGAGGGTCACAGCGGGGGGGGGGACACTGCCAGGGCAGGTTGGGGGGGGGCTGAGGGGCCCCGCGGCCCCAGGCTGCCGCTTGTGGGGCTGCTCCCAGGCAGCTCAGCCCCCCCCCCGCTGCTGCCCCCCAGGAGTGAAGCCCTTTCACTCCGCGCTGCCTCTGCCCTGTGTCCCCCCCAGCCCGGATCGCACGTGGGATTCGAATCCCAACGGCCGCAGGGCCCACGCGCCGAGTCTCTGTCCCGCGCTCTCTCCGCCAGTCAGGGAGCGGGGAGGGGTGCGGCGAAGTGACGAGTTACGGCCCCTCCTCCAATAGAGGCCGCGTGTGAGAGAGAGAGAGAACTACAGACGAGCCAGGAACTACAACTCCCAGCCTGCCCCGGGGCGCCTCCATCCTCTCCAGCCCAGGTGAGGGCGGGTCCCTGGGTCAACCAGACACCTCCCCCCCAGCGCAACTCCTCACCCCCGCCCCGCCCCCAGAGAGCCCCGGCCCCGCCCCCTCCCGCCTGCTTCTCCCTTGGCCTCGTCTCTCCCCACTCGGGGGCGGGGCTGTTGGATGGAGCCATATGGAAATACGGGGGAGGGGCAGAGCTGGGAGCCAGGATTCCTGGGTTCTCCCTCAGCTCTGGGAGGGGAGTGGGGGAGGGGCAGGTCTGGGAGCCAGGACTCCTGGGTTCTCCCTCAGCTCTGGGAGGGGAGTGGGGTGAGGGGGGTAGAGTGGGGGAGGGGCTGGGAGCCAGGACTCCTGGGTTCTCCCCCAGCTCTGGGAGGGTGGGGGAGGGGTTGGGGTGCCTGCTGCCCTCGCGGTGACCAGCAGAGCCCCCCCCCCTGCAGCTTGCCCCCCAACCACGCGCTTGGTGTGTTGGGCTGTCCTTAGGATTTATGGTGCCCTAGGCAGGATTATTAAACTGGTGCCCCTGTGCCTGACTTGCTCTGAGCAACACAAACATAAGCTTACCGTATTGGAAAACTTGCCACATGCATGTTATTAAAACTGGTTTAACTTAATGAAGCACACTGTAGTGCTGATGGACTAGCACTAAAGAAGTAGCACTAGAGAAAAAATTCTGATTTGACAGAATGATGCAAATAATATATTTTTTTAAATTTGTCAACTTTTTATTGGAAATTTACATGAAGAGGTATTGAAACAAGGATTTGTTTTTAATTAAAAGCAATCTTTCTGGCTTTTTTGGCTGCAAAATCAGTAATGTCATCATATGACAAAGACAAAGTGATGTCTTGTTCGATTGCAAGAATAGCAAGACCAATCAAGTGTTCCTGACTCATTGTAGAGCGGAGATAGTTTTTAATGAGCTTTAGTTTTGAGAAACTCTGTTCTCCTGATGCTACTGTTACAGAAATTGTCAGTAGAATACGAGTGGCAATGTACACATTAGGATATATATATATATATATATCTCAACAAGTTTGCTGGTATGAATAAACTGTACAATGTCCATCATTGATTTTGCATGTGGCAATATTGATGTCAGTGTACTCAGTTCTTCATACAGTTCAAGTCCATTTAAATCAAAACTATCAACGTGCTTCAGGAGGCTCTCTAGGTTCTTGCATTTTGTCATTAGTTGCTCTTGTTTTCCTATTTCGTTGAATTTAGTCCCACTCAGCCTGCTGCCAGCTGAGTGAATGGGACCCCAGGCCGACAGTGGGTTGAGTATCAGAGGGGTAGCCATGTTAGTCTGGATCTGTAAAAGCAGCAAAGAGTCCTGTGGCAACTTATAGACTAACAGATGTATTGGAGCATGAACTTTCATGGGTGAATACCCACTTCATTGGATGCAGTGGGTTGAGTGGCTCAGCCAGGGTCTCAGCCAGCGGCCTGCTTAGCCCGCTGCCAGCCTGGGGTTCCTTAGGGGTCCCCAGGCCAGCAGTGGGTGCTGAGTGGGGCCGGCGGCCAGGACCCCGGCTGGCAATGGGGCAGCAGCCGGAACCCCAGAGCATCAAAAATCAGCTGGCATGCCACCTTTGGCACGTGTGTCATAGGTTGCTGACCCCTGCTCTATACCAGTGGTTCCCAAACTGGGGTTCGCGAACCCCTGGGGGTTTGCAGAACATTACAGGGGGTTCGCCAGAGGACCACGGGCAGTGGAGACAGCAGGTGGGACCCGGTTGCAGGGCAGACACCCCGATCCCCAGGGAGAGCGGGGCCGGGCAGTTGGGGCTGGCAACCCGAGTCCTGGCGGTCAGCAAGAGAGCCAGCAGCCTGAAACCCAGTGCTCTGTGCGGGGCTGGCAGCCCGAGTAACAGGAAGAGTGGGGCTGGCAGCCTGAGCCCTGCCCCCATCAGCGGGGGAGCTGGCAGCCCAAACCCCAGCCTGAGCCCCAGGAAGAGCGGTGCAGGCAGTTGGGGCATTCGACACACTGAGGAAATTTAAACTTAAATCCCTGAAAATATTCATTTTTAGGAGGGGGTTCATGACATTTCACAATTTAGTGAAAGGGTTTCACGGGCTGTTAAAGTTTGGGAACCACTGCACTATACACTAGTAAGGATATGAGCATATTACAGTTGTTGGAGGGCTCTTATCAGGAGTAACAGGCTGTAGGAAAGTCAGTCGACATTTTTTGTTTCTCTGATGAAAACTGGCCCACTCCCTTCCCCATACCAAACTTGTCACTAATAATTGTCAACAACTTAATTTTCTGTTTTTGGCTAAGATATTGATTTTTTTTTAATTGAAATTGGATTCAGGATTGTTAGCAAGAATTTTTGGCAAACAAAGTTGTTAAATGACAATCTAAATGGCAACACAGTACTGCTTTCATGCTTGGCTCACCCCCAGCCTGCTGGTCCAACAGCTGCAGTAGAGGAGGAGATAGGTGGAAAACTGCAGGACCCCAAAATCCACCTCTTGGGGTGCAGAGTGGTAACAGCAGCAGCGAACCCTCAGGTCCGATCACACGCCAATAGGCACAACCGCCAGCCCAACGGACCATGGTGAAGTTAGCCCAGCATCTGATCTCAGGGACAGGTCACCCATGGAGCCACAGCAGCTCATCCTGCCCTGTGCAGCTCCCCCCGGATGAGGTGGATCGCTGGCAGCTGCCAGCCCGGGGGAGAGGCGCTCCCCAGCTAGGGTGACCAGATCCAGATGTCCTGATTTTATAGGGCCAGTCCTGATATTTGGGGCTTTGCCTTATATAGGCACCAGGAACCTATATAAGAAAAAGACCCCAAAATTGGGCCTGGCCCTATAAAATAGGGATATCTGCTCACCCTACCCCAACCCCCTGTCCTGATTTTTCACACATCTGGCTAACCCCAGCCCAGCCCCGTGTGACATTCCAATCCTGGCTGCCTGCCGAGAAAGTGAGTTACTTTCCCTTTCATTCCTCAGCAGGCAGCCAGGGAGGGGAGGGGGGAGAGAGGGGTGCTCTGTGGGGGGAGGGAGAAAGGAGGAGGTGCTCCATGGGGCAGGGGGGGAGAAGAATGGATGTTATGGGGGACAACAAAGGATACTGGTTCCAGAGCCGCCGAGCCTGCCTCACCTCACCTCAGCCGGGGGGGGAGAGAGTCACACTCACAGGTGAGCTCCTTCCCCAACCCCTCCCCCTCCCCTTCCCAGAGACCCCAGCAGCCAATCCCCTCCCTCAGACTGTGCTGCATTCGGCTCTCTCTAGGACCCAGCAGCCCTGCTCTTACATGCTCCACTGCCTCCCCTCTGTCCGGGCTCCGGGCAGAGCAGTGCCCCCAGACCTAGTGGTGGTGCCCTAGGCAGCTGCCTGTGGCTAAGGACGGCCCTGGTCCCCAACCAGACTAGTATTGGTTTTTCAGCAGAAAAATTTCAGTTTGAGGAATTTTGTTTTCTCAGTCAGACCTTGCCAAGGGAAGCAGGGAGAAAATGTTGGAGTTGCCTCCTTCAGAACAGCTTGGCCTAGACACTAGCTCTGGTTCACTGTTCTGGCCTTGCTCGGGTTGAGGGTATTTTAATACTTTGGGCAGGTCCCAGGGTGTTTGGGGGAGATGACGAGGATGTTCCCTTTTGAGATAAAAACTAAGAAATACAGCACTAGAGAATTTCTTTTTTTTTAGAAATCTGGGATTTAGACATTTTATTTAAAGCAAGGGGGGATCTGAGTTTCTGAGAAGCTTTTTGTTTGATCTGTCATTGTACCAAAGGGGGAGATGGTTGTCTATAAAGGAGGGGTGAAGACTAAATGCACCCAATGAGGATGGGATTTGAACCCATGTGTGCAGAGCACAATGAATTAACAGCCCATCACCTTAACCACTCGGCCACCTCATGAGAAATGTCAAGAAAAAGACAGGAGGAGAAATCTAAGGCCAGCAGAGCTAGGGACAACAAAGAGTTTTTAAATACTAAGCGGAAGCAGGGGCTGAATGAGCTCCCCCCTCACATCTAGTGAGGAGCTGGGGGAAAGACTTCAGGAACAGACCGTGTTTGCACAGACACACCTAGTCTGCCTAGCTATGCAGCATGATGGGGCCGCTGGTGGCGGCTTACAAATCACTTTAGGATTGAGTGGAATGAAATGTTATTATCCTTCCTGCATGAGTGAAGGGCAGCAGAACATACCTAGTCGGTCCTGATGGAGGGGTAGGTGGGTGAGGAATAGCTTTTATTGGACTGCATAGAAGTGATTAAGAACGTCATCCTAAAACAGTGGTCCCCAAACATTTCACACTGTGCCCTCTTATCCAGTTGAGGGAGGGCAAAACCAGAGCTTCAGGGATTCAGCCCTGGGTGGTGGGGCTCAGAATTTTGGCTTCAGCCCCAGGCCCCAATAAGTCTAATGCCAGCCCTGGCAATCCCATTAAAACAGGGTTATGACCCACTTTGGGGTCCTGACTCACAGTTTGAGAACCACTGCTCTGTGCTAAAGGGAGAGTTTTCGTGTGCGTGTAGTTAATCCACTTCCCCAAGAGGTGGCAGCTATATCAGTGGGAGAAGCTATATCAGTGGGAGAAGCTATAGTACTGGGTGTTCAAGCTGTGGTGGTTACCACATTTATGAAGTTTAATCAAACCCCATTTTTAAAACCACCTGTGGTGTGGGAATGGCAAAGGAGCTCGATGAAGCAGGGTCTGTCCTGCAAAGTCCTGGAGATCACGATTCCATTATACTGTTGTGATGGGGGTAGAGCTCAATGGTAGAGTAGTTAACTGTAATTCAAGTGATTCTTAGTTCAAAGCCCCGTACCCTCTTATAACCTTCTTTCTTTTTTTAAAAAAAAGGAAAACATTTTCATTTCGATTCTCCATTATGTTCAGGAGCTCCACTATACGGGGGTGCTTGATATGGATGTAAACACTCAACATTTTGCTGTCCAAATGCATAAAGGAGACTAATTTCTGAAAAACGGAGTGTAGCATTGGGAGCAGCATCTGATGTTTTCCTGTCTAGCCGGCTTGCTGCCTAGAACGAACGCTCCTTGAGTGGGGTGATCCACAGGGAGTAGCTCAAATCTCCAAAGTGCCTGGCCAGGGGCAGGACATTAGCACAGCAAGGGAGGGGTGTAGCAGTGACATCACAAAGGCCTTTTGCAGGACCTCAGACTATTGGTCAAAGGTGGGGGGGAGGTGGTGACCTCACAGAGAGATGCTGACATCAGGCAGGCAGGACAGGGGCGAGGGGACAGGGAAACCTGAGAGACCCCTGTGGCTTTGCTTCAGCGAGTCTCCTTCTCCAGGTCTCTCTTTGAGGACTGAGGCCTGGTCTACACTAGGACTTTAATTCGAATTTAGCAGCGTTAATTCGAACTAACTGCTCAACCGTCCACACCAGGAAGCCATTTAATTCGAACTAGAGGGCTCTTTAGTTCGAATTCGGTACTCCACCCCGACAGGTGGAGTAACGCTAAATTCGACATGGCTAGCTCGAATTAGGCTAGGTGTGGATGCAAATCGAACTTAGTAGCTCTGGGAGCTATCCCACAGTGCACCACTCTGTTGACGCTCTGGGCAGCAGTCCGAGCTTCGATGCTCTGAGCAGCCACACAGGAAACGACCCGGGAAAATTTGAATTCATTTTCCTGTCTGGGCACTTTGAATCTGACGTCCTGGCTGGACATCGGGGCGAGCTCCGCAGCACCTGCAACGATGCAGAGCTCTCCAGCAGAGGAGTTCATGTTATCTGTGAATAGAAAGAGGGACCCAGCATAGACTGACTGGGAACTCTTCGATCTGATCGGTGTGTGGGGCGAGGAGTCTGTGCTTTCGGAGCTGCGCTCCAAAACACAGAATGCGAAGACCTACGAGAAGGTCTCCAAAGCCATGAGAGACAGAGGATACAGGCGGGATGCAACGCAGCGCCGCGTGAAAATCAAGGACCCCAGACAAGGCTACCAAAAAATCAAAGCGGCAAACGGACGCTATGGAGCCTGCCACCACTGCCCCACCAGTGACCGTGGACTCTGATGATGGGACAGTGTCGACGGACAGTTCCTCGACGATGTTCACGGACGGGGAAGATGAGGAAGTGTTTGTGGAGGATGAGGCAGGCGAGAGCGCTTACAACGCTGGTTTCCCCGACAGCCAGGATCTATTCATCACCGTCACGGAGATCCCCTACCAACCCTCCCCGGCCATGAACCCGGATCCTGAATCAGGGGAAGGAGCAGTCGGTAAGTGCTTTAACCATGTTAACTTTTATTCTTAATATAACAGGAATCTGAAGTGTGTGAGAAGGAGGTCTCTCTATATATGGTGATAGAACAGAAATCCTCCTGGGAGATCTCCACGAAGCTCTCCTTCCGTTAATCGATAAGCATCAGCAGGAGGTTCCTGGGGAGAGCTGCCTTATTGGGTGCTCCGTGATAGCACCCTTTTCCGCGCGAGGCTTTCATGCGGTATTCAGGGAGCATTGCCTCCCCGAGCACGGCTGCATCGGTCCGTGGTTCGTGATAGATTTCACGCAGCATGCGCTCTCTATCTCCTTCAGTGCCCGTCCTCACGGTGATCTCGCTAGGAGACTCATGCATCTAAGTAGTGGAATTACTGTTATGGTGCGCCTGGTCCAAAGTATTTTTAATAAATCCACGGACAGACGGCATAGCAGAGACTCAGCACGCAGCTGCGTGACGAGCATAACGGAAAGCCAAAGAATCAAATGGACGCTCATGGAGGGAGGGGGGAATGAGGACGCAAGGTATCCCACAGTTCCTGCTGTCTCCGAAAATCATTTGCATTCTTGGATGAGCTCCAAATGCTTCTAGGGTCAAACACAGTGTCTGCGGTGGTTCAGGGCATAGTTCGGCAATTTGCGCACACACCCCACCCACCACCAGAAGTGAAAGCAATCCTCTGTTGACTCTTTTACATGTCACCCTATCTTTACTGAATGCTGCAGATAGACGCGATGGTGCAACACTCAACACCAACATCCTTGCTCCCCCCACGCTATGGATGCCTGATGGTACAAAAAGATGGGTATCCGTCCTCTTCATCAGCCTATTAGCACATGGGGCAGTGCAAAAGGGCTGGTAACCATGCTGACTAGTATCAGTAAGGTCAATCAAGGGCACCTGTCCCTAATTTTTCATGGCAGATGGTGCAATATGGCTGGTAACCGTCCTCATCATTGCAACAGGGGGCTGAGCTCCATCAGCCCCCACCCTTCATTGTAAATAAAAGATTCAATTGCCCCTGGACTAACAGAGGGATGATGGGCTCCTTCATCCACAGTCCTTAATGTCCTGCCTGGGCTATCATTGCAGCTGGAGGCTTCCTTCTACTCATTTCTCACAAACAAGTCACTGTGTCTTATTCCTGCATTCTTTATTACTTCATCACACAAGTGTTGGGACAATGATATGGTAGCCCAGGAAGGCTGGGGTAAGAACGGAATGAACAGGTGGTGTTGTTGCAGGAGCACCCCCTGTGAATAGCATACAGCTCATAATTTATGCAGGATCGGACACACAGCAGCTGTGCTCTCTGGTTCTATGATACAGTGGTTCTCTAGTACACTTGCCCATAACCTAGGCAGGACTGATTCTATTTTTAGATACCAAAAAGGAGGGATTGATTCAGGGAGTCATTCCCAATTTTTGCTTTTGCGCCCCTGGCTGCTCGGCCAGGGGCATTTATGACAGCACCAAATGGGGCAGTGCAAAAGGACAGGTAACCATGCCCATCTTATTACCAATTTATGGTATGGTAGATGGTACAATATGGCTGGTAACCATCTTTGCTGTCATGCAAAAGCAAAAGCATGCTGCTGTGTAGCGCTGCTGGCCCGCCTCTGTCAGCGGCATCTAGTACACATACGGTGACATACACAAAAGGCAAAACAGTGTCCATGGTTGCCATGCTATGGCGTATGCCAGGGCAATTCTGGGAAAACGGGCTTGAAATGATTGTCTGCCGTTGCTTTCCCGGAGGAAGGAATGACTGGCGACATTTACCCAGAATCCACCACGAAAATGATTTCTGCCCCAGCAGGCACAGGGGTCTCAACCCAGAATTCACAGAGACAGCCTAGACTCAGTTAATTGTTCGCAAAAATGTATCTTTGCAAGGAATTCACTCCCTGTTTCCCATCTCACAGCTTCCACTGTCTCCAGACCTGCCACAGCATCCCCCTCGCAGAGGCTGGCAAAGATTAGGCGGCGAAAGAAAAAGACAAGGGACAAGATGTTCGAGGAACGTATGGGCTGCTACCTAGCAGAGGCGGACCAGCAGAGCCAGTGGAGGGAGACCGTCTCTCTGTGCCAGCGCTCACACAGCGAACGGGAGGAGAGGTGGCGTGAGGAAGACAAGCAGGCGACTGAAACGCTGCTTGGACTAGTGAGGGAGCAAACGGACACGCTCAGGCGCCTTGTGGATGTTCTGCAGGACTGCAGGAGGACAGAGACACCCTGCAGTGTGTTTGCAACCGCACTCCCCTGCCACAAAGTCCCATACCCCCCTCACCGAAAATAATCAGGAGGAGGGGCGGCCGGGGACGTGAATACTGTCACTGCACCACAGCACAGTGCTCAAGTACCCAAAAGCTCTCATACCCTGCATTTGCCGAAGTCCTTCACTTCCAGACTCACAGTAGTCCCAATCCCAGTCCCATCCCCTAACTGTCTACTTAATTAATAAAAATGCTTTGCTGTTAATTACTGTTTCCGTTATGTTTTTTCAAAGAAGACTGTGTTTGAATGGGGGGCGTGGGGAAGGGGGTGGTTAATTGCATAGGACAGTCACCTTTCCCAGGGTACAGACACGGGGGCAGGATCAGCAGCGGGTCACACACACGGTGCAGTCAGTAGGCACCCTGGTCGTTATGGGAGGTGGTTTCCAGGATCTGTGTGGGCGGGGGAGATGTGACTTTGCAGCGGGGAGGGCGGTTACAGATCTTATACAGCGGTCCTTGTCCTGGACCGCTGAGTCACGCAGCTGAGGAATCTGTATCCGTCCTCCTCCACCACAAGGTCACATATCCGCCCGCACACAGAATTCCATAAAGAGGGATGGCAGGCTCCGTTGAAAGAAGCATTCCGGCACTGCGGACCGCTCTAGGAGCAGGAGCCTGTCATTTCTTGAGTTTAGAGGCGGTCTTTACATCACCGCACACCCTACCCAGCACAGTCTGCGTCCCAGTTTCAACCCTTTCATGAAAAGTCATGAATAAAGAAACCTTTGTTAAGTAATAATGGGACATGTATTTTATTTTTACACGTGTGCTGGAAGTGGGGGTAACGGGGTGAACGGGGTATGTAACCGAATAGGAGAGTCAACAGTAACTGGGTAAAGAAACAGGGGCAGGTTCAGCTTCTCTGTAAAGAAACTGAACAGTCACAGGTCACGCTGCTCGCTGCTCGCTGGTATTTGAAGAGTTCCTTGTCGCTGTCCCAGGCGCCTGTATAGGGCTTCATGAGCAAGTGCATTAGCGGGCAGGCTGGGTCCCCGAGGATGACTATAAGCATCTGCACATCCACAACAGTTATTTCGTGGTCCGGGAAGAAACTACCTTCCTGCAGGCGTCTGAGCAGCCCACAGTTCCTGAAAACACACGCATCATGAACCTTGCCCGGCCACCCGACGTTGATGTTTGTAAAACGTCCCCTATGGTCCCCCAGTGCTTGCAGCACCATTGAAAAGTAGCCCAATTTCTCATCAGCTGACTGTGGAAGAGGTGAACGATAAAGTGCGAGGAGGAGAAAACGGCGATGATCGCAGCGGGCTCCATGCTTGCAGTGCTGTGGCGTCCGCGCTGTCACTGACCAGAAAAGTGCACGAACAGATTGCCCGCAGGCGCTTTCAAGGAGGGAGGGAGGGAGGTTGTGATTGACGGTTCAATGACGACACTTACCCAAAACCACCCTCGACACATTTCTCCCCCCAGCAGGCATTGGGGGCTCTACCCAGCATTCCAATGGGCAGCGGGGACTGCGGGAACTGTGGGATAGCTTCCCACAGTGCACCGCTTCCAAAGTCGACGCTGGCCCCGTGAATGTGGACTCAGAAATTCGAATTAGTGTATTTAGTATGGATACACAAATTCGACTTCATAAGGTCGAATCCACAAATTCGAACTAAGTTGATTCGAAATAGTCTTGTAGTGTAGACAAGGCCTGAGAGAGTATTCGGGTTCACATACGTAGCACCAGGAGGAACCTCTTTTGAGTTTTCTCCTTCTCTTTTCCTGATTTTACTAGAAAACAACCGTCCCTGTTTAGAAGGTAAGAGCCTCCTCAAGGTTTGAAACCTGTTCAGTCTGATCCATCTGGTGACAGTTGAATTTTAGGCATGGAAAACACTAGCTTAAGAGGCAGAATTTTATTCCGCACCTGGGATTTTGTCCCTTAGAACCACTGGGGTCATTAGGGTTTGTCCTTTTTGTTTCACCTTTTCCTCCATCCATCCCTTCCTCCTTTCTCTTTGTCTCTTGCTTCTTTTGTCCTTTCACCTGTTCCCCTCCCAACACCAGGAGCAGTGTATGTGTGTGTGTGTGTGTGTGTTGCGGGGGAGTGCTCTGCAGCTCCCACTGTGGGAGGTCCACCCAAAAATGTGGGGCTGAAATAGTGCTCGGGCAGTGATCCCACCGGTGACCTGGGCCATCCTTTGGGCTCTCTGGTGAGAACCCTCAGCCTCCCATCCTCAGTCTCTACCCTCATTGGCTGAGCAGGGGGTTATTGACAGGGAGGAGACTCAGGTGCTTGTTGTTCTCTTTTAAGCCCAAGTAAATAAGTCAGAACCTGTGATATGTTTGACAAATTTTGGTGTTTCGCTGCATTAATGGTCTCTGAGCAGTTCATGATTCTCTCTAACATTGCAGTTCTCCTCAAATACTTGCTGAATAATTCCTGTGCACTGTTGTTGGTCTGGAGCTCATCTGAGAACACTTTACTCAGGTCATTCAACGTCTGAAATTCAAGATCCGATGGTCAGTTTGAAAATCAGGGCTCTTGGGTCCTATTCCCAACTCTGCCACTGGCTGGCTGTGTGACCTAAGACAAGTCAATTCTCCTTTCTCAGCCTTAGCTTCTCCCTCTTTCAAGTAGGGATAATAGTGATCTGCTCCTACCTACCTCACGGTGAGTGGAGGATGGGGATCCATCGGAGAGTGTCACTAGGAGTATCAGAGGCGTAGCCGTGTTAGTCTGGATCTGTAAAAGCAGCAAAGAGTCCTGTGGCACCTTATAGACTAACAGACGTATTGGAGCATGAGCTACTGCACATGAGTAAGCAAAGAGAACAAACCCCCAATCCCCCCTGTGCTTTGGGAGCCAGGTTTGCGGTGGGAATTCTGTAGCTTAGATGACTTCACGCCTGGACATTGGGATTCTTTACCAGTTTCTCTGGCGCTGGGGCAGTTTTGTGCTCACAGCTGTGATGGCCGAGTGGTTAAGGTGTTGGAGTTGAAATCCAATAGGGTTCCCCAGCGCAGGTTTGAATCCTGCTCACAACGAGGCCTGTGTTTTAGCCAGTCCCTCACCTGGGCAACACCTCTGTACAACCCCCTGAGACACTCTCAATTCTCTCCCCACCCCAAGGAAATCCTGTTCTGCTCCTTTCATAGAGATCCCTGGGACACCCCCTCACACTGTGTCCCTGAGGGGTCAGGCAAACTCTCAGCACCTGAAGCCTCTGCCACTCACCTGGTGCCCCATAGATCAGCCATAGCCCTGGTTCTGCTCCTCTCTCTAGGGTGTGAAAGGAGCCGAGTCAGCGACTCCATGGGAGCTAGGGGGGGGCTGCAGAACCAACAGAGGAAAAATAGGTGCTCAGCACCCACTGGCAGCCAGATCTCCCCCCCGCCCCGGCCTTCAACTACAGGCCTTGCTGACAAGCTCCTCCTCTTCCCCTTCAGCACCTCCCACCTGCCAGTGATCAGCTGTTCAGTGGGGGGTGGGAGGGGGAGGAGCAGGGACAGCAGGAGGTGGGGGAGGGAGAGGAATGGGGCAGGAAGGTGCAAGCCGGGAAGAGATGGGACAGGGGTGGGGGCTTGATGGAAGGTGGGGAGTGGGGGCAGGGCCTGGGGTGGAAAGGAGGGGATTTGTCCTGGGCCCTGCACCCCTTTAGGGCCGGCTCTGCAGGGAAACGCTGTCACAGTGACAATACAACTGACCAGCCTTGCGGGGGAGGCTGAGGGAGATCCGCACTCACCAGGTCTCTTCTCTCCCCCACGGTGAGCCAGACACTGCTCTCTCCTGGCTCTCACTCTAGCAGCTGGACGCCATGGAGCCATTTCCCCATAGGAAGTGCATTGAGTGCCCCTGTGGTGCTGGGGGGCTGGCACTGCTGCTGCCTGTGGGGCTGGCAGGGGGGCTGATGTCTGCACAGACTCTCAGCTGCCAGGCCGGAGGGGGCACTTGGGACCTTACCAGACTGGCTCAGTGAAGACGGGGGGTTGACAGAGCAATACAGACGCTCTCCAGAGCACGGAGCAGCAGCCGCCCATGCAGCCAGGCAATGAGCATTTCCCAGGGCCTGGAGCCGAGGGGGAGGCGGCAGCTGCTGTTCCAGCTCCTCGGGGACAGGCCTTGTCAGCCAACAGCCACTTCTTACTCCCCACAGCTAAGGGCGTCGGGTTCCTCCGGTGGGGGTGTGGAGCAGCCGTTCGTTTTCCTGTTCGCACTCCTCTGCGGTGTGAAAATCGGGGAGGGGAGGCAGAAGCCCCACGAACCTCCCGACATGACGCCCAGTGGGGGAAGCCAGGACAACAGGGTGGGGCGGCAAGTGGTGGCCAGACTCTCACCGCCAGGGTCTAGTCTAGCTCAGGGTCCAGCTCAACCTCCTCCCCGCGCCACTGGCCCCCAGTCCCCTTCCGCCACCAGGTCAACCCGGGCACTAAGGCAGGAACAGGGTGAGGCAGCAAGTCAAGCTGAGCAAGGCAGGCAAAAGCGAGTCTTGTCTTCATGGGCCGCTCACAATGACGTCCTTTTTGTGTGCCATAGCTGACAAAACCATCCAGACAGAGAAGCAGCAGGCCACAAGACTGCTAAACAGCTTCCAAAGTAGCTCAGTTAGGAGAGTGTTAGCCTGAAAATGTAATGTTCCTGGTTCAATCCCAGGCTTTGGCAGGTCCTTTCATCCCTCTTTGCGCAGGGGTGGCTTGTTTTCTGGGAGCACAATGGTGTCTGCACCCAAGGTGAATCCCTTATCTTCAGCTCCGCAGTAGGCAAAGATAGCATGGGCTTCTGTGCTGAGCCGTGGCCTTTTGCCTCGGGCTCTTAAATCCAGACACCAGAAGCTCTGTGGATGTGCCCCTCCCTTCACTGCACCTCATCCCCAGCTGCTGTCCTGGGTCAGTGAAAACCCAGAGTTCACCTCTCACCTCCTGGGGGGAAAGCCCCTTTCTCCCTCCGCTGGCTGGCCACATTGCCAGCCACTTGCCGTTCCCCCTGTCACCGCTCTGCTGGCCACCCTCTGTGCTCTGGGACGTCTTGTGGTCCCACCAGGAGCGGAACAGGCTCCCTAAAAGCAGGGCCGCCCAGAGGATTCGGGGGCCTGGGGCAAAGCGGGGGAGCGGACATAAAAAAGGCGCCATCTGCTGCAGCTCTTGTACTCACTGGGCGGCGTCCGAGTCTTCAGTGGCGGCGGGTCCTTCACTCGCTCCGCGTCTTCGGCAGCACTGAAGGACCCGCCGCTGAAGTGCATCCGAAGACCTGGACTGCTGCCGGGTGAGTAAAAATTAAAAAGGCGCCTCTAGCCAGGGAAGGGATTCTCAGCCAGGGCTTGCGCGGCCCCTGTGGGACCCAGGGCCTGGGGCAAATTGCCCCACTTGCCCCCCCAGGGTGGCCCTGCCTAAAGGTAGCGGCCACCAGAGCCCAGACAGTAGCTCCACCCCTTCCACTCAAGGCCACGCCCCTGTACCACCCCTCTCCCCAAGGCCCCGCTCCAACACTGCCTCTTTCCCCAAGACCCCGCCTCCCGCTCACTGCTCTCCGTCCCCTCCCCTCCTCAGTCGCCCTTACGGTCATTACAAAGTGGCAAGGCAGAGCCCTCCCATGTTTAAAAGCCCTGGGGTGTTGTTCCCTCCTGTTCAGGCCCCCCTGGGGCCCTGCACTTCACACAGCTCTCCCTGATTTCAGCTGTTAGTGAGGGAGCCTCACTGCTAGCGCAGACTGGGCAGTTTCTTGCATGAGATACACTGTCCCAAAGCAGGACTAATGCTTAGAGCTGGTTATCAGTGATTTCAGACCTGTTGGTCTGCAGCAAGACTCTCCATTGAGTCTTAACTGGCTCTGTTATTACACAGGGAAGAACAAAAGGGTCAAATGGGGCCTGGAACCCTTAAGAAGAATCCACCCCACCAAGTACCAACACTTATCGCTACCTGCTCTCAACTCCATGGAGAATGTTTTGAGGTCACTCCTCGCCTGTATCAACCTAGGGGTCCGGGAGAATCACAGTTAACAGGTGCTCCAGTGGTGCAATTGGTTAGCGCACAGTACTTATAGGGCAGTGCTGAGAGGAGCTATGCTGAGGTTGTGAGTTCAAACCTCACCTGCAGCACTGGTTTTCATTAACCAAGTGGCTTTCACCCACTTGTTTGGCCCTGTGGAAGGTAGAATTCCAGCCCTGGGCCACTGAGGAGGGGAGGAGTCAAAAATGCCCCCTTCAATTATTACCTCCTCTCCAGAGCGCAGGTGAGAATCTACCATCCTTTCTCCCCCAGCCCCTGTGCCAGGACCCCTCAAGCAGAGCCTGGAGTCCTGCCCATCCTTGGCCCCTGAGCCTGGAGGGAGAGGAGCAAGGAGCCATTGTCAGAGGGCTTTCCCTTCCCCCGCCCGCTTCCCTGGCTCTTGTCACGCAGACAGCAAGCAGCAAAAGACCAGAAGTCAGAAGCGCAGACAAAGGGATGTTTACTGGGGTTAGTTTCCAAGCAAGCAGATTCCGAAGCCCTTCACACCAGTCGGGCTTATCTCTATAGAATGACAGAGTCTGTTCCCCAGTGTCCCCCTTCCCAGCTCTGACACCGCAGAGCGTTTACCCCACATCCCTACAGACAATTCTGTCCTGGGTGCTGGCGGGTGAGTCCTGCCCACATGCTCAGGGTTTAGCTGGTCGCCATATTTGGGGCCGGGAAGGAATTTTCCTCCAGGGCAGGTTGCCAGAGACCCTGGGGGGGTTTCACCTTCCTCTGCAGCGTGGGGCACGGGTCACTTGCTGGAGGATTCTCTGCACCTTGCAGTCTTTAAACAACGAGTTGAGGACTTCGCTAGCTCAGACATAGGCCAGGGGTTTGTTACAGGAGTGGGTGGGTGAGAGTCTGTGGCCTGCGTTGTGCAGGAGGTCGGACTGGACGATCATAATGGTCCCTTCTGACCTTAAAGTCGATGAGTCTATGAGCTCTGACACTGCAGAGTGTTTACCCCACGTCCCTACAGACAATTCTTCCCTGGGTGCTGGCTGGTGAGTCTTGCCCACATGCTCAGGGTTTAGCTGATCACCACATTTGGGGTCAGGAAGGATTTTTCCTCCAGGGCAGATTGGCAGAGACCCTGGGGGGTTTTCGCCTTCCTCTGCAGCGTGGGGCACGGGTCACTTGCTCGAGGATTTTCTGCACCCTGAAGTCTTTAAACGTCGAGTTGAGGACTTCAATAGCTCAGACATAGGTCAGGGGTTTGTTACAGGAGTGGGTGGGTGACAGTCTGTGGCCTGCGTTGTATAGGAGGTCAGACTAGACGATTATAATGGTCCCTTCTGTCCTTAAAGTGTATGAGTCTATGAACTCTGACACTGCAGAGTGTTCACCCCATGTCCCCCTTCCCAGCTCTGACACTGCAGAGCTTTGGCTGTGTCCCTGTTCCCCGTTCCCTAGTCCCATCCGCCCCCCCCGTTAGCATGATTCCAATTTCCTCTTCCACTTCCTGTCTGACCCCAGTTTACACAGTAATAGTCTCAGCTAGACCTTAACCAATCATTGTAACTAACCAATTCTAACCTATTGTAACAGAATTCTCTAATCAATTACATCCCACTCCCCTAATTAACTTACACCCAGCAAAATTAACTCGGCAGCAGCCAGAAACAATTAGAGAACCAGACAGATTGACAATAGAAAAGTGGGGGCCAGAAAGATAAACCCTACAGAAATGAGGGTTTCACAACCACAACCATTGAGAAGGGATTTCGTGCCAGACCAGATGCTCCCTTAAGATCTGTTTCTTTATCTGCTGGTGATGGGCACTATGGGGACAGGATCGTCTTCCCAACAGCCCAACCCCACCTTAGTTCAGTGTGACGGGTTTGGGAGGTGAGGGTGGGACCCTTCGCTTCCCAGCTCATGGCTGCCCCTGCTGCTTAGCCAAAGGCCTTCACCTAGGAACCAGGCCTCAGACTCTCCGAGGGAGAGAAGGCCCAGACACAGGCAGACTGGGATTTTGGGTCTTTGTTTTATACCCCTGTCACTAGCTAAGTGATAAAAATACACCTACGTTCTTAAAGTTGTTGGTGTCATTAAGCATAACCCTAGGTAACTCAGGAGGGTGGAAAACCACAGTGTTAATAAAGCCTTTCTGTACCAGGCCTGAATGAATCAGGGTTGATGTTAAGCTTGTCCAAACGTTTCCATGTTGAACCCTGATTGACCTTGCGAGCCAGGATTAAGGATGGAACTGCTCCTTATCAGTGCAACACTGAAAGCCTGTTTGTATCTGGCTTAGGGAGAGGGGGGGGGGGAGCAAAGTAATAAATCCGAAAGTAAACCAAGCTGACAGCCTTGAAAAGTTACTAACAGATACATTGTTTGCTGTCAAGAATGATTTAATTTGCTTGGTGTAATTGCTAGCTATACAATATGTCTACTATATAGGAGGGGAGTAAAGGAGGGAGGAGAATAGTGGGCGGTAACAAAAATGTCTAACTAAAATCATGTATAAGAAGGAAAACACAGCTTGCATCTGTGTGCAGGATTTGAGATTGCTATGTCTCCCTTGCACCTTATTTGGGCTCAAATAAACTTTTTCTGCATTCTCCACCTTGGTGTGTTTATTGGAACGAAGCACACCGGGCAATGAACCACTGTTGCTGCCTCAAGCATTCTGTGCTGGCAACAGTTTTGGCGTCCCTGAGTGGGCTCGAGGCAAAATTGTGCCTTGCCCGGACTCCTCCAATGGCTGGTGGACGACAGTCACAGCCAACACCCAGCGCGCACTGGTGCTTTTACCGGGGGCCTCGGCAGAGACGCGTCAGACCGACCTTGGAAGGCACAACGGTGCAACGCACTCAGATAGTGGAGAAGCAGCTGCGGGCGACGGTGAGGAACCGGTCCTGTGGATAAGGTAGGAACAGTCTAGTGCTGTTAACCTTTTGTTTGCCTGTTAAGACCTGGGGACGCCCAGTGTCTTCCCATAGGTATGGGACAGGGATAGAGTACAGGCAGGGCACGGTGTATGCCCCAGAATGCATTCTAGCAAATTGGAAAGTGTTTGGTTTGGATCCAATGACTAAGAGTAAACTAAAGAGGTTCTGTACAGTTGACTGGCCTCAATATCAACTAGAGAGCCAGGAAAGGTGGCCACCGGATGGATCACTTAATTATAACATGATCCTTCAATTACTTCTGTTTTGTCAGCGAACAGGTAGCTTCTAAAGCTGTTTGTATAGAGAGCTCTTGTAAAAATCCCCCATCATATGCCCCAGAGCTGCACTGGGAGGAGAACTGCCCGTGGGGATGTCTGTCTCTGTTGGGCTCACGCCATTTGAATTTATTGATTGTGCAGCAAGATAAGATGCATCGTGGTAATAGGGAATAATGGCCTTGGTGTGCGTGTATACCAGTGTGATTGATTGTTACCGGAAGACGCCCAGAATACCCTGTGAAGTGAAAACTCATGATCAGGACTATTCTAACGCAAGCCCGGTAACTAGTGGATCTTTAGGAGATCCGACCCACGGTGGGCTGACTC
The DNA here is from genome assembly GCF_020497125.1 of Mauremys mutica. Classification (NCBI taxonomy): domain Eukaryota; kingdom Metazoa; phylum Chordata; order Testudines; family Geoemydidae; genus Mauremys; species Mauremys mutica. Next base: position 18,348,189 of record NC_059095.1, on the reverse strand, counting down.
TGCCTGGCATCGTCCGGCGAGGAAGCTACCTGGGTCTAGGAGTGTGTGAACCCATCTTCCCTCCCCCCTTCGTTTCTGTGTGAGCTACTGATAGTCTGATCATCTCACTGGATGCAATCAGAGTAAGCGGCGCTGTCTCCCAGAGACTAGCCGACGCTCTTTGCTGAAGGGAGGTGTAGGAGAGTCATGGTCATTCTTGTTAGTCTCTCCTGTGTGAGTGCCCTGTAGGGAGAGATCCTTAGTTTATGAGCTGCTAGCACAGACAGGGTGCCCTTTGTGTGTGTGTAAGTGGAAAATGGGTAAGGGACAGTCTAAACATTCCACCTCACCCCCTAAGGGTACCCCAGCATATTATATGAACGTACATTATGGTCCTAAAACCTGCAGGTATTTAGAGAATTGGAATCTTTACATGTGTGAAAATCCATCTAAACAATGCCCATTAGAAGGTACCTTCAATCTAGATAAGATCATATATCTCAGAGGAGCTTTTAATCACCAAAGAAAAGCCTCTGACATGGTGTGAGCAATTTGTCTAGGAATGGGTTAATTTGAAACTCGGCTAAGCCCAGAGATAAAGAGAAAGCTGCTCTGCGTATAAGGTCAAGAATCAACGCAGACTATGCTAAGTATAAAGAAAAACTGCTTTTGGCCCCAGCTGGCCGTGGGAAAATATAGACAGAGGTAAACTGAAGGTAATATAAGTTATAGAACTGAGATTGCATTTGCAAAGCTTAACTGTTCTGTGAGATTTAACAGTCTTTGCAATCCCAGAGCTGATATGGCTTGGTGACCTGAACTGGAATCTCTGAAAGAGAAATTGCAGGAGATTCCAGGGTGTAAAAGAACAGCCCTCCCAAGAGTGGAAGCATGTTGGAAATTCTGGACAAGCTGTATACAGGATAATCTCCCGTCCACCTATTCCCTTCTCTGAATGTTATATACAGACGTGGCCAGTCTGGATATGTGTGAGTATTAAAGTGGCTTAAGGCTTGGGGCATTTATATTTTTTGAGAGATGTGGGAGCGTTCCCAATACTCTCCATTGTTGTTTTATTGTTTTTAATGAAGCTTTAAAATTTGGTTCTATGGTGTGTTTTATCCTTCCCCTAACGTCCTGCAGTAGATAAATTGGTAACAGATTTGTCACAGTTTGGTGAGTAATTGAGAATGGGGGAGCCCTATAGAATTTACACCATCTATCTGTTTTACCTTTCTTATTTTGTGTTTCTTTTGTTTGGTACTGTTGGTGTTATATGTTGAGGAACATGATTAAAGGTGAGCCTACTCTCAGCTGCAGTAAGTCTGAGAACTAGAAAGGGGTTCTACCTCCAGTTGCAGCAGGACTGGGCAATAGAGTAGTTGGAGAAAAGGAACAAATATGTACTTGATAACTAGAATTGAGTAATTAAGAGCATAGATCATGACCCAGACAGCAACTCAAATCTACGCCCAGGGCAAGTTGCAGGCCTTGAGACAGGATTTCCAGTTAGAAAAGGAAGCCCTGGCTAAGCAAGTACCAGTCCTTCAGGGACTTGCCAAAATTTAACTATTTGTGCTCAGCATACGCCTAACAGCAGTGTGTTTGCTACAAGAGGAAATTAAATAATTAAACACCAGTGGGCCATGCGTTTTGCCCAGGTGGCAAGCCTCACAAGGGAGGACTCGGGTAGTCTTGTGAGTTAAAATGTTTTAGGGAAAAGACCAGAAGGGTGGGGGCTAGTTGAAAAGCCAACCTTCCTAGTTAAAACTGGTAGTGGAGCAAATGGTGTGTCTATGGAAGGAACGGTTCAGCTAGAAAAGAAGGATCGGGCCCAGGCGGGCAGGCCACAGACGGAGAGATTGGAAAACAGGTTGGAAACTTTTGAGGGTCTAGTGGAAGAAAGGAGTAAATAGGTATAAACATGGTGATTTCAAATACCCAGGAGGATGCTTGGAATGGTGATTTAAGGCCTGGTCTACACTAGGACTTTAATTCGAATTTAGCAACGTTAATTCGAACTAACCGCTCAACCGTCCACACCAGGAAGCCATTTAATTCGAACTAGAGGGCTCTTTAGTTCGAATTTGGTACTCCACCCCGACAGGTGGAGTAACGCTAAATTCGACATGGCTAGCTCGAATTAGGCTAGGTGTGGATGCAAATCGAACTTAGTAGCTCCGGGAGCTATCCCACAGTGCACCACTCTGTTGACGCTCTGGACAGCAGTCCGAGCTTCGATGCTCTGAGCAGCCACACAGGAAACGACCTGGGAAAATTTGAATTCCTTTTCCTTTCTGGACAGTTAGAATCTCATTTCGTGGTTGGACATCGGGGCGAGCTCAGCAGCACCGGCAGCAATGCAGAGCTCTCCAGCAGAGGAGTTCATGTAATCTCTGAATAGAAAGAGGGACCCGGCATAGACTGACTGGGAACTCTTGGATCTGATCGGTGTGTGGGGCGAGGAGTCTGTGCTTTCGGAGCTGCGCTCCAACAAACGGAATGCAAAGACCTACGAGAAGGTCTCCAAAGCCATGATCCAGACAGAGGATACAGCCGTCATGCAACGCATCGCCGCGTGAAAACCAAGGACCCCAGACAAGGCTACCAAAAAATCAAAGCGGCAAACGGACGCTACGGAGCCTGCCACCACTGCCCCACCAGTGACCGTGGACTCTGATGATGGGACAGTGTCGACGGACAGTTCCTCGACGATGTTCACGGACGGGGAAGATGAGGAAGTGTTTGTGGAGGACGAGGGACGAGGCAGGCGAGAGCGCTTACAACGCTGGTTTCCCCGACAGCCAGGATCTATTCATCACCGTCACGGAGATCCCCTACCAACCCTCCCTGGCCATGAACCCGGATCCTGAATCAGGGGAAGGAGCAGTCGGTAAGTGCTTTAACCATGTTAACTTTTATTCTTAATATAACAGGAATCTGAAGTGTGTGAGAAGGAGGTCTCTCTATATATGGTGATAGAACAGAAATCCTCCTGGGAGATCTCCATGAAGCTCTCCTTCCGTTAATCGATAAGCATCAGCAGGAGGTTCCTGGGGAGAGCTGCCTTATTGGGTGCTCCGTGATAGCACCCTTTTCCGCGCGAGGCTTTCATGCGGTATTCAGGGAGCATTGCCTCCCCGAGCACGGCTGCATCGGTCCGTGGTTCGTGATAGATTTCACGGAGCATGCGCTCTCTATCTCCTTCAGTGCCCGTCCTCACGGTGATCTCGCTAGGAGACTCATGCATCTAAGTAGTGGAATTACTGTTATGGTGCGCCTGGTCCAAAGTATTTTTAATAAATCCACGGACAGACGGCATAGCACAGACTCAGCACGCAGCTGCGTGACGAGCGTAACGGAAAGCCAAAGAATCAAATGGACGCTCATGGAGGGAGGGGGGAATGAGGACGCAAGGTATCCCACTGTTGTGTATTTGGTTGTCATGGGTTTTGTTACTATGGCAACTGAGTTAGACTATTAAGGGATAGCTCAGCCAGTTTCAACCGGCTGAGTGAGCTCTCTGTGTCTGTAAATAAAATGGAGGTTTTGGTTAGCTGTCTGCTCTCTGGCCTCAAGTGATTGCTTCCTACACCGGCTGCCCCTAGGATATAACACCCACAGTTCCTGCTGTCTCCGAAAATCATTTGCATTCTTGGATGAGCTCCAAATGCTTCTATGGTAAAACACCGTGTCCGCGTTGGTTCAGGGCACAGCTCTGCAATTTACGCACCCCCCCCCCGAACCCGAGAAGTTAAAGGGAAATCAATCCTCTGTTGACTCGTTTACATGTCACCGTATCTTTACTGAATGCTGCAGATAGATGCGATGCTGCAGCACTCAACACCAATATCCTTGCTCCCCCCCACACGCCATGGGTGGCTGACGGTACAATACGATTGATACCCGTCATCATCGTCAGCCTATTGGCACATGGGGCAGTGCAAAAGGGCTGGTAACCATGCCGACTAGCATCAGTAAGGTCAATCAAGGGCACCTGTCCCTAATTTTTCATGGCAGATGGTGCAATATGGCTGGTAACCGTCCTCATCATTGCAACAGGGGGCTGAGCTCCATCAGCCCCCACCCTTCATTGTAAATAAAAGATTCAATTGCCCCTGGACTAGCAGAGGGATGATGGGCTCCTTCATCCACACTCCTTAATGTCCTGCCTGGACTATCATTGCAGCTGGAGGCTTCCTTCCACTCATTTCTCACAAACAAGTCACTGTGTCTTATTCCTGCATTCTTTATTACTTCATCACACAAGTGGGGGGACAATGGTATGGTAGCCCAGGAAGGCTGGGGTAAGAACGGAATGAACAGGTGGTGTTGTTGCAGGAGCACCCCCTGTGAATAGCATACAGCTCATAATTTATGCAGGATCGGACACAGAGCAGCTGTGCTCTCTGGTTCTATGATACAGTGGTTCTCTAGTACACTTGCCCATATTCTAGGCAGGACTGATTCTATTTTTAGATACCAAAAAGGAGGGATTGACTCAGGGAGTCATTCCCAATTTTGGCTTTTGCGCCCCTGGCTGATTGGCCAGGAGCACTTATGACAGCACCAAATGGTGCAGTGCAAAAGGACAGGTAACCATGACCATCTTATTACTGTCTTCTTACCAATTCATGGTATGGTAGACGGTGCAGTATGCCTGGTAACCATCGCTGCTGTCATGCAAAAGCAAAAGCATGCTGCTGTGCAGCGCTGCTGGCCCGCCTCTGTCAGCGGCATCTAGTACACATACGGTGACATACACAAAATCCAAAACAGGCTCCATGGTTGCCACGCTATGGCGTATGCCAGGGCAATTCATGGAAAACGTGCTCAAAATGATTGTCTGCCGTTGCTTTCCCGGAGGAAGGAATGACTGGCGACATTTACCCAGAATCCACCGCGAAAATGATTTGTGCCCTAGCAGGGACAGGGGTCTCAACCCAGAATTCACACAGACAGCCTAGACTCAGTTAATTGTTCGCAAAAAATAATATTTGCAAGGAATTCACTCCCTGTTTCCCATCTCACAGCTTCCACTGTCTCCAGACCTGCCACAGCATCCCCCTCGCAGAGGCTGGCAAAGATTAGGCGGTGAAAGAAAAAGACAAGGGACAAGATGTTCGAGGAACGTATGGGCTGCTACCTAGCAGAGGCGGACCAGCAGAGCCAGTGGAGGGAGACCGTCTCTCTGTGCCAGCGCTCACACAGCGAACGGGAGGAGAGGTGGCGTGAGGAAGACAAGTAGGCGACTGAAACAATGCTTGGACTAGTGAGGGAGCAAACGGACACGCTCAGGCGCCTTGTGGATGTTCTGCAGGACCGCAGGAGGACAGAGCCCCCCTGCAGTGTATCTGCAACCGCACCCCCCCGACACAAAGTCCCATACCCCCCTCACCGAAAATAATCAGGAGGCGGGGCGGCCGGGGACGTGAATACTGTCACTGCACCACAGCACAGTGCTCAAGTACCCAAAAGCTCTCATACCCTACATTTGCCGAAGTCCTTCACTTCCAGACTCACAGTAGTCCCAATCCCAGTCCCATCCCCTAACTGTCTACTTAATTAATAGTGGTTAATTGCATAGGACAGTCACCTTTCCCAGGGTACAGACACGGGGGCAGGATCAGCAGCGGGTCACACACACGGTGCAGTCAGTAGGCACCCTGGTCGTTATGGGAGGTGGTTTCCAGGATCTGTGTGGGCGGGGGAGATGTGACTTTGCAGCGGGGGAGGGCGGTTACAGATCTTATACAGCGGTCCTTGTCCTGGACCGCTGAGTCACGCAGCTGAGGAATCTGTATCCGTCCTCCTCCACCACAAGGTCACATATCCGCCCGCACACAGAATTCCATAAAGAGGGATGGCAGGCTCCGTTGAAAGAAGCCTTCCGGCACTGCGGACCGCTATAGGAGCAGGAGCCTGTCATTCCTTGAGTTTAGAGGCGGTCTTTACATCACCGCACACCCTACCCAGCACAGTCTGCCTCCCAGTTTCAACCCTTTAACGCAAAGTCATGAATAAAGAAACCTTTCTTAAGTAACAATGGGACATGTATTTTATTTTTACACGTGTGTTGGAAGTGGGGGAAACGGGGTGAACAGGGTATGTAACCGAAGAGGAGAGTCAACAGTAACTGGGTAAAGAAACAGGGGCAGGTTCAGCTTCTCTGTAAAGAAACTGAACAGTCACAGGTCACGCTGCTCGCTGCTCGCTGGTATTTGAAGAGTTCCTTGTCGCTGTCCCAGGCGCCTGTATAGGGCTTCATGAGCAAGTGCATTAGCGGGCAGGCTGGGTCCCCGAGGATGACTATAGGCATCTGCACATCCACAACAGTTATTTCGTGGTCCGGGAAGAAACTACCTTCCTGCAGGCGTCTGAGCTGCCCACAGTTCCTGAAAACACACGCATCATGAACCTTGCCCGGCCACCCGACGTTGATGTTTGCAAAACGTCCCCTATGGTCCCCCAGTGCTTGCAGCACCATTGAAAAGTAGCCCAATTTCTCATCAGCTGACTGTGGAAGAGGTGAACGATAAAGTGCGAGGAGGAGAAAACGGCGATGATCGCAGCGGGCTCCATGCTTGCAGTGCTGTGGCGTCCGCGCTGTCACTGACCAGAAAAGTGCACGAACAGATTGCCCGCAGGCGCTTTCAAGGAGGGAGGGAGGGAGGTTGTGATTGACGGTTCAATGACGACACTTACCCAAAACCACCCTCGACACATTTCTCCCCCCAGCAGGCATTGGGGGCTCTACCCAGCATTCCAATGGGCAGCGGGGACTGCGGGAACTGTGGGATAGCTTCCCACAGTGCACCGCTTCCAAAGTCGACGCTGGCCCCGTGAATGTGGACTCAGAAATTCGAATTAGTGTATTTAGTATGGATACACAAATTCGACTTCATAAGGTCGAATCCACAAATTCGAACTAAGTTGATTCGAAATAGTCTTGTAGTGTAGACAAGGCCTAAGTTGAGAAAAGTGGTTGTTGGAGAACAAGCGAGTGATTTAAGGCAGAGTGAATAGTTAACTCCGTAGTTGCTGGAGGGAACAGCAGTTGAACTTTGTAAAAATGCTAAAGAGAAAAATTCTTGGTGTTTTCGAAATGTTTGTAAATAAATTCAGGCAAAGAAATTATTAGATTGCAATCATTTGGTTATGACCCATTTAGTTGAATTATCTAAAGAATGTATATAGTGCTATGTAATTGAAATCTTATTAGGTTCTAAAGGCACTATAAGTGGTGATGTTTTCTTTCAGTGTTTAAAAGCAGGAGTTAAAAGTAAAAAGCAAGTCAGGAAGCATCTGTATTGATGCAAGTTAGCTAACTGATAAAGTAGAAGTCACTGAGACCTAAGCTGCCTATAAAACATATATATGAAAATATGGGGTAATTCCCCTGTTTTGCCTGAAATCAATGAAGGTACTTGTATATTTTCAGTGATAATTGACTGCCCAGAAAGGGTAGATCCCTGTTTTTGTCTTTCAGATAATCAGAGAAAACTGATGCTAGCTGAACAGCATTCAACATACCATGCCTTTGATGGCACAGTAAAAATTATGTTTTGTGTTTTATGTTCTGTCTTGTGGTGTTTGTCTCGTGGCCAGAATTGTTTTGTTTAATATTTTATGGGATGGTCTGGTTTGGAATACAGATACTTGTTTTGTTCAACTTGGAATACAAAGTGTTTGGATAAATTGGGAAAAATATGATATACGTACTAAAGTCTAATACATTTCCTTAAGTAAGAGAAAGAGAAACTTTATTGGCCAAATCTTTTAATTGAAAATTGTTAGTAAAACTTGCATACCAATAGTTTTTGTAAGCAAGGACATGAAAAGTTAACCCACTCCCCATATTGTACATGGAATCCTTCTGGCTATCTCAGATTTCTAGTCAGAGGGCTGGGGATGGTGGGAAACTATTGGACTAGAGGTTGTATGAAATAAACTCGTCAAAGTGGGTGTGCTTGTCCTAGCTTGTTGTCCTAAAGCTCTGACAAAAGTTATTTTAGTAAAAGGATATATGTGACAAACTTTAAATAATAAGACTAATGTACTGTATAAAGGCAATGTATATGTGTTCATTGTTAGAAAAAGATGTATAAGTGAAGACTAAGTTTCCTTTGTAGGTTAAAAGAAGCCAAAAAGAGAAAAAGGAAGAAGGACGAGTTAACTGAGGAAAAATAGCTAACATGCTCAGTTTAAGGATAGGGCTCAGTTTAAGGATAGTCCCACTCAAGGACACTGCTCTCAGCTAAGACTTAGCTAATAACCAAGACAAGGGGGGCTTAAATGTGCCCACACAGCTGTAGAGTCTGCAAATCGCTGACAGGCACTAATGAAATGTGTTAGGTTTCTTTTTTTCACAGGTAAAGATGCACTACACAAAGACCCTAGAAGCCCTGCCACTCCTTGGAACCAGGAAACTGGATTAATGTAAAGCTCCACCAGCGAAAGACTGCTTTGGCTCCATGCTGGAAAGACCCTTATTAAGTCCTGCTAACCACCAACAGCGTTGTGAAGTGTCAGAATCCAGGATTTCCTGACCAAAAAGGGCATTAAGAACTGACCCTGGTGAAGAAACAAAGAATTATACACTAGCAGGAAGAAATTTGTGGGACCCCTGTTTGGGAATGTGGTATTGATTGGATTTTGGGGTTTTTTTCTACAGGTTGCGCCCTGTGGTTTGGATAAATCCTTCAGCATGTATTGCTCACAAGGGGCTGCCATTAGATTAGTACGACAGAAAGCCTGGGTTGTTTCCTCTGCAAGAAGAGGGAATTGACCAGATCCCTGTGGACTAGGACCAATAATACAGCAGCCATTTGAAATATTCTTAAAAGCTGAGAACATGATAAGAAATTGGGCCAACTAGAAAAGGCCACTAGCCTTATTTTTAAAGCTCAGCTATCCCAAGTACAGGCTGGAGTTGGTGAGTTACATGCCATTTCCACCCTTAGTTCTATGACCCAGAAGTTGCTGACAGAGATGGTATTAAAAATCACTGAGACTGGGAAGGTATTGCAGTGGGATCTGGTATATTTAGATGGATCTTGCGCACCAGACTTGGCCCACTGCCCTTACAGACGCATCAGGAGCCATCTGATCTGTGGTCATGATGACATACTTGGACACTTTCTGGATGGAAGTGTGGACGTTCACAGTGCTCCTTCCAAGCATGTGGACCGGTTAGGGTGGGTGTGGGCTTCCACATACCGAATCCTACCGGGTCCATGGGGAGGATGAATGTGGAACTGAATACCCCCTCATTAATAACCCCAGCTCCCTAGAGCTTAATTGTTTTTTGTCTTCAAAGTATGAGAAAACTCAGCCAAAAGTTTGTTGAGTATTCTCAAAGGGGGGAATTCTTGGTGTCATTAAGCATAACCCTAGGTAACTCAGGAGGGTGGAAAACCACAGTGTTAATAAAGCCTTTCTGTACCAGGCCTGAATGAATCAGGGTTGATGTTAAGCTTGTCCAAACGTTTCCATGTTGAACCCTGATTGACCTTGCGAGCCAGGATTAAGGATGGAATGTGTAACTGCTCCTTATCAGTGCAACACTGAAAGCCTGTTTGTATCTGGCTTAGGGAGAGGGGGGGGGGGAGCAAAGTAATAAATCCGAAAGTAAACCAAGCTGACAGCCTTGAAAAGTTACTAACAGATACATTGTTTGCTGTCAAGAATGATTTAATTTGCTTGGTGTAATTGCTAGCTATACAATATGTCTACTATATAGGAGGGGAGTAAAGGAGGGAGGAGAATAGTGGGCGGTAACAAAAATGTCTAACTAAAATCATGTATAAGAAGGAAAACACAGCTTGCATCTGTGTGCAGGATTTGAGATTGCTATGTCTCCCTTGCACCTTATTTGGGCTCAAATAAACTTTTTCTGCATTCTCCACCTTGGTGTGTTTATTGGAAGCGAAGCACACCGGGCAACGAACCACTGTTGCTGCCTCAAGCATTCTGTGCTGGCAACAAAGTCTAGGCCTGTACAGGCAGCCTGAATCTCTCTATTCTAACAGCCATTGGTCCCTGTGGGAAAATGATCTATTCAGGGTTGTCCCGAGACATTTTGGTGCCCTACACGGCACCCCCGTCCCCCAGCCCGAGCTGGCAGAGCGGAGCAGGCTGGGGCCAGGTCACTCCACTTCCCGTCGCCTGGTAATTGCAGGGCAGGCCCGACCCCACACTCACGGGGCGGCGGGAAGTGGAGTGATCCGGCCCCAGCCTGCTGCACTCTGCTCCCAGCCTTGGAAGTTGGGGGGTGGGGGAGAAACACCCCCCAGCACTCACCAGCGGCGCGGCTGGGAGCTGGTGGAGCAGAGCAGGCTGGGGCCAGGTCGTTCCACTTCCCACTGCCCGGTGAGTGCCGGGTGCACCTGATCCCTCCTGCCGTCCACCGGGATGTAACTCAGGGGAAGGGGCGGAGTGGGGGTGGGATGGGGTGGAGCAGGGGTGGGAAGAGGGGGGTGGGGGCAGACCAGGGATGGGGGCTGTGGGGAAGAGGCGGAGCAGAGGCAGGGGCAGCTTTCCTGGCCGGCTCAGCCAGCCGGGGGATCGGGCTGGCCTCTGGAGCAGTACGCAGCTGCGTAGGGCACCAGGAAATTTGGGGCAATTTGGTGCCTCAGATTTCCTGGTGCCCTACACAGCTGCGTAGTTTGCGTCTGGGTAAGGATGGCCTGTATCTATGTAGCTCATTGAGGGGTTGGTGGGCTGAGCTTCTCCCCTGCTGGAGCTTTCCAGGGATGAGATTTTGATGAAGTGCAACAAGAAGAAAATCTCCCGTTCCTGTTTGTCACCTTGGCCCTTTCTTGTGCCCGCCTCAGCCTCTGTTCTTCCTGCCAGGGGCGATGCAGAGCCAAGCCCCCATCTGCCTGAGTCACAGAGTCTGTGGCCACCTCTGAACTATTGCCACTGGCGAGTGTGGCTCCCACTGCTTCCCCAGAGGGGCTGCAACAGCAGCTCCCCAGCTGCGTCTGGGGGTGTCAGAGATCCAGGCTACAGGGTGCAGGGGATCCAGGGCCTGTGAGTCCCCTGCCTGAGGGGAGGCCAATGCCTGTGGTGGGCCATAAGCACCACAGGGTTTAACCCCGTCTGCTCCCTTCCCCACGGCTCTGAGTTCGATGGCACTGAAGTCCCCCTGTGGCTGGGGAGATGGATTTGTGGGCCCAGCACAGTGCAGTGGGCTTCCAAGACAGCCTGTAATTCAGCAAGCGCTTTGCAGCTGGGCCTTGGGCTGGGGGTGATTTTCTCTCCTCACAGCGGATGGGGGATGCGCTGGGACCAGCTCCTGGCTCTGTTTCTGGGAGCTGGTTTCCCATGAGGACACACCAGACATCACTGCTCTCTGCCTAGGGGAGAACCACCTGGGAATGTGCTCCTGGGCCAGACGATTTGGAAGGTTGAACGGGATAGTGGACAACACAGCAATGTGGGGCTAGGTCCCTGAGAAAACAAAGGGGTGGGGTGAGAGCAGAGACGAGAACTAGAGATGGGGGAGGAGACAGGGTCTCGAGGGAGGGAGCAGCTGGAGAGAACCAAGGAGCGCAGGGGACAAGTCTGCCATGTGAATACTAGTGGTCACAGGTGTTCTGCAGAAAGCCCACAGCCAGCTGGTCCTGTGGGGTGATGGTCAGCCCTCGGGACTCTGACTCTCACAGTCCCAGTTCAGAGCTTGGCAGGATCTGCTGGAGCTATGTCGTATTGCTACGAAGCCCTGGAGGCCCTACTGCTCAGCATCCCAATTGCACAAAAGTCTCTCTTTTCCCTCCTGCTGGGTTACTAATGCCCGCTCAAGGGAGATCTTTGTTCCAGATGGCCCCATGCTATTGAACCTGAGAGTCCAGCTAGAGATGCCTTCCACCCTTTGGGTTGACTTATAGCTGCATTCCTGGCTGCCTCAGCTGATGACCACAGGCTCTTCGGCACCCCGGCCCCTAGCCCAGGGCAGGTGGAGGGTTTGGAGCTCCCCACAGCGGCTTGGGCTCCCTAGGTGGCTTTTACCATGGCCCAGCTTCAGCATCTGTCCTGGCTTGGGGGCAGGGCCTCCAGGGGAAGAGGAGAGTTGGGGCCATGGAGAAGGGCAGGGCCGCGTGGCTCCCCCACTTCTACCGAGGTTCCGGTGCTTTTGCTCAGGAGCAGAGGCTGCATCATTGTTTAAATCTAAACCAACACCAGACAGGGATGGAGACATTCCCCAGGGATCTCAGTCCGAACCTGCAGCCCTCAGCTGTTGCTGCTGGAGGGTGTGAAGCCCTTTCACTCGTATTGCCTAGTGTCCCTAGCTCTGAGGCCTTCATCTCTCCTCGTCCTGAGGGACCTTCCACTCCATTCCCAACCCACCTCCTAATTATCCAGGGGCTCTTCTCCCAGAAGCGGATCACTCGGGGGCTGGATCCTTCTTTGCCTTTTCTCTGTGTCTAGCACAGTTCGAGGTGCCCATGGGTGGGGTGTTTGATCACAATGACCCTACGTGGAGCTGCCATTCAGCTTCCCTCATTTGGTCTCATCTTTCATTTTTTCAGTCCCTCATCACCATCCTCCCAAGCACATTTCAATTGCCGCCACATCCCTTAACCAGGCAGCGTCTCTGTAGGGTGGGCTGTCTTCATAGGTCCTTTCTCAATCTTTCTCACCCTCTTGTCTTGAGTCTCCTGTGTCTCTGCTTTCTAAGCACAGACTAACTCTGGCTGTTCAGAGGAGGGGAGGACCATGCCTATGCGTGGCCAGCAGACAGCGACAAAGAACCCCAGCCAGCCGGCTCCCTGCCATGCCAAACACCCACTGAAGGCCACCCACAGATCAGCATGCGGGGGTGGCTGCTGATGCTCTGTGGCCACCATCAGAAGATGGTAGGAAAGCAGGGCCAGCCCTGGTGGGGCCTCTGACTGTTCGTGCTATAGGTGCTCACTTTTGCAGTGGGGCAGGAGATTTTTCCCCAAGAGGCTTTTCCCTAGCTGGCGAGAAGCAAAGAATCACCCAGGCTCCCAAGGTGCTATGTAGCAACCCCCTCAAGCACAGGGACAGGCGCACACTTGGAAGAGGGAAACTGCTCCACACGCTAGCCCGGGAAGCTGCCCATTTTCTTTGGCAAGTCAGGAAGGGCAAAGGCGAGACTGGAAGCACCTGGGGCTCATGCCCCAGCCTTTGTGACGCCCGACCCCCAATTCCTTCCCGGGGCTCTAGCTGCAGCCAGAGCATTGGCCTGAGCGGCCAAGAAGAGGTTCCAGCCCTGAAGGGAGCAGGACGTTCAACACAACGGTAAAACTGCACAAGCATAACGGGACTCGAACCCTCAATCACCTGATTTGAAGTTAGACGCCTTATCCATTAGGCCATGCGGTCACACAAGAGAAAAAAACTCTCCAATTACTTCTTTAGAGAAGACGGACACTATGTTTCTCAGACTCAGGTCATCTACTGAGGGGGCCTGAGACTCTCTGGGCACAAGAAGTCGAGTTCCCAGCGAGATGTGAGACTTAATTCTCTGGAGCCAGGTGCAGGGCTTTGGCAGGGATGCTCAGGCATGGGGGATTGAGGTGCAGCGGATGCACCGGCTGTCTAGGTACAGAGATTTAGTCACACGAGGCACAGAAGGGAGGAGAAGGAGGAATCCTGCTGATGGTCAGTGGCTGTGCAGAAAAAAGGGTGTTGATTCCCCCATCCTAAATGGGCTGGTTGGCTTGACCCTTCTCCCCTCTGCAGAGCATGGTGGGGACTGCAGCTCACCCCTTGTGGGGCAGGAGGGCACAGGTGCAGGGCGCTGGGCTCAAATGCACCTGGAAGGCAGCTCCAGTGCGGTGGGGCAGGGCCTGTGGTTTACGTTCTGCGTTGCCTTGTGCTGGGCCATTGCACAATCCCCAGCCACGCCACACAGCGCACCCTGAGAAGCGGTGGGCGACCAAGCAGATGATCCAGCATGAGGGGGAGAGGATGTGTGGTTGGGGGGAAGAAAGGCGTTGGGCTGCACTGGGGGAGCGCAGAGCAGGGGTGACACCCCAGAAACCTGCAGCAAAGGGGTGGACAGGTGGGCTGGGTGGATAGAAAAGGCAGTGAGCCTAAAAGGGGAGTGGGGTCTAGTGGTCAGAGCAGGAAGGTGGCTGGGCGCCAGGACCTCTGGGTTCTAGCCCTGGCTCTGGGAGTGGAGGGGGGTCTAGAGATGAGAGCAGGGGAACTGGGAGCCAGGACTCCTGGGTTCCATAAGGGAGAGTGTTTTTTTCCTGTGTCTCCCTCCCTAGAGATCCCAGCCCAGCCCCCTAGCAGAATCTGACTGGGGGAGGGTGTTGCCCTGCCACTCCAGACTTGTGATTCGAACCCCTCCCCCCATGGGCTCTGACATCACAGAATCTCCCCCCCAAGTGAGAAAGTAGGAGCCCCTCCCCTCATGTGGAGGAAGTAGTGCCCAAGGACACCCGGGAAGTCTGTGGCAGAGCAAAGCATGTTTCTGCCTCCCCCGTCCCGGGTCTGGCCTGCTCCAGGGTCACTGAGTGGTGCAGGGGTGGGGCCTCGGGGCAGTGCAAGGGGGGGCCTCAGGGGAAGGGGCAGTGCAGAGGCGGGGTCTCAGCGGAAAGGGCGGTGCGGGGGCAGGGACTCGGGGCAATGTGAGGGCGGGGTCCCGGGTGAATGGGTGGTGCAGGGGCGGGGTCTCAGGGGAAGGGGCGGTGCGGGGGCAGGGACTCGGGGCAATGTGAGGGCGGGGTCCCGGGTGAATGGGTGGTGCAGGGGCGGGGTCTCAGGGGAAGGGGCGGTGCGGGGGTGGGGACTCGGGGGAAATGAGCTGTGTGGCATTGGGGACTTGGGGGAAGAGGCGGTGTGAGGGCGGGGTCTCAGGGCAAAGGGGAAGCATGTGGGCGGGGACTCGGGGGAAGGGGTGATGCAGGGATGGGGATTCAGGGGAATGGATGGGGAAGGGGCAGGGACTCGAGGGAAGGGGCAATGCGGGGGCTGGGATTACAGGGAAGGGGCAGTGCAGGGGTGAGGTCTCAGGGAAAGGGGTGGGGACTAGGGGGTAGGAGTGGTGCAAAGGCAGGGCTTTGGGGGAAGGGGCGATGCGGGGGCAGGAATTAGAGGGAACAGGCAGTGCGGAGGTGGGGCCTTGGGGAAAGGGGCGGGGCAGGGGCGGGGTCTCAGGGCAGTGTGAGGGCGGGGTCTCAGGGGAATGGGTGGTGTCGGGGCAGGGTCTCAGGGGAAAGGGCGGGGCAGGGGTGGAGTCTCAGGGGAATGGGTGGTGTCGGGGCGGAGTCTCAGGGGAAAGGGCGGGGCAGGGGCGGGGTCTCAGGGCAATGCGAGGGCGGGGTCTCAGGGGAATGGGTGGTGTCGGGGCGGAGTCTCAGGGGAAAGGGCGGGGCAGGGGCGGGGTCTCAGGGCAATGCGAGGGCGGGGTCTCAGGGGAATGGGGGGTGTCGGGGCGGAGTCTCAGGGGAAAGGGCGGGGCAGGGGCGGGGTCTCAGGGCAATGCGAGGGCGGGGTCTCAGGGGAATGGGTGGTGTCGGGGCGGAGTCTCAGGGGAAAGGGCGGGGCAGGGGCGGGGTCTCAGGGCAATGCGAGGGCGGGGTCTCAGGGGAATGGGTGGTGGGGGGGCAGGGTCTCAGGGGAAAGGGCGGGGCAGGGGCGGGGTCTCAGGGCAATGCGAGGGCGGGGTCTCAGGGGAATGGGTGGTGTCGGGGCAGAGTCTCAGGGGAAAGGGCGGGGCAGGGGCGGAGTCTCAGGGCAATGCGAGGGCGGGGTCTCAGGGGAATGGGTGGTGTTGGGGCAGGGTCTCAGGGGAAAGGGCGGGGCAGGGGCGGGGTCTCAGGGCAATGCGAGGGCGGGGTCTCAGGGGAATGGGTGGTGTCGGGGCGGAGTCTCAGGGCAAAGGGCGGGGCAGGGGCGGGGTCTCAGGGCAATGCGAGGGCGGGGTCTCAGGGGAATGGGTGGTGTCGGGGCGGAGTCTCAGGGGAAAGGGCGGGGCAGGGGCGGGGTCTCAGGGGAATGGGTGGTGTCGGGGCGGAGTCTCAGGGGAAAGGGCGGGGCAGGGGCGGGGTCTCAGGGGAATGGGTGGTGTCGGGGCGGAGTCTCAGGGCAAAGGGCGGGGCAGGGGCGGGGTCTCAGGGCAATGCGAGGGCGGGGTCTCAGGGGAATGGGTGGTGTTGGGCGGAGTCTCAGGGAGTCGGTGCCTGAGGTGGGTTCTTCACCTCCCCCAAGGTGGCAGGGTGCCTGGGTGGCCGTGTCAGGCAGTGCCCTGGGTATCTTCCAACCCCTTTGTGGCAGTGAGCCCAGCTCCTGGTGTGTGTCACTCCCCCACTAGGGATGTGCACTGGTGGCCAAGTATGGCAGTGCCCTGTGTGTAGCCCCCTCTCTCCCTGCCCCCGCCCCTCAGGGTGACCAGATAGAAAGTGTGAAGAATCGGGACGGGGTGGAGGGTAATTGGCACCTACATAAGAAAAAGCACCGAATATTGGGACTGTCCCTATAAAATCGGGACATCTGGTCACCCTATCCCTTCTACCCCTGTGCCAGGTATGGCAGGCACTGATCCCTGGCATCTCCGTGGGGCAATACCCTCTGTATATCCCCCTATTGGGGCAGTGACCCCTGCTGGTCAGGTGGGGCAGTGCCCTGTGTGTTTGTCCCCCCTATTTAGGTAGTGACCCCTGGTGGCTAAGTGAGGCAGTGGCCTTTGATTTCCTCTTCTCTCCCCAGCCCCCTCTCTCTCTGGGGCAGGGCCCCCAGTCGGGGCACTACCCGATGTGTTTTTCTACTAATTGGAGCAGTGACCTCCCTGTGGTGCCCTGGTGTGGCAGTGCCCTATTGGTATCTCCCTCCCCCTCTCCCCACACCATTGTGGTAGTGGCCACTTCAGGCAGTGGCCTGTTTATCATCCCCCCACACCACCACCACCATTGCAGCAGTGCCCCCTGGTGGCCCTGTGCAGCAGTGCCCTGCATGTATCCCCCCCAGCCATTGCTGCAGTGACCCCAGGTGCCCAGTTTGAGTAGTAGCCTGTGTGTACTTCACCTCTTGGGACAGTAACGTGTGGGGCCATGTAGGGCAGTGGCCTGTATGTACCATCTCCTCTGGAGCAGTGACCACTGGTGTCTTGGTGCTAAGATGCAGCCACCTCTGGGGTACACGGTGGGGCTATTTACAGGACAATGGGGACAGGCCCCCCCGTTCCAGGAAGTAGGGGAATGTCTGGTGTTCGGGGCAGAGCGTTCCACCTTCTATTGAACTGTGATGCTTTGAGCACCTTTCCCCTGCATGAAGAAGACCCTGTGTAGCTCCAAAGCTGGTCCAGTAACAGGTATCACCTCACCTGCCTTGTCTCCTGGTATTCTGGCCAGTGTCCTACTTCCCCTTCGCTGTTGGTCCTCAAACCTCCTCCAAGCAACCCCCCCCCCCAGTCCCTTAAGATGCCAAACCTCCCCTGGAGCCCAACCGGGGGGGGGGCACCCCACCTGAAAACCCTACGGCACCATGGGAGTGGTAGTGTCTCCTGCTTCCATTTCCTGACAGCTGCTGCCAGGCAGGGCCCAGACTTCCCGTTTCTGGTGCGAGTCCGGAAGCAGATGCTGCCATGAGGCGATGCTGGGAAGGATGGTGCTGGTGTCAGGAGAAAGCAGGAGGAGTAGGTGTGGTCTGTGCTACTGTCCCCCTAATCCCTGCTCCCCTCCTCTGGCACCCAACCCTGAACCTCCTCTGGTGCCCCCAAGCTCTGCACCCCTAACCCTGTGCCCCCTCCAGTTCCCCTAACCCCTGCACCCCTAACCCCAGCCTCCTCCCGCACCCGTAATCCCTGCACTGTGCCCCCTTTTCCCCTAACCCCTGCACCCCCTCCTGTGCCCACTTGGGGAAACTGACCTGGATTCACGGAGTAGTTGGCATTGCTGCTCGCTCGCCCCGCCGCCCCTGAACACTGCTCCTCCGCACATCGCTAGGGGGCTGTGAGAGGGGGAGCAAGGAGCGACATCAGGGCTCCCTGCATCCAGGTCACCTTCCCCACCTGGGCTGCTGCTCTCTGTCCTCTCCTTATGCAGCCCAGGTGGGGAAGGTGACCTGGATGCAGGGAGCCCTGATGTCGCTCCTTGCTCCCCCTCTCACAGCCCCCTAGGGGGGCACGGAGGAACATTGGGGGGAGCCGTATCCGCTCATCACTGCTCTCTCCCCCTTCTCTTCCCCTCCCTCCCCTCATGTTCCTATGCCGGGAGGGAGCAGGGAGAAATCTGGGCACCACCCCAAGCAGCGCTCCCCTGCCAGCCGGGAGCAGTTACTGACTTTACACCAGCAGCACACACCTCTCTGCCACCGTACAGCACCGCCCTTGACCATGGTACCCCTGGGCAATTCCCTGGTGGCACCCACCCCTAAGGCTGGCCCTGGCTATGGGCTTCAGAGGGAGTGACCAGACCATGCAGCCATGGAGAGGTCCAGCCCCTGTTCTCCCCTCCCAGCTTCTAGCAATAAGAGGCCAGGGACATGCTTCCATGCTGATGACAGGTACTGCTCGATAACGAGCCAAAGTACCTTCATAGTCCTCATCTGAGTCAGATGCCACCAACCGAAGATTGATTTTCCTGTCTAGCGGTTCAGGTTCTGTAGTGTCTGCATCAGAGTGTTGCTCTTTGAGGACTTCTGACAACATGTTTCACACCTCGTCTCTCTTGGATTTTGGAAGGCTCTTCAGATTCTTAAACCTTGGGTCGAGCGCTGTAGCTGTCTCTAGAAATCTCACGTTATACTTTCTTTGCGTTTTGTCAAATTTGCAGTGAAAGTGTTCTTAAAGTGAACATGTGCTGGGTCATCACCCAAGACTGCCATAAAACTAAATATATGGCAGAATGTGGATAAAACCATGGAGCAGGAGACATACAGTTCTTCATCAAGGTTTTCAGTCACAAATTAATGCATTATTTTTTTAACAAGCGTTATCAGCATGGAGCATGTCCTCTGGAATGGTGGTTGAAGTATGAAGGCATATGGATGTTAGCATATCTGGCACATTAATACCTTGCAACGCTGGCTACAAAAGTGCCATGAGAGAGCCTGTTCTCACTTTTAGGTGACGTAAATGCTGCCCATGTATTATAATCTCCAGTAAATGTAAACAAACTTGTTTGTCTTAGCGATTGGCTGAACAAGAAGTAGGACTGACTGGATGCTAAAATTTTACATTGTTTTCTTTTTGAGTGCACTTCTGCAACAAGAACAAAAAATCTACATATGCAAGTTGCACTTTAATGATAAAGAGATTGCACTACAGTACTTTATATTTTACAGTGCAACTATTTGTAATAAAACTATATATAGTGAGCACTGTACACTTCGGATTCTGTGTTGTAATTGAAATCAATATATTTGAAAATGTAGAAAAACAAAAAATTAAATTAGTATTCTATTGTTTAACGGTGCGATTAAAACAGATTAATTATGATTTTTTAAAGTTAATTGCGTACGTTAACTGCAATTAATTGACAGCCCTAGATTTGAATGTTTCTGTCACATGCAGGACAAGCTAGAATATCTGTGTGCAGGGAAAGAGCCTGGGGGGAATTGTGCTGGGAAATTATTTCCTGTTCTGACATGTCCCCAATTGCCCTTTTTGCCCTAACAGGCTGCAGTGCAACATCCATGTTTTGCTCCAGCTCATTCCGTCCTCCCAGGGGCCGGGGAAGGGAAATGGCTGCAGTGGAGCCAGTTGAGGGAGGGATGATCAGGGAGTTGCTGGCGGGTTCCCTTGGCGGGGAGAAAGGGCAGTAAATACACAGGGGGTGGGAACTTCCAGGAAGGTTGGTCTGGGTGGGAGAGGGCAGGAAATCCCCAGGGTGGGGGACAGGGAGTGACAAACCTGCTGGGATTTGTTTACTGTGAGGCTCCAGCATTTCTCAAGTGTGGCCACCAGGGGCTTTTATTGTGGCCACAGCCTCCCGGGCTGTAATTGACGGGGAGTCGGGGGCAGCAAAGCAGCGGCTCTTCCCCCGGGCTGCCTGCAGGGGCTGGTCCCTACCCCCTTCCAGAGTCATAAACACTGTAGGAGCAGGCAACCAGCGGGAGCTCCCCACCTTCCCACGTGCGGTGGGGCTCAGGCTTCAGGCTTCTGCTGTGGGATGGTGGCCGGCAGGCTCAGTCAAGATACATGGAACGTAGGCTGGGTGGGGAGAAGTCTGTGTAACTCATCCAGTTATTGATATGCATGTGACCTCAAATATTACCAATCTGTGTTCCCCCCCACACACACACAATGCCCCCCCCAACCAACCATCTCCCAAACAGACCCTCAGTCCAAAACGCATTTGTCCTTCATATTGTTGAAAAGACTCACAGCAAACAGAAGAATTCCAGTTTTTAAAACAATCCTCCAGCAAGACAAAGAAACTCACATCTGTAGCTTAGAAAACATTCCCAACAAATTTTAACAATATGTTGTCATGAAGAAACCAAAGAGCTAAAGACACCTGATTTTTCAACTACTTTTAAAAAAAAGCCTTCTCAAATCAGCATTTTTAGAGTGAAACTTTTTCTGCTTTTCTAACCACACAGTTCTCCCCAAAAGGAGAGGCACTGGTCCTGGAGACACTGCAATACCAGGTCAATGCATGGGGTGGACAGAGCAAGCTCCAATTCCATCCCCTTGTTTCAAAAATCAATTTAACATACAGTCCTCAAATAAAGGACCTATCAGATATTAAACTGATAAGAACAGATTTAAAGTTTATTAGAGAATATTTGAAAATAAATGATACAAAGTGTTTGAAGCGTCAGTTATTGTGTCATTGGGGGTAACATACAGGTTGTAGGGGGATGTTAGCGTTTGGGTATTGGATGGCATATACATATACACAGTCTGTCATGTCCCCAATGCGGGGTATACGGTGGGTGAGTTCAGGGCACAGCCAGCAAGCAGTGAGGGTACATCACTCATACAAACAGGTTATGGATAGTCGTGGGCATGAATAAATGAGCGGACTGGATAATGATGATAGGATGACCCTCACAGGGCAGAGTTCAGTTTGGTTGGTTCAGGGCTCAGGGGATAAGTCCAACAGGGGAAGTCTACAGGTCACTTCAGCCCTATGGGTGCGCGAAGCCATGCCGGCTCACTCTTGGTATTGACGGTGGCCGGTGACGTGCTCTGTGTAAATGTCTCTGGACCACCGAATAGCGTCCGAGACCATTAGGCGTCTCATGAGCTGCGCATAGCGACGGCCCACCCCACAGGTCCGCAGTACTCGTTCATTAAGGGGGTCCCAGGCGCCCAAGGTCCCAACGATCAGAGTGTCGGTGTGGACCTCGTAGCCCTTTGCTCGCAGGGTGTCAGCCAGAGGAGCGTACTTTTCGAGTTTGCGGGCTCGGGCTTGGCGGAAGGCCATGGTCCTATTCTCGAACGGGATCGTCACGTCGACGTGGATGATCTTTTTCCGGTCCTCGTCCATGACGACGATGTCCGGGCGCAGTGGGCTGTCGGTGCTGGGAATGGCACGATTGACAGCAATCTCTCCCAGGTGCAGGGCGATAGCCTTCACCAGGCGGTCCTGGACGGCGTTGTGGCGCAGCTGCCAGGCTCTGCCGTGGGGCTTGCAGCTGCACAGGACGTGGGGCAAGGTCTCCATGGCGTACCCACACTTCCAGCAGCGTTTGTCCGGGTTCCCGTGGTGGATGGCTCCGTTGAGGGGGACACAGTTCAGCTGGGCGTGGTGTATGAACCGCCAGTCGGCGAAACGGATGAAGCTGCCTGAGAGGAGGAAGTGGTTACTGGAGTCCCACTTGCTGGTGACCTCGAAAGCCTTGCCCTGGTCCGGCTTTTTC
This sequence comes from Mauremys mutica, assembly GCF_020497125.1. Taxonomy (NCBI): domain Eukaryota; kingdom Metazoa; phylum Chordata; order Testudines; family Geoemydidae; genus Mauremys; species Mauremys mutica. The sequence continues at coordinate 18,326,421 of NC_059095.1, read as the reverse complement.
TTCAGGGTGTCCACATAGAGCGCACGGATGATAGCTTTCAGCAACCTCTCCAGCATGCCTCTGGCTCTGGGGCTGACGATGGTGTTGCCCTCCGTCCCGATATGTGGCACCAGGACTCCTAGCTCCTGCCGTTCCTCGCTCCACACCCATCGGCAGCCCAGTCGCTTTCCCAGTCGGCAGACTATGCTTGATCTTAGCTCCAACAGTCTCGGATGCTAGGCAGCCACTCTTCCCCCACTGTTTTCTACTTCAGCACGAGGAGCTCCCGGACACACACTAAATACCATTCACAAGGCTTTGATAACTAGGTAACTCGAAGTGATGATCACTTCCCCAAAATGACTCCACTGGAAGAATTCAAAGCAAGAGCCCTGAACACACAATTCTGTTCAAAGACAGAGACGTCTTTCAGCCTCCTTCCTCTTGCTGGTTTCCCTGTATGCTCCTAATTTGCATAAACCCACCCACTGACATGTGACTAACAATCTCTCACTGTTAACTCTTACAGCAAAACAGGCCAAAGAAAGCCTATGCAAGCGCTATACTGCAGCCCTAATGCACTTTTCTGCTCCTTCTCAAACGTACAGTCATCAGGCACACACAAGAGTTTTGCTTCATACCAGTCCAGTTCCTTGTCTAACCACTGCACACATATGGTATAACCCTACCCTGAGCTGATTCCCAATTTTTGCGCTCAATCCAGGAAAACGAGAATTGAGAGAGAAGCTGTGCAGGGAAGTCTTCCTCATCTTGCACTCCACTCCCCAAGGGCCTTTCAGGGTCTTCTGTGGACTTCAGGTTCCATTTGATTGCCAAGGTTTATGGTCTTATTAATTAGCCATCTCCTAATGCAAGGATGCTACATGTCAGACTAAAGATCCATTTTCCAAAAGAGCTGAGAAACAGAACTAAAGCTGAGCATGAGGTGTACATTTCCCTGAGCATCCAGAATCTGACTGTGCCCTGGCAAGTTCAATGCTTCCAAAAGAAATCAGAAAATAAGGAGCCCATCAGGTTCCCCTGCTTGCACCCAGATCTAGTCAATCTGCTGGGAAATAAGGAAAAGGTGATGAATAAAGAAGTCAGGAAATAACAAGGAAATGAAGAGGTTTGTCGAATGGGTTTCTGTCCAATTTACTATCTTCTCAGCTACCAATCAAAGTTAAAGACCTAAAGTCGACCTATCAGCATAAGTACAGGTGGTTGGATGGAAATTAAAAGGAGCTGCTGTGGCAAGTGTTAGGAGCCTGCAAGCAGCATGCAGATCGTTTAAAAACACTGCAATTAGAGGCGGTGACAAAGTTCCTCCTCTACCTTGGTGGGTCCTGCGCTTATTGGCAGATTTGCTCACCTCAGGGATCTTCCCCTCTGGTAGAACCCACAGTCTGGGTCAACTCCTCCTGTGTCTGATCAGGAGTTGGGAGGTTTGGGGGAACCCGGGCCCACCCTCTACTCCGGGTTCCAGCCCAGGGCCCTGTGAATTGCAGCTGTTGTTGGAAAACCATAGTGCTAATGAAGCCTTTTTGTATTAGGCCTGAGTGAACCAAAGTTATGCTATGCTTGCCCAAACCGTGTTGGAAAGCTTACAGAACTTATTAGACTGAAGGCCGTGTATTTACCTATGTCAGCTATTTTGCTTATCAGCTTGTTTGGCTCCCCAAGTGTATGCAGCTGCATTCACATGTATGCATCCAAAGTATCTAGTACAAAGGGTCAACGGATGTATCTTGTGTCCCCTTCAGAATGACAAATGTATCCTCAACAGCTGTATGTATCTTGTAGCCCCCACAAAATGATATATGTATCCTGGGTACCCAATTATCCCCTAACAGATACATGTACAGGTTCTACAGGTCAATCAAATGACGTAGACGAACGTAGGCTAAGTTGTTTGTTACTGATTATAAAAGGGGACCGTCCGGGTTTGTGGGGTGTGTCTCTCTCTGGCACTAGCCGGGACGAGAACACCCGCTCAGCTGACCAATCAATAAAGGGTGTGGTACTCGTCTTCCTGTCTCCATGCCTCCTTGGTGTAATTAGGTAAGCTCCAGGGGGAAACGAGCCCTTTTGGCTAACAAATGGCGACTCCAGATGGGACTTCTCTCCCTGTAGGGGGCGTGACCGGCGGCCGAGGACAGCTCAGGAGAGTGGCCACCTTGAGCTATTGGTTTGCTCGAGCTCCGGGTCGCCGCAATCGGCCGGGACGGCTACGCCCCCTCCATAGAGAACTCCAAACAACACGGAGGCAAGACAGTACCAGAAGAGGGGAGTCCACCTGCCAGACGTGGCCACTCCGGGCGTGGTAAGTGCGTTACCTCCTGGGTTTTGAGGATTAACACCCCCGAAGTGCGGGTTGGACCTTGGGCCCCTAACAGGTTTTTGGTTAAGATACCTAGGTACAGCCACGGCTAATGAATAATTCTGTTAACTCCACTAGTTCGGGGGCCGTGCCGAACGACTATGGGAATGTGACTACTATGCTGTTGTTTTTATTCCTGGTAGGGGTACTTTTGTTTTTCGTTATATTGATGTACTGGAAGCCGAAACTGTGATAACCGGGTCTAGGAGTGTGTGAACCCATCTTCTCTCCCCCCTTTCCTTTCTGTGTGGGCTACTGACAGTCTGGTCGTCTCACTGGATGCGATCGGAGTGGGCGGCGCCATCTCCCGGAGACTGGCCGACGCTCTTTGCTGAGGGGAGGTGTGGGAGAGTCGTGGTCGTCTTCGTTAGTCTCTCCTGTGTGGGTGCCCTGTGGGAGAGATCCTTGGTTTATGAACCGCTAGCGCAGACAGGACACCCTCTCTGCGTGTGTAAGTAGAAAATGGGTAAGGGACAGTTTAAACATTCCACCTCACCCCCTAAGGGTACCCCAGCATATTATATGTACGTACATTATGGTCCTAAAACCTGCAGGTATTTAGAGAATTGGAATCTTTATACGCGTGAAGATCCATCTAAACAATGCCCATTAAAAGGTACCTTTAATCTAGATAAGATCATATATCTCAGAGGAGCTTTTAATCACTAAAGAAAAGCCTCTGACACAGTGTGAGCAATTTGTCTAAAAACGGGTTAATTTAAAACTCAGCTTCGCCCAGAGATAAAAAGAGAAAGTTGTTTTATGCTCAAGGTCAAGAATCAGTACAGACTATGTTAAGTACAAAGAAAAACTGCTTTCAGCCCCAGCTGGCTGTGGAAAAATAGAGACAGGCAAACCAAAGGCAGTACAAGTTACAGAACTGAGATTACATTTGCAAAGCTTAACTGTTTGGTGAGATCCAACAGTCTGACTTTGTGACGGATGCCGGTGCTGGTGTGGCTTGGTGACACTGGAGAAGCCACAGGTAGCTGACCTGGACTGGAATCTCTGAAAGAGACACCGCAGGAGATTCCAGGGTGTAAAAGAACAGCCCTCCCAAGAGCGGAAGCATGTTGGAAATTCTGAACAAGCTGTATACAGGATAATCTCCCGTCCACCTATTCCCCTTTTCTGAATGTTATATACAGACGTGGCCAGTCTGGATATGTGTAAGTATGGGGCATTCATATTTTTTATGAGTGATGTGGAAGCGTTCCCAACACTCTCCATTGTTGTTTTATTATTTGTAATGAAGCTTTAAAATTTGGTTATATGGTGTGTTTTCTCTATCCTCCCCCACCGTCCTGCAGTGTCAGTTTGATCACCTGACATGAGGCATAAATTGGTAACAGAAATTTGTCACAGTTTGGTGAGCAATAGAGAATGGGGAAGCCCTGCAGAATTCACACCATCTATTTGTTTTACCCTTGTTATTTTATGTTTGTTCTGTTTGGTATTGTTGGTGTTATATGTTGAGGATTACATGATTAAAGGTGTGCCCACTCTCAGCCGCAGTAAGTCTGAGAACTGGAGAAGGGTTTAGCATTCCTCTCTCCACCCTGGTTGACCAGGAAGGGTGGCAGGTGGATCTACCCCCAGTCGTAGCAGGACTGGGCAATAGAGTAGTTGGAGAAAAGGAAAAAAATGTGTATTTGATAACTAGAATTGAGCAATTAAGAGCATAAATCATAAACCAGGGAGCAACTCAAACCTGCGCCAGGCCAAGTTGCAGGCCTTGAGACAGGACTTCCAGTTACAAAAGGAAGCCCTGGCTAAGCAAGTACCAGTCCTTTAGGGACTTGTTAAAATTTAACCATTTGTGCTCAGCATACGCCGTAACAGCAGTGTGTTTGCTACAAGAGGCAATTAAATAGTTAAACGCCAGTGGGCCATGCGTTTTGCCCAGGTGGCAAGCCTCACACGAAAGAACTCGGGTAGTCTTGTAAATAAAATGTTTTAGGGAAAAGATCAAAAGGGTGGGGGCAAAAGCCCATGAAAAAAAACGGTTCAGCAAAAAAAAAAAAAAAAAAAAAAAGGATCAGGCCCAGGCGGGCAGGCAACAGACAGAGAGCTTGGAGAACAGGTTGGAAACTTTTGAGGGTCTAGTGGAAGGAAGAAGTAAGTGAGTGTAAGCATGGGGATTTCAAATACTCAGGAGGATATTTGGAATGGTGATTTGAATTGGTAAGTGGCTGTTGGGAGCCAAGCAAGTGATATAAGGAAAGAGCAAGTGATTTGAAGGAGAGTGAAGAGTTAACTCTGTAGTTGCTGGAGGGAATAGTAGTTGAACTTTGTAAAAATGCTAAAGAGAAAAGTTCTTGGTGTTTTTTTTTTAAATGTTTGTAAATAAATTCAGGCAAAGAAATTATTAGATTGCAATCATTTGGCTATGAACAATTTTGTTGAATTAGCTAAAGAATCAGCAAAGAATCCTGTGGCACCTTATAGACTAACAGATGTTTTTGCAGCATGAGCTTTCGTGGGTGAATACCCACTTCTTCGGATGTCATGACTTGCAAGTCATGACTTGCATCCGAAGAAGTGGGTATTCACCCACGAAAGCTCATGCTGCAAAAACATCTGTTAGTCTATAAGGTGCCACAGGATTCTTTGCTGCTTCTACAGAACCAGACTAACACGGCTACCCCTCTGATAGCTAAAGAATGTATACAGTGCAATGTAAATGAAAATTTATTAGGCTCTAAGGCACTATAAGTGGTAATGTTTTCTTTCAGTGTTTAAAAGCAGGAGTTAAAAGTAAAAAGCAAGCCAGAAAGCATCTGTATTAATGCAAATTATCTAACTGATAAGGTAAAAGCCACTGAAACCTGGGCTGCCTATAAAACATATACAAGAAAATATGGGGTAATTCCCCTGTTTTGCCTAAAATCAACAAGGGTATTTGTATATTTTAAGCAATAATTGACTGCCCAGAAGGGGTAGACCTCTGTTTTTGTCTTTCAGATAATCAAAGAAAACTAATGCCAGCTAAACAGCATTCAACGTACCATGAGTTACTGGCACAGTAAAAATTATGTTTTGTGTTCTATGTTCTGTCTTGTGGTGTTTGTCTCGTGGCCAGAATTGTTGTGTTTAATATTTTCATGGGATGGTCTGATTTGAAATCAAGCGGAAGTGTTGGATTGAAATGCAGATACTTGTTTTGTTCAACTTAGAATACAAAGTGTTTGGATACATCAGAAAAATGTGATCTACTAAAGTCTAATACATTTTCTTAAGTAAGAGAAAGAAACTACATTGGCCAAATCTTTTAATTAAAAATTGTTATTAAAATTTGCATACTAACAGTCTTTGGAAGCACGGACATGAAAAGTTAACCCACTCCCCATATTGTGCATGGCATCCTTCTGGCTACCTCAGATTTCTAGCCAGAGGGCTGGGGATGGTGGAAAGCTCTTGAACTAGAAGTTGTATTGAATTAACTCATCAAAGTGGGTGTGCTTGTCCTGGCTTGTTGTTCCAAAGCTCTGTAATAAGGTTATTTTAGTAGAAGGGTATATGTGGCATACATTAAATAATAAGACTAATGTACTGTATAACAGCAATGTGTATGTGTTCATTGTTAACAAAAGGTGTATAAGTAAAAAGTAAAAGTTTCCTTTGTAGGTTAAAAAAAGAAGCCAAAAAGGGGAAAAGGAAAAAGAACGAGTTAACTGAGAAAAACTTTAATTAGCAAGCTCAGTCCAAAAAAAAAAAAAAAAAAAAGAGATACACTGACTTCGTTCAAGGACACTGTTCACAGTTAGCCAAGTTTTAACAACCAGAAAAGGGGGGCTTGAATATGCCCAACCAGCTGTAAAAATCTGCAAAGACACTAATGCAATGTGTTAGGTTTCCTTTTTACACAGGTAAAGACGCACTACCCGAAGACCCTAGCAGCCCTGCCACTCCATGGAACCTGGAGACCGGATCAATGTACAGGTCCACCAACGAAAGACTGCTTTGGCTCCACGCTGGAAAGGCCCTTAGTGAGTCCTGCTGATTACCAACACCGCTTTGAAGTGCCAAAGACTGACTGCTTGGACCCATGATTCTCACTGCGGGGGGACCCCTCTACATCGGGAGGGTTCTCCTGCTGATGATTAGCCTATTCTTTCTTCTGGTTCGGCTGTGCTTCTGGACAGCAGGGAAAAAGGACAAGGTGACGTGCTAGCTAACCTCTCCACTGACACTGCCAAAGTCCAGGAATTCCTGACTAAAAAGGACATTGAGAACTGACCCTGGTAAAGAATCAAAGAATTATACACTGGCAGGAACAAACTTGTGGGACCCCTGCTTGGGAATGTGGTATTAATTGAATGTTGGGGTTTATTCTACAGGCTGCGCCCTGTGTTTTGGATAAATCCTTTAGTATGTCTTGCCCTCCCTAATTGGATTTTAAATGATATTGTCTTTATCCAGTTTTCAGATCACTTTTACATACCCAGATTGCTCACAAGGGGCTGCCATTAGATTAGCACAACAAAGAGCCTGGGTTATTTCCTATAGAAGGAAAGGGAATTGAGCAGATCCCTGTGGGCTAGGGCCAATATCTTAAAAGCCAAGAATATGATAAGAAATTGGGCCAACTAGAAAAGGCCACTAGCCTTATTTTTTGAAGCTCAGCTATCTTAAGTACTGGCTGGAGCTGGTGAGTTACATGTCATTTCCACCCGTAGTTCTACGACCCAGAAGTTACTGACAGTGATGGTATTGCATATCACTGAGGCTGGGAAGGCATTGCAGTGGGATCTAGTATGTTTAAAATTTCAGGATTTCCTCAATGACCAGCAGATGGCCATTTGGAGTGATCTTGAGCACCAGACTTGACCCACTGCCCTTACAGACATATCAGGAGTACCATCTGATCTGTGGTCATGAAGACATACTTGGACACTTTCTGGGTGGAAGTGTGTACATTTACAGTGCTCCTTCCAAGCATTTTGGCCCGGTTAGGGTGGGTGTGGCTCCCACATACCGAATCCTGCCGGGTCCATGGGGAGGATGCATATGGGACTAAATTATTCACCGAGACATCTGGGAAATTAAACCACTGGGTATACCTACCTGAGTTATAGTCAGTGCCCCGATCCCTTCGTTGTTAAATGAACAAGGTTCCACTCTTTTGTCCATGCATTCATTCCTGGGTTGGGGGTGACTAAGCTTAAAAGAGCAGTTGTAAATATTTCTGCAGAGCTTCATTGCTTTTTGGCCTCAAAGTGTGAGAAAACTCAGCCAAAAGGTTTGGTGAGTATTCTCAAAGGGGGGAGAACTGTTGGAAAACCATAGTGCTAATGAAGCCTTTTTGTATTAGGCCTGAGTGAACCAAAGTTATGCTATGCTTGCCCAAACCGTGTTGGAAAGCTTACAGAACTTATTAGACTGAAGGCCGTGTATTTACCTATGTCAGCTATTTTGCTTATCAGCTTGTTTGGCTCCCCAAGTGTATGCAGCTGCGTTCACATGTATGCATCCAAAGTATCTAGTACAAAGGGTCAACGGATGTATCTTGTGTCCCCTTCAGAATGACAAATGTATCCTCAACAGCTGTATGTATCTTGTAGCCCCCACAAAATGATATATGTATCCTGGGTACCCAATTATCCCCTAACAGATACATGTACAGTTTCTACAGGTCAATCAAATGACGTAGACGAACGTAGGCTAAGTTGTTTGTTACTGATTATAAAAGGGGACCGTCCGGGTTTGTGGGGTGTGTCTCTCTCTGGCACTAGCCGGGACGAGAACACCCGCTCAGCTGACCGATCAATAAAGGGTGTGGTACTCGTCTTCCTGTCTCCGTGCCTCCTTGGTGTAATTAGGTAAGCTCCAGGGGGAAACGAGCCCTTTTGGCTAACACTGTCTATAGTGCCTCCTGTACTAGCTGTGCGAGGGCTACAACTCCCTGGGCTACTTCCCCCTGGCCTCCTCCAAACACCTTCTTTATCCTCACCACAGGACCTTCCTCCTGGTGTCTGATAACACTTGTACTCCTCAGTCCTCCAGCAGCTACACCCTCACCCTCTCCCTCTCCCTCTCAGCTCCTTGCGCCTCTTGCTCCCAGCTCCTCACACGCACACCACAAACTGAAGTGACTCCTTTTTAAATCCAAGTGCCCTGATTAGCTCTGCCTTGATTGGCTGCAGGTGTCTAATCCTCCTGTCAGGGTGCGGAAAGCCCTAGGGCGGGTGCAAGGAAGTTTTGGGCCCTAGGTGAAACTTCCACCTTGCACCCTCCCACCCAGCTAACTGCGTCCGTCCGTTTTCCCCCTGCCCCCCCCCCGCAGCTAACTCAGCCCCCCACCCGGGGAGCCCCCCTGCAGCAACTACTCCCCCCATCCCCCCATGGCAGCTAACCCTGCCTGGGGAGACTTCCTCCCCACCCCACCCCCTGCCACGGCAGCTTACCCTGCCTGGGGAGACCTCCTGCGGACATGGGTGGCAAGTTTGTAGAAATTTTGTTGGTGCCCAGAACCCGCCCCCCAACTCCGCCCCCCCAAACTCTGCTCCCACCTGCCTAATGCTGTGGGAGGGGGCTCGGGAGAGGGAGGTCTGGGGTGCAGATCCTGGGCTGGGGATTAGGGTGCAGGAGGGGTGCAGGCTTTGGGATGGAGTTTGGGTGCAGGCTTGGGGCTGGGGCAGGGGTGGGTGTGCAGGAGGGGGTGAAGGGTGCAGGCTTTGGGACGGAGTTTGGGGTTGGGAAGGGGTATGTGGGAAGGGGGAGGGGTGCACCTTGTGGGGAGGGAGTTTGGGGATAGGAGGGAATACAGGGGTGAGGGCTGTGGGGCTGAGGATGAGGGGTTCATGATGCAGGAGGGGACTCAGGGCTGGGGCTGAGGATTAGGGTGCGGGGGGATGAAGTCTCTGGCTGGGGATGAGGGGTTCATCCTGCGGGGGGAGGCTCAGGTCTGGGGCAGGGGATTAGGGTGCAGGGGTGAGGGCTCTGGCTGGGGCTGAGGATTAGGGTGCGGGGGGGCTCAGGGCTGGGGCTGAGGAGTAGGTTGCGGGGGGCTGAGGGGCCCATGCTGCGGGGGGAGGCTCAGGTCTGGGGCAGGGGATTAGGGTGCAGGGGTGAGGGCTCTGGCTGGGGCTGAGGATTAGGGTGCGGGGTGGCTCTGGCTGGGGCACAGGATCAGGGTGCGGGGGGATGAGGGGTTCATGCTGCGGGGCGGCTCTGGCTGGGGCAGAGGATTAGGGTGCGGGGGCATGAGGGGTTCATGCTGCGGGGCGGCTCTGGCTGGGGCAGAGGATTAGGGTGCGGGGGGATGAGGGGTTCATGCTGCGGGGGGCTCAGGGCTGGGGCAGAGGATTAGGGTGCGGGGGGATGAGGGGTTCATGCTGCGGGGGGGCTCAGGGCTGGGGCAGAGGATTAGGGTGCGGGGGATGAGGGGTTCATGCTGTGGGGGGGCTCAGGTCTGGGGATGAGGATTAGGGTGCAGGGGGATGAGGGGTTCATGCTGCGGGGGGGCTCAGGGCTGGGGCAGAGGATTAGGGTGCGGGGGGATGAGGGGGTTCATGCTGCGGGGGGGCTCAGGGCTGGGGCAGAGGATTAGGGTGCGGGGGGATGAGGGGTTCATGCTGCAGGGGGCTCAGGGCTGGGGCTGAGGATTAGGGTGCAGGGGGATGAGGGGTTCATGCTGCAGGGGGCTCAGGGCTGGGGCAGAGGATTAGGGTGCGGGGGGTGTAGGGGTTCATGGGGCGGGGGGCAAAGGGGTGGGGCAGGAGATTACGGTGGAGGGGGATGAGGGGATCATGCTGCCGGGGGCTCAGGGCTGGGGCAGAGGATTAGGGTGCGGGGGGATGAGGGGTTCATGCTGCGGGGGGGCTCAGGGCTGGGGCAGAGGATTAGGGTGCGGGGGATGAGAGGTTCATGCGGTGGGGGGGCTCAGGTCTGGAGATGAGGAGTAGGGTGCAGGGGGATGAGGGGTTCATGCTGCGGGGGGGCTCAGGGCTGGGGCAGAGGATTAGGGTGCGGGGGGATGAGGGGTTCATGCTGCGGGGGGGCTCAGGGCTGGGGCAGAGGATCAGGGTGCGGGGGGATGAGGGGTTCATGCTGCGGGGGGGCTCAGGGCTGGGGCATAGGATCAGGGTGCGGGGGGATGAGGGGTTCATGCTGCGGGGGGCTCAGGGCTGGGGCAGAGGATAAGGGTGCTGGGCTATGAAGTGATCATGCTGCGGGGGGCTCTGGCTGGGGCAGAGGATTAGGGTGCGGGGGGATGAGGGGTTCATGCTGCGGGGGGCTCAGGGCTGGGGCAGAGGATTAGGGTGGGGGGGGATGAGGGGTTCATGCTGCGGGGGGCTCAGGGCTGGGGCAGAGGATTAGGGTGCGGGGGGATGAGGGGTTCATGCTGCGGGGGGCTCAGGGCTGGGGCAGAGGAAACGGGTGCAGGGGGATGAGGGGTTCATGCTGCGGGGGGGCTCAGGGCTGGGGCAGAGGAGGAGGGTGCGGGGGATGAGGGGTTCATGCTGCGGGGGGCTCAGGGCTGGGGCAGAGGATCAGGGTGCTGGGGGATGAGGGGTTCATGCTGCGGGGGGGCTCAGGGCTGGGGCAGAGGATCAGGGTGCAGGGGGATGAGGGGTTCATGCTGCTGGGGGCTCAGGGCTGGGGCAGAGGATCAGGGTGTGGGGGCATGAGGGGTTCATGCTGCGGGGGGGGCTCAGGGCTGGGGCAGAGGATTAGGGTGCAGGGGGATGAGGGGTTCATGCTGCGGGGGGGCTCAGGGCTGGGGCAGAAGATTAGGGTGCGGGGGGATGAGGGGTTCATGCTGCGGGGGGGCTCAGGGCTGGGGCAGAAGATTAGGGTGCGGGGGGATGAGGGCTCTGGCTGGGGTTGAGGGTTTGGGGCATTGGGGAGGCTCAGGGCCGGGGGAGAGACCCAGCTCCAAATATTGCTGGAGCAGGGCCCCCAGCGCTGAATATTCCTGGAGCCTGGGCACCGCACACAGATATAACCTGCCGCCCCTGCCTGCGGCAGCTAAGCCTGCCTGGGGAGCCCGCCCCAGCTCACCTCGGCTCCACCCCCTCCACTGAGCACGCTGGCATCGCTGTAATTCTCCTCCCCGCCCAGGCTTGCGACGCCGACTGGAGGAGACATGAGACTGGGCTGTGTGCTCGGCGGAGGAGGCAGAGCAGAGGTGAGTTGGGGTGGGGAGTGGTTCCCCTGTGCGCCCCCAATCCCCCGTTACTGGGGACAGCCCTCCCCGCGTGCCCCCCCCCCAGCTCACCTCCGCTCCACCTCCTCGCCTGAGGGGGCTTTTAGGTGCCTCCAACCACTAGGCGCCCTAGGTGGCCGCCTAGTTTGCCTAAATGGTTGCACGGACCCTGGTGTTCACAAGCATTGTGAAAATGTGCAATTCCTGCTCACACTGCACAGGGGCAGCACAGCTCTGGGGTTCTCTGGAATCACACAATAATGCTGGCTTTGTTCTCACAGCATCTGGAGCTTTTCACAGTGAGACATGGGGGTGCTGCAGCCCCCGGTCCCGCCCCTCTGCTTCTCTGCAGGGAACTTGTTATGCCTTGAGGGTGTGCAGGGAGACTGTGCAGGAGACCCAGGCCCACGCGCTGTGTTCGGGATTCATTTCTACTCTCTGGTCCCTCTTTCCAGGGCCATGTAATAAGTTTTTTTTGGCAGAAGGGGGTTGTAGTGAAAGGAAGTTTGAGAAACCCTGGCATAGAGCCTCTGAATATGTCTAGACGTGGCTCCCTGTGGCAGATCAGAGACGGAAAGTACAGCCATGGAGACACCACACACCAGCCTTGCCTAACAGGCAAGAATCAAACCTCCACAGAAAGACGCCCGTTGCTTTCTAACGCATCTCCCTAAGCCCTCAGCCACCACCACTTAACAAAGGGGCTTTTGTACACTAGGGTTCTGGTCTCACTGAAGGGTCATTTCCAATGGTTTGCTCAGACCAGCATTAGGGGAAATGGTGCCCTGGGCAAAGCTTGTACTTTGGCACTTCCCCATTGCCCCTGGACGATCCCCACTCCCCCTTTACCGCTAGCTCCTGCACTCCCAACCCTTGCACCTCCTTCACCCCTAACTCCTGCCCCCTCCTGTGCCCCCTTTGCCCTTAACTCCCTGTGCCACCAGCCATGGCCCCTCTCCTGCAGCCCCTTCACATGGCTCCAGTGCTGGGGGCCCCGCACTTGTTCTCCCTTTCCCTGGGCTTTGGCATCACTAGCCCCTGCTTAGCGAGTAGGGTTCAGTGGTTCCCAAAATGTGGGGCATGACTCCTAGGGGGACACAGAGGAACATTCATGGGGGCACCTCAGGGCCTGAGCCAGCCCCCATGGAGGGAGCAGCACTCAGCCCCACTCTGCCCCAGATCTTCCCCAACCCCACCCTCAGCCTGGGCTTCTGGTGCCCAGCTCGGCCTCGACCCCCTTACCCCTATCTGCACCACTCTCCCCAGCAAGCAACAGCCCCACTCCCAACCCGAGATCTTGATCGCAGCTTCTGAGGGTCCACAGCCATGGCTAAGAGGGCACAGTGTGAAATGTTTGGGGACCACTGGTTTAGGGTGCTGTTCTCAATCACTTCTATGAAGTCCAATAAAAGCTATTCCTCACCCACCCACACACCCCTCCATCAGGACCAACTAGGTATGTTCTGCTGCCCTTCACTCATGCAGGAAGGATAATAACATTTCATTCCACTCAATCCTAAAGTGATTTGTAACCCACCACCAGCCAAAACTGGTCATTTTGGGGAAGCGGCCCTATCATGCTGCATAGCTAGGCAGAGTAGGTGTGTCTGTGCAAACACGGCCTGTTCCTGAAGTCTTTCCCCCAGCTCCTCACTAGATGTGAGGGGGGAGCTCATTCAGCCTCTGCTTCCGCTTAGTATTTAAAAACTCCTTATTGTCCCTAGCTCTGCTGGCCTTAGATTTCTCCTCCTGCCTTTTTTTTGACAGATGAGGTGGCTGAGTGGTTAAGGTGATGGGCTGCTAATCCATTGTGCTCTGCACGCATGGGTTCAAATCCCATCCTCATCGGATGCATTTAGTCTTTACCCCTCCTTCATAGACAACCATCTCCCCCTTTGGTACAATGACAGATCAAACAACGTTGCTTCTTGCAAACAGAAACTCAGAACTCCCTTGGTTTAAATAAAATGTCTAAATCCCAGATTTCTTAAAAAGAAATTCTCTAGTCCTTAGGCTTTTGCGAACAGGGGCTGCTAACAGGGAGTTTCGCAAGGGAGTTCTCCAGGTGAAGGAGGAGCTAATACAGCATCTGTGGGGTAAGTGACTGTCCGTAGTGTGTGTTTGTTTGTGTTTGGGGGTTACTTGCTGTGTGCTGAGCTTGTGTTTGTCAGTCTGTTTGTTTGTTTGGTTGTTTGAGGGACCGTGTGCTCTGGCTGGCAGTTGGAGGCAGGTTTGAAAGCTCGAAGCCTCTGGTAATTGGCTGAGCCTTAATCAGTGGGCGGGGCATTCACTCAGGCCAGGGCTTTATAAAGCCGCGCACAAGCGACCAGGGGCTGCTAACAGGGAGTTTCGCAAGGGAGTTCTCCAGGTGAAGGAGGAGCTAATACAGCATCTGTGGGGTAAGTGACTGTCTGTAGTGTGTGTTTGTTTGTGTTTGGGGGTTACTTGCTGTGTGCTGAGCTTGTGTTTGTCAGTCTGTTTGTTTGTTTGGTTGTTTGAGGGACCGTGTGCTCTGGCTGGCAGTTGGAGGCAGGTTTGAAAGCTCGAAGCCTCTGGTAATTGGCTGAGCCTTAATCAGTGGGCGGGGCATTCACTCAGGCCAGGGCTTTATAAAGCCGCGCACAAGTGACCAGGGAGCTTTGCGACCAGGGGCTGCTAACAGGGAGTTTCGCAAGGGAGTTTGGAAGGGGAGTGGGAAGGGAGTGGGAGTCCCTTGCCGGCCCTAACCCCTTCCCTGTAGCCCCCCCTAAAACCCTAAAACCTATAAACCAAACTACATTCTAAAACTACTTTCCGTAAACCACCCTTTCACTAACTAGGAGACAATGCAGGCAGAAGCCCAGCAGCAGAGTGGGGGCTATCCAGTTTATTGCGCTGACTGTCGCATGTATGATTACCTGCCCTGTGGGCGGGTGGCGTATGTGTGCAGTCGGTGCAAGGAGCTCCTGGCCCTCAGAGACCATGTACGGACTTTGGAGGCAAGGGTGGCGGAACTGGAGGAGCTGAGAGAGGCAGAGAGGTATGTTGATGAGGCTTTCCGGGACACTGTAGAATTGTCCCACCTCCGCTTAGACAGCTCCTGTGCTGTTGAGGAGGAAGAAGGGCTCAGGGAAGTAGAGCAGTCAATGGGAGCAGAGGGAAACCTTCCCATAGTTGGGACCCTCCTTCCAGATGGTGCTGGGGTTACCTCTTGCACTGAGGTTGCCTCTCCGGGGGAGGGAACTCGAGTTTCTAGAAAAAGGCAGGTGTTAGTAATGGGAGATTCGATTATTAGAAATGTAGATAGCTGGGTCTGTGATGACCGGGAGAACCGTATGGTGACTTGCCTGCCTGGTGCGAAGGTTGCGGATCTCTCGAGGCATCTAGATAGACTTATGTGTAGTGCTGGGGAGGAGCCGGTGGTCGTGGTACATGTAGGTACCAATGACATAGGGAAGGGTAGGAGAGATGTCCTGGAAGCCAAATTTAGGCTGCTAGGGAAGAGACTGAAATCCAGGACCTCTATGGTGGCATTTTCAGAAATGCTCCCAGTTCCACGCGCAGGGCCAGGTAGGCAGGCAGAGCTTCAGAGTCTCAATGCGTGGATGAGACGATGGTGTAGAGAGGAGGGGTTCACGTTCATTAGGAACTGGGGAAACTTCTGGGATGGGAGGAGCCTATACAGGAGAGATGGGCTCCACCTAAACCAAAGTGGAACCAGACTGCTGGCACTAAACATTAAAAAGGTTGTAGAGCAGTTTTTAAACTAGGAGATGGGGGAAAGCCGACTGCTGCAGAGGAGCGTGTGGATCGGACACAGACTTCTCTTAGGGGAGAGTCTGATGATAGAGAATCTCCAGGTTATAGTCAGGAGCAGAGGAATGAGAAGTATAATGTAAGGGCTGGATCAGATGATAAACAGTCACATAAAAAAGAATCTGGCACATCAGAAAAAGGTAGGCTAATAAACAGGGACAAGTTTTTAAAGTGCTTGTACACAAATGCCAGAAGTCTAAATAATAAGATGGGTGAACTAGAGTGTCTTGTGATAAAGGAGGATATAGATATAATAGGCATCACAGAAACCTGGTGGACTGAGAGCAATCAATGGGACACAATCATTCCGGGGTACAAAATATATCGGAAGGACAGAACAGGCCGTGCAGGGGGAGGAGTGGCACTATATGTTAAAGAAAGTGTAGATTCAAATGAAGTAAAAATCTTAAGCGAATCCACAGGTTCCATAGAGTCTCTATGGATAGAAATTTCATGCTCTAGTAAAAATATAACAGTAGGGATCTATTATCGACCATCTGACCAGGACAGTAATAGTGATGATGAAATGCTAAGGGAAATTAGAGAGGCTATCAAAATTAAGAACCCAATAATAGTGGGGGATTTCAATTATCCCCATATTGACTGGGAACATTTCACTTCAGGACGAAATGCCGAGATAAAATTTCTCGATACTTTAAATGACTGCTTCATGGAGCAGCTGGTACGGGAACCCACACGGGGAGAGGCGACTCTAGATTTAATCTTGAGTGGAGCACAGGAGCTGGTCCAAGAGGTAACTATAGCAGGACCGCTTGGAAATAGTGACCATAATACAATAGCATTCAACAACCCTGTGAGGGGAAGAACATCTCAACTGCCCAACACTGTGGCCTTTAATTTCAAAAGGGGGAACTATACAAAAATGAGGGGGTTAGTTAGACAAAAGTTAAAAGGTACAGTGACTAAAGTGAAATCCCTGCAAGTTGCGTGGGCCCTTTTTAAAGACACCATAATAGAGGCCCAACTTCAATGTATACCCCAAATTAAGAAAAACAGTAAGAGAACTAAAAAAGAGCCACCGTGGCTTAACAACCATGTAAAACAAGCAATGAGAGATAAAAAGACTTCCTTTAAAAAGTGGAAGTCAAATCCTAGTGAGGCAAATAGAAAGGAGCACAAACACTGCCAACTTAAGTGCAAGAGTGTAATAAGAAAAGCCAAAGAGGAGTTTGAAGAATGGCTAGCCAAAAACTCCAAAGGTAATAACAAAATGTTTTTTAAGTACATCAGAAGCAGGAAGCCTGCTAAACAACCAGTGGGGCCCCTTGATGATCAAAATTCAAAAGGAGCGCTTAAAGATGATAAAGTCATTGCGGAGAAACTAAATGGATTCTTTGCTTCAGTCTTCACGGCTGAGGATGTTAGGGAGATTCCCAAACCTGAGCTGGCTTTTGTAGGTGACAAATCTGAGGAACTGTCACAGATTGAAGTGTCACTAGAGGAGGTTTTGGAATTAATTGATAAACTCAACATTAACAAGTCACCGGGACCAGATGGCATTCACCCAAGAGTTCTGAAAGAACTCAAATGTGAAGTTGCGGAACTATTAACTAAGGTTTGTAACCTGTCCTTTAAATCGGCTTCGGTACCCAATGACTGGAAGTTAGCTAATGTAACGCCAATATTTAAAAAGGGCTCTAGGGGTGATCCCGGCAATTACAGACCGGTAAGTCTAACGTCGGTACCGGGCAAATTAGTTGAAACAATAGTAAAGAATAAAATTGTCAGACACATAGAAAAACATAAACTCTTGAGCAATAGTCAACATGGTTTCTGTAAAGGGAAATCGTGTCTTACTAATCTATTAGAGTTCTTTGAAAGGGTCAACAAACATGTGGACAAGGGGGATCCGGTGGACATAGTGTACTTAGATTTCCAGAAAGCCTTTGACAAGGTCCCTCACCATAGGCTCTTACGTAAATTAAGCTGTCATGGGATAAAAGGAAAGGTCCTTTCATGGATTGAGAACTGGTTAATGGACAGGGAACAAAGGGTAGGAATTAATGGTAAATTCTCAGAATGGAGAGGGGTAACTAGTGGTGTTCCCCAAGGGTCAGTCCTAGGACCAATCCTATTCAATTTATTCATAAATGATCTGGAGAAAGGGGTAAACAGTGAGGTGGCAAAGTTTGCAGATGATACTAAACTACTCAAGATAGTTAAGACCAAAGCAGATTGTGAAGAACTTCAAAAAGATCTCACAAAACTAAGTGATTGGGCAACAAAATGGCAAATGAAATTTAATGTGGATAAATGTAAAGTAATGCACATTGGAAAAAATAACCCCAACTATACATACAACATGATGGGGGCTAATTTAGCTACAACGAGTCAGGAAAAAGATCTTGGAGTTATCGTGGATAGTTCTCTGAAGATGTCCACGCAGTGTGCAGAGGCGGTCAAAAAAGCAAACAGGATGTTAGGAATCATTAAAAAGGGGATAGAGAATAAGACTGAGAATATATTATTGCCCTTATATAAATCCATGGTACGCCCACATCTCGAATACTGTGTACAGATGTGGTCTCCTCACCTCAAAAAAGATATTCTAGCACTAGAAAAGGTTCAGAAAAGAGCAACTAAAATGATTAGGGGTTTAGAGAGGGTCCCATATGAGGAAAGATTAAAGAGGCTAGGACTCTTCAGTTTGGAAAAGGGAAGACTAAGGGGGGACATGATAGAGGTATATAAAATCATGAGTGATGTTGAGAAAGTGGATAAGGAAAAGTTATTTACTTATTCCCATAATACAAGAACTAGGGGTCACCAAATGAAATTAATAGGCAGCAGGTTTAAAACAAATAAAAGGAAGTTCTTCTTCACGCAGCGCACAGTCAACTTGTGGAACTCCTTACCTGAGGAGGTTGTGAAGGCTAGGACTATAACAATGTTTAAAAGGGGACTGGATAAATTCATGGTGGCTAAGTCCATAAATGGCTATTAGCCAGGATGGGTAAGAATCGTGTCCCTAGCCTCTGTTCGTCAGAGGATGGAGATGGATGGCAGGAGAGAGATCACTTGATCGTTGCCTTTTAGGTTCACTCCCTCAGGGGCACCTGGCATTGGCCACTGTCGGTAGACAGATACTGGGCTAGATGGACCTTTGGTCTGACCCGGTACGGCCTTTCTTATGTTCTTATGTAGTCCTGTATTTCTTAGTTTTTATCTCAAAAGGGAACATCCTCATCATCTCCCCCAAACGCCCTGGGACCTGCCCAAATTATTAAAATACCCTCAACCCGAGCAAGGCCAGAGCAGTGAACCAGAGCTAGTGTCTAGGCCAAGCTGTTCTGAAGGAGGCAACTCCAACATTTTCTCCCTGCTTCCCTTGGCAAGGTCTGACTGAGAAAACAAAATTCCCCAAACTGAAAATTTTCTGCTGAAAAACCAATACTAGTCTGGTTGGGGACTTTGGTTTGCAAGTATTATTGCTATTATTCTCTTCTGATTTCTGAATCAGTTCAGTTCAGTCTTTGTCCTCCAGGTGTGTTTCCAGCTGCTGAGTTGTGGGGGAGAGAGGCCAAGTCATGACGTCTCTTCCCCTCTTTCATAGTTTCTTCCAACTTGCTAGGAAGCTCCTTTGCTATGATGTGAGTCAAGCAGTGTCCATTGTCGCTGTGCTATCTCGGAGAAGCCTGCGTTGTACACGGTTCCTGGGATAGTCCTTGGGAGTGTGGATCCCTTCAATGGGCCAGCAGCGAGTCTGGCTCCTCCATGGTCGCACCTGAAAGGCTGGTGGGGGGTATTTCCCAATCTCATAACATATCTCAGTAACACACACAGAGCAAAACTTCATAACTTCCCAAGCAATACGAGCACACACAATCCAACACGATATTAATGTTCAAGAGATCAAGACTTATGAAATGACACCTCACCAGGCAGACTTTGTACAAACCATGTCATCATTATATGAGAGTGGTGAATATGGGGCTTCCAGGGTGCTGCTTTGAGCACAGCGTGCCACACCTGGGCTTACATTGCAATGGAGACGTGCCCTTAGAGTCCATCTCTCCTGGGATAAAGATGGCAGCAGGGCTGGCCTGGGTCATCTGACTTGGGCTCATGGAGCTAAAGCTGTGGGACTAAAAACTGTGGTGCAGATATTTGTGTTCACACTGAACCTGGGTTCAGAAACCCTCAGCCCTGCTGGGGTCTCAGAGGTTGGGCTCAAGCCCATTTGTCTGCACTGTAATTTTATAGTCTTGCAGCCCGAGCCCCATAAGCCTGAGTCAGCTGACCCGGGCTTTGAGACAGGTGCCCTGGGTGTGTTAATCACAGTGTAGACATAACATTAGGCTACGTCTCCAGTGCAATAAAACACCCTCGGCTGGGCCGGGTCACATTAATCAGGGCCATGCAGCTTGGTCTGGAGTAAAGTTGCAGTGTCCGTGTCTGGGCTCAGGCTCAGTCCCCTGCTCTAGGAGCCCAGAAGGGTGGGAGGGAGTTTAGCGAGTGGAAATGCCACTTCCCTGCGGTTTTACCATTTCCACTCGCTAAACTCCCTCCCAGACATGGACACTGCAGTTTTATCCAGACCAAGCTGCATGACCCTGATTAATGTGACAGGGGTCAGCCGTGAGTGCTTCACTGCACTGTAGATGTAGCCTAACGTTATGTCTACACTGTGATTAAAACACCCAGGGCACCTGTCTCAAACCCCGGGTCAGCTGACCCAGGCTTCTGGGGCTTGGGCTGCAAGACTAAAATTGCAGTTCTGTAGAGGTGGTGCTTGGGGTGGGGGCAGTGTGTGGAGCCCCCTGGCTGCCCTTATGTGTAGGAGCTGGAGGGGGGACATGCCAGTGCTCCCAGGAGCCGCACGGAGCCACAGCACATGCGGAGCGGGGCAAGCCCCCGACCCGCTCCCCGGCTGGAGTGTCGGAATGTGGCACGCCCTAGCGCCTGCTCCCCAGTGGCTGGATTAAATGTCTGAAGGGCCGGATGCGGCCCCCTGGCCGTAGTTTGCCCACCCCTGGATTAGATACAGTCCTGGATCAGAATCTCTGTAAAATAACAGAGATGAGGTTCCTATTAAAAATGCAGCCATCTCACTACAACACTGATTTCGTTCTATGCACAGTTCCATCACCCACAAATGGTGAGTTCAACAAAAACACCACTTCTGTTTTCTCCACATCTACATCATTATGGACAGTGTCGTGGGGGGTTGATACATCCTGTCACAGGGTGTGTGGCCATGTACGGAAGAAGGCAGGGATTTGGGGGGGAAGAAATCTGTCCCCTGGGTCAAGACAGCTTGTCTTCAGGTGGTGACTCCATTCAGTGGTGGGCGCAGTGCAGGGTAGAGGGACCTGGGACCACCCTACTCCACCAGGTCCTGACCCAGGGCCTTGAGGAACCAATACTCCTGTGTCCAGAGTTGATCTCTCACTGCAACAGTCCCGTTCCCTGAGTCACTTCCCACCCTTACGTCCAGAGTCGGTAATGTCCCGGCATCCAGCGTCGCATCCTTGGCGGTCAACTGGGTGTCTGCAGGGGCCTCAGGGTGGCTGGATGGTGCAGCCTGGAGGTCCAGCAGCTTCCTGGCAGGAGCCCACAACATAGGTTTGTTCTCCTCCTCCGTCCACCTAGGCTGAGCTGAGCGGCTCCCTTTTATACTCCGTCTCCAGTCAGCGCATGCCCAGAGAGGGTGAGGGGGTTGGCCTCTTCAGTCCACATGACGCAGTGAACCCTAGCAGTGCCAGTTCAAGGTTGATACACCTCATCACAGACAGCATTTCCCAAATGTTGGGATTAGCTAGGAGATCTCTTCAGGAGTAACCTCCTGTAGGGACTGGGTCACAAATACCTTGGGAACCAAATACCTGGGCATTTTGCCTAGTTCCAAGTCACTTACTGTGGAATTCTATCCCTGGATCATCTGAGACAATATTGACTTAAACAATTGAACCACCCTGTGACCATGTGCACTTACTTCCGTCAGTTGCACCATTTGGGGTCTGCTGCTGTTCACCTTTTCAGATTGGAGGTTTAAAACCAGACTGTTTCTCTGATAATATGTCCAGCAGCTTGGAGTATTCTCTCCTATTGACTGAACTGCATTTGAATTTTCTCCATGTCACCATGCAGGGATAGGGGAAAAAACAAACCTAAAGTAAAGAATGATGGTCATTTGTCTGAAATTTCCCAATAAATCTGAGCTACAATCTGTCAAACAACACTAACATGCAGTTATATGACCAAGGACCCTTCATGAAAGATAGAAAACCCATAGCACAGAGAGGTAGAAGACACTTTCATTTTCATTTAAAGTGAAATTCCAGACTAGGTTACATCTGATGTCTCAGAATCAGGATGAGAAATTCTCCAATGATCCACTGAAACCTGCTTCACCCAGCGCTGTCTCATTAGTGTTATTTACAGAAGTTTTAGCACGTTCATAACGGGTGGAAAAAACAGCCGACCTTCCCAGAAGTGGCTTTGCCGTTGAGGGAAAAGGGGATTTGAACAGTGCTTGGGATCCATTTGAAATCCCCTTCCGAGTCTGTGACACTTTCACCTCCTGCCAGACTGACTGATTTAGGATCAAAGACATACAAGCACCATTCCCAAGTGACAGCCAAGAACATGACCTCACCGGACACTTTGGGAAGTGAAGGAATATGAAGGGGTGAACTCTGCATGGCTCAGGCACAAGGTAACAGTTCTGGGGTGATGGGGAAGGATGGAATCTCTGAGTCACCCCATCTCCTTCCAGTGTCACAGAACCTAAAATGACACTTATTTCCCTGACACTGCTCCAGCTCTTCATCATATTTAAATATATTTAAACGAGAAAAAAAGTCAAAATAACTGCTGTTCTGCACAATCCAGGGTAATGTGACAACAACTGGGAATGAGAAAATCTGTCCTCAAAGAGGAATGTGACAACTCGAACAATAACTTTGCACTGGGAGGAGGAGTACAAATGTGAAACTCCAGGTTTGTTTAGACAAGGAAATGTGACGGTGGTTAGGTCAGATCAGGAGGAAATGTGCAAGATAACTCCACCTACTTTCCATGGCCCACGTCTTTAGTGCAAGAATAGTTATCAGAAAAGTGAACTCAAGCTAGCTAACTCCATGGCAACCATAGTGATGAGGCCCAGGTAGATTTTATCTCAACGTAACTGGTTGAAGACACCCCCTATCTCCCTCACCTGGGGTGATGGACATTCCTGGTAGAAAGGACACCCACTCCCATGACTCGCAGGACAATGGAGTTGATAGAAAGGACCACAGGATCCACCCCAAAGATGGGCGAGCTTCAAAACTGGGCAACTCGTGTGGGAGCTGAGGGACCACAATGTGCAAAAGATGCAAATACCTTAATAGTCACTATCTGGGAACTGTCAAAAGAATTAAAGAAAAAAATTTTCTGACAGCTCTAGAGAAGGTTTTTATGAAGTTTATCTCCTTTACGGATTCTCTGATGTTTAGAAAGGCCTGAGCTATGAGTGAAGCTTTTCCCACACTCGCAGCATTCATAGGGTCTCTGCCCGGTGTGGATTCTGTAATGTGTAATAAGGGTTGAGTTCCGAGAGAAGCTTTTCCCGCACTCACTGCATTCATAGGGTTTCTCTCCCGTGTGGACTCTCTGATGAGAGATAAGGGAGGAGAGGTGAGTGAAACGTTTCCCGCACTCACTGCATTCATAGGGTGTCTCTCCTGTGTGGATCCTCTGATGCATAGTAAGGTTTAAGCTCCGAGAGAAGCTTTTCCCACACTCACAACATTCGTAGGGTCGCTTTCCTGTATGCGTTGTCTGATGGGAGATAAGGGAGGAGAGGTGAGTGAAACTTTTCCCGCACTCACGGCATTCATAGGGTCTCTCTCCTGTGTGGATCCGCTGATGTATAGTAAGGTTTGAGCTCCGAGAGAAGCTTGTCCCACACTCACAACATTTATAGGGTCGCTCTCCCGTGTGCATTGTCTGATGAGAGATAAGGGCTGGTCTCTGAGTGAAGCTTATCCCGCACTTGCAGCATTTGTAGGGTCGCTCTCCCGTGTGGATTTTTTGATGAGAGATAAGGGTATATCTCTGGGTGAAACTTTTCCCGCACTCACAGCATTCATAGGGTTTGTCTCCTCTGTGTATTCGCTGATGCCTACTAAGGGCTGAGGTACGATTGAAGCTCTTCCCACACTCACAGCATTCGTAGGGTCTCTCTTTCGTGTGGATTATCTCATGTCGAATAAGGGCTGAGCGGTAATTGAAGTTTTTCCCACACTCACTGCATGTATTCTCTCTCTTTTCCCTGAGGATTTTCTCCTGGGATGTAGTTTCCTTGAGGTCCCTGTGAGTTCCCTGACAATTAATGGGTTCATCCACTCTCTCCTCTGAGTAGCTTCCCTGCTCTCTCTCTGATCTGTGGTAACTTTCACCAGCTTTTCCCTGCTCACGGGGGCGGGACACGCTCCCTTTGGCTCTTCGCAGTAATTCCCCATGTGCTTCGGCGAGCTCAGCATCTTCCTGGGGAGGATTCTGCTCCTCGCTCTCCCTCACCAGCCCATCACCTGCTAGAAGGGAGGAGAAATCTCAGAATTGGGGATGGAAAGGCAGAGAACAAACCCAAGTAAATGCTGAGGACACAGAAAATAAAAACCGGGGACTGAATTCCCCCCAACTCATCCCCATAGAGGGCAGTGGAGGGGATCAATTCTGCTCCCCACCCAGGACCGGCCTTTAGGGGGGGCCGTACGGGTGCCCCACCCAAGGGGGTGCCGGGCGCAGGGTCTGGATTCCCGCCTGACCTGCTGCCGAGAGGCTCGCTGGGCTGATGAAAGCAGCACGGGAGGCAGATAAGCAGCAGCGGGGGGGAGTGGGAGAGAGCCGAGCTGCAGGGGGCAGTTGGACGACCAGCCGCCAGAGCCAGGTGACTGCTCCAGAGCGGAGGGGCCCCTCCTCCGCCCTGCTCCACGTGTGCAGCTGCTGCTGTTCCTGGCCCCCCACCCCCCGTTCACCCCTGGAGTCGCCCTGTCCACTCCCGACTGGGAGCATCCTCCTGACTGCTCTGCGGGGGGGAGGTGCTGATTGATGGCGGGGTGATCCCCTCCCCCCCCCGGTACTCGATTTCCACTGAGCTGGGGTGACGGGACGGGGGGAACCTGCGTGTGCTGCTGCCTCTCTGGGGCCGGAGCTGCCGGCAGCTGCTTGTGTCTGAACAAGCCTAGTTCAGGCTCCTGCCCCTGAGAACTTTCTTAAAGAGACAGCGCGCTTGCTCACTCAGGCGCACACACACACACACACAGAGTCCTTCACACACTCCCCTCAACACACTCCTTCATATCCTCCCCTCAACACACACACACCCCAGGGCTCCCTGCAGCCAGGTCACTTCCCCACCTGGCCAGGGGCGGCGAGTTATATGGGCCCGTGGGGCCCAGGCCCCACCAATAATCCAGGAGCTGGGCTCAGCCCCACCAATGTTTGGGCCCCAGGCCCTGTGCTGGGGGTCCCCGCGTTGCTACACCCGTCGCTCTCACTCACCGCAGCGGCAGCTCCCGGGAGGGGCCTCAGGAGCGACTGGACTCCCAGCCCATTGGCCGGGAACCCCAGCCAATGGGAGCTGCCGGGGGCGGTGCTGGAGCTGCCTGGCCGCGCCTCCACAGCAGGGAGGGGGAGCGAGCCACAGGCAGCGGCTGAGCCCTGGGCATTGTGAGCAGCAGACACACACATCCGGTGAGCTGGGGGCAGCCAGACACACACAGCCGGGGAGGGGGGTTGGTGGGGACAAACACACACAGCCAGGGGGTTGTGGGACAGACACAGCCAGGGGGTTGGGGGTTGTGGGACAGACACACACAGCGGGGAGCAGACAGACAGACAGACACAGCCGGGGGGGGGGTTGGTGGGGACAAACAGACACAGCCAGGGGGGTGGGGGTTGTGGGACAGACACACACAGTGGGGGGCAGACAGACAGACAGACAGAGCCGGGGGTTGTGGGATAGACAGACACAAGGACACAGCCAGGGGGTTGTGGGACAGACACACACAGCAGGGGGGAAGGGGGACAGACACACACAGCGGGGGGGGAAGGGGGACAGACACACACAGCCGGGGGTGGTGGGGGCAGCCAGACACACACAGCCGGGGGTTGTGGGACAGACCGACACAAGGACACAGCCAGGGGGTTGTGGGATAGACACACACAGTGGGGGGGAAGGGGGACAGACACACACAGCCGGGGGTGGTGCGGGCAGCCAGACACACACAGCCGGGGGTTGTGGGACAGACCGACACAAGGACACAGCCAGGGGGTTGTGGGACAGACAGATGGACACAGCCAGGGGAGTTGTGGGGACAGAAAGATGGAGCCGTGGATGGGGAAAGGAGCAGCAATGGGCACCCCGGGGCTAGTATAAAATACACAGGATGGGGGGAGCTTCCTGAGGGGACTATAGCAACACCCCCCGCAGAGCAGACCCAGGTTGCGGCTGGCTCCGCCCATCACAGCCCCCTGCCCCACAGAGACCCACACAACCCTCTGCCCCCTCGAGAGACTCCCAATGACCCCTGTGCCCCTGTCACTCCTCTCCAAAGAGCCCTCCCCTTTGTGCCAGCCCACTCCCCTCCCCCACTGCCTCCCCTCCTCCAAAGCTCCCTACAATCTCCCCCTTTGCCTTCCGCCCCCCAGCCCAGCCCATTCCATTGGCCGGGAGGCTCCCAGTCTAGTGGCTAGCAGGGCCCACGGGAAGTTTCTCTTAATATCCAACCTAAACCTCCCCCACTGCAACTTGAGATCATTACTCCTTGTTCTGTCCTCTGCTACCACTGAGAACAGTCTAGATCCATCCTCTTTGTAACCCCCTATCAGGTAGTTGAAAGCAGCTATCAAATCCTCCCTTATTCTTCTCTTCTGCAGACTAAACCATCCCAGTTCCCTCAGCCTCTCCTCATAAGTCATGTGCTCCAACCCCCTAATCATTTTTGTTGCCCTCCACTGGATTTTCCAATTTTTCCACATCCTTCTTGCAATGTGGGGCCCAAAACTGCACGTAGTACTCTAGATGAGGCCTCACCAATGTTGAATAGAGGAGAATGATCATGTCCCTCGATCTGCTGGCAATGCCCCTACTTATACAGCCCAAAATGCTGTTAGCCTTCTTGACAAAGGCCAGAGGAGGGAGTGTTAGTGCCTGTGTGGACTTCTGAGAAGTGCATGGGGTGGAAGGAGATGCTGGGATGCTCTGGAACCACTCCTTCAAAGCCAGTCAGGACTCTGGGGGAGCCTCCTCTCTGAGCAGACTGTCTCCAGGGCAAGAAGCTTACACCTTCCTGGGTCTGACCTCAGAGCATTCAGCATGCCCTTCCACACCATGCACTTTCCGCAGTGAGTCCGCCCAGGCGGGGTCCTGGGGCAGCCAGAGGTCCCTGCACCCCAACTCGGCAGTCAGATGTGACTCTCAGCCAGACTGTAAAACAGAAGGTTTATTAGATGATGGGAACACAGTTTAAACAGAGCTTGTTGGTACAGAAAACAGAACCCCTCGGTCAGGTCCATCTTGCGGGGTGGGGAGCCCAGAACCAAGTTCTGAGTCTCTCCCCATTTCCCCAGCCAGCTCCAAACTGACACTCCCTCCTCTGGCCTCTGTGTCTCTTCCGGACAAGGAGGCCACCTGATCTCTTTGTCCCCAACACCTTCAGTTGGCATCTTGCAGGGGAAACTGAGGCACCCACACAGTATTCAGAGAAAATATTAAGAACATTCCCACTTCATCACAACAGGTACAACAAAATATAATACTGTATATTGAAGTAGGCAAGTGCTGCTTCTGACTTTCCACTTTTAATTGACCCTTGTAATCTTGTGGCGCTGACGCGTTGTAGCTTCATTTTATATCGGCTTACAGGGCAGGAGCGGGGGGGCACCACCATTTTGGGCCCCACCAAAAATTATACAAACCTGCCGCCTATGCACCTGGGCTGAGCTGAGACATCAGGAGCAGCTGCTCTCCTGCCCTCCCCTTACACAGCCAGCAGGGAAAGTGACCCTGATGTGACTCCTTGCTCCCCTCTCCCAGCCCCCCAGGGCTGCGTGGGGCGGGGGAGCAGCAGTCCAGTGGGGGGGCGAGCAGCAATGCCAGCTGCTTTATGCATCCAGGTCAGGTTCCCCACTTGGGTGCAGGAGGATGCAGGGGTTAGCGGCAAAGGGGGCACAGTGCAGGGGCTGGGGGCTCAGGAAGGGGCAGGGGTTGGGGTGCGGGGGGCAGGGTTTGGGGTGAAGGGGGTATGCACCATGCAGGGGTTCAGAGTGCAGGAGGGAGGTGCAGGGGGTATGAGTGAAGGGGGCACAGTCCTGGGATTAGGGGCACAGGAGGGAGGGGAAAGGGGTGGGGTGAAAGGGCACAGTGCAGGGCTATGGGGCACAGGAGGGGGCAGGGGTTGGGAGTGAAGGGGGAGCAGGTATTTGGAGCGAAGGGGGCACAGTGCAGGGGCTGGGGGGAAGGGAGGGTGAGGAGCCTGGGGAGCCCATGGGGGACAGAGGGAAGGGGGGGGTGCCTTGCCCATGGGAGCCAGGGGCACCAAAATGCAAGTTTGCCCAGGGTGCCATGTCCCCATGGCCGGCCCTGCCCACATCCCATCCAGACACTCAGTAGGAAGGGAGGGAGCTCCAGCCAAGCTGTCAGTCATCATCTGTAGGAAGCCAGGAGTGAGATCTGCTGGGGACTGTCCTGAGCTCACAGAGTCTGTGTGGGGAATCCCAGCGGGTTCTCTCAGGCACTTACAGTTTCTGGGTTGATTTGATGTTTCCTCACCTGTCCAGGGAGTTCTCAGGATCTCGCTTTCCTCTGAACCCTGGAGATCCAGGACCCACGGCTCTTCCCCTCCTTCCAGCTGGGAGATCACGTAGGGTTTGGAAACTGAAAACCCTGCTCAAGGGAAAGAAAACAAGGGAGGCAGGAGGGTACTTTGCCCACCTCTGGTATAGATGGTGACTAAACTTAAACCTCTGCGAACCAGGAAATGAGAAGTTAATATAAATGCCCCCCCTCCAATGCAACCTTCACTTTGCCCCCAACCCTTAACCCTGCAGCTGGCAAGAACCACTGAGGGTGGTTCTGTGTGGGCCCTGCAAAGGTTAACAAACTGCCACAGGGACTCAGGTATTCAGCTCAATGCAGCAGTAACGGGATGAATTCTATGGTCTATGGTATAAAGGACGTCAGAGTAGATGACCTAATAGTCATATCTGGCCTTCAAAGCTAGGAACCTATCATCAATCTGAGGAAAGACTAAGGCCTGGTCTACACTAGGACTTTAATTCGAATTTAGCAGCGTTAATTCGAACTAACCGCTCAACCGTCTACACTAGGAAGCCATTTAATTCGAACTAGAGGGCTCTTTAGTTCGAATTTGGTACTCCACCCCGACAGGTGGAGTAACGCTAAATTCGACATGGCTAGCTCGAATTAGGCTAGGTGTGGATGCAAATCGAACTTAGTAGCTCCGGGAGCTATCCCACAGTGCACCACTCTGTTGACGCTCTGGACAGCAGTCCGAGCTTCGATGCTCTGAGCAGCCACACAGGAAACGACCTGGGAAAATTTGAATTCCTTTTCCTGTCTGGACAGTTAGAATCTCATTTCGTGGTTGGACATCGGGGCGAGCTCAGCAGCACCGGCAGCAATGCAGAGCTCTCCAGCAGAGGAGTTCATGTAATCTCTGAATAGAAAGAGGGACCCGGCATAGACTGACCGGGAACTCTTGGATCTGATCGGTGTGTGGGGCGAGGAGTCTGTGCTTTCGGAGCTGCGCTCCAACAAACGGAATGCAAAGACCTACGAGAAGGTCTCCAAAGCCATGATCCAGACAGAGGATACAGCCGTCATGCAACGCATCGCCGCGTGAAAACCAAGGACCCCAGACAAGGCTACCAAAAAATCAAAGCGGCAAACGGACGCTACGGAGCCTGCCGCCACTGCCCCACCAGTGACCGTGGACTCTGATGATGGGACAGTGTCGACGGACAGTTCCTCGGTGATGTTCGCGGACGGGGAAGATGAGGAAGGGTTTGTGGAGGACGAGGCAGGCGAGAGCGCTTACAACGCTGGTTTCCCCGACAGCCAGGATCTATTCATCACCGTCACGGAGATCCCCCAACAACCCTCCCTGGCCATTAACCCGGACCCTGAATCAGGGGAAGGAGCAGTCGGTAAGTGCTTTAACCATGTTAACTTTTATTCTTAATATAACAGGAATCTTAACTGTGTGAAAAGGAGGACTCTCTATATATGGGGATAGAACAGAAATCATCCTTGGAGATCTCCACGAAGCTCTCCTTGCGTTAATCGAAAAGCATCAGCAGGAGGTTCCTGAGGAGAGCTGCCTTATTGGGTGCTCCGTGGTAGCACAGTTTTCTGCACGAGGCTTTCATGAGGTACTCAGGGAGCACTGCCTCCCCGAGCACGGCTGCATCGGGCCCTGGTTCGTGCTAGCTTTCATGCAGCATGCGCTCTCTATCTCCTTCAGTGACCCTCCTCAGGGTGATTTCGCTCGGAGAATCCTGCATCTAATTAGGTTAATTACTGTAATTTTACGCCTGGTCCAAAGTATTTTTAAGAAATCTACGGACAGACGGCATAGCACAGACTCAGCACGCAGCTGCGTGACGAGCGTAACGGAAAGCCAAAGAATATAATGGACGCTCATGGAGGGAGGGGGGAATGAGGATGCAAGGTATCCCACAGTTCCTGCTGTCTCCGAAAAGTATTTGCATTCTTGGATGAGCTCCAAATGCTTCTAGGACCAAACACAGTGTCTGCGGTGGGTCAGGGCATAGTTCGGCAATTTGCGCACACACCCCACCCACCACCAGAAGTGAAAACAATCCTCTGTTGACTCTTTTACATGTCACCCTATCTTTACTGAATGCTGCAGATAGACGCGATGGTGCAGCACTCAACACCAACATCCTTGCTCCCCCCACGCTATGGATGGCTGATGGTACAAAGATGGAAATCCATCCTCATCATCAGCCTATTGGCACATGGGGCAGTGCAAAAGGGCTGGTAACCATGCTGACTAGCATCAGTAAGGTCAATCAAGGGTGCCTGTCCCTAATTTTTGATGGCTGATGGTACAATATGGCTGGTAACCGTCCTCATCCTTGCAACAGGGGGCTGAGCTCCATCAGCCCCCACCCTTCATTGTAAATAAAAGATTCAATTGCCCCTGGACTAGCAGAGGGATGATGGGCTCCTTCATCCACACTCCTTAATGTCCTGCCTGGACTATCATTGCAGCTGGAGGCTTCCTTCCACTCATTTCTCACAAACAAGTCACTGTGTCTTATTCCGGCATTCTTTATTACTTCATCACACAAGTGGGGGGACAATGGTATGGTAGCCCAGGAAGGCTGGGGTAAGAACGGAATGAACAGGTGGTGTTGTTGCAGGAGCACCCCCTGTGAATAGCATACAGCTCATAATTTATTCAGGATCAGACACAGAGCAGCTGTGCTCTCTGGTTCTCTGATACAGTGGTTCTCTAGTACACTTGCCCATAATCTAGGCAGGACTGATTCTATTTTTAGATACCAAAAAGGAGGGATTGACTCAGGGAGTCATTCCCAATTTTGGCTTTTGCACCCCTGGCTGCTCGGCCAGGAGCACTTATGACAGCCCCAAATGGGGCAGTGCAAAAGGACAGGTAACCATGCCCATCTTATTACCATCTTATTATCAATTTATGGTATGGTAGATGGTAAAATATGGCTGGTAACCATCTCTGCTGTCATGCAAAAGCAAAAGCATGCTGCTGTGTAGCGCTGCTGGCCCGCCTCTGTCAGCGGCATCTAGTACACATATGGTGACATACACAAAAGGCAAAACAGTGTCCATGGTTGCCACGCTATGGCGTATGCCAGGGCAATTCTGGGAAAACGGGCTTCAAATGATTGTCTGCCGTTGCTTTCCCGGAGGAAGGAATGACTGGCGACATTTACCCAGAATCCACCACGAAAATGATTTCTGCCCCAGCAGGCACAGGGGTCTCAACCCAGATTTCACAGAGACAGCCTAGACTCAGTTAATTGTTCGCAAAAATGTATCTTTGCAAGGAATTCACTCCCTGTTTCCCATCTCACAGCTTCCACTGTCTCCAGACCTGCCACAGCATCCCCCTCGCAGAGGCTGGGAAAGATTAGGCGGCGAAAGAAAAAGACAAGGGACAAGATGTTCGAGGAACGTATGGGCTGCTACCTAGCAGAGGCGGACCAGCAGAGCCAGTGGAGGGAGACCGTCTCTCTGTGCCAGCGCTCACACAGCGAACGGGAGGAGAGGTGGCGTGAGGAAGACAAGCAGGCGACTGAAACAATGCTTGGACTAGTGAGGGAGCAAACGGACACACTCAGGCGCCTTGTGGATGTTCTGCAGGACCGCAGGAGGACAGAGACACCCTGCAGTGTGTTTGCAACCGCACTCCCCTGCCACAAAGTCCCATACCCCCCTCACCGAAAATAATCAGGAGGAGGGGCGGCCGGGGACATGAATACTGTCACTGCACCACAGCACAGTGCTCAGGTACCCAAAAGCTCTCATAACCTACATTTGCCGAAGTCCTTCACTTCCAGACTCACAGTAGTCCCAATCCCAGTCCCATCCCCTAACTGTCTCCTTAATTAATAAACATGCTTTGCTGTTAATTACTGTTTCCATTATGTTTTTTCAAAGAAGACTGTGTTTGAATGGGGGGCGTGGGGAAGGGAAGGGGGTGGTTAATTGCATAGGACAGTCACCTTTCCCAGGGTACAGACACGGGGGCAGGATCAGCAGCGGGTCACACACACGGTGCAGTCAGTAGGCAACCTGGTCGGTATGGGAGGTGGTTTCCAGGATCTGTGTGGGCGGGGGAGATGTGACTTTGCAGCGGGGGAGGGCGGTTACAGATCTTATACAGCGGTCCTTGTCCTGGACCGCTGAGTCACGCAGCTGAGGAATCTGTATCCGTCCTCCTCCACCACAAGGTCACATATCCGCCCGCACACAGAATTCCATAAAGAGGGATGGCAGGCTCCGTTGAAAGAAGCCTTCCGGCACTGCGGACCGCTCTAGGAGCAGGAGCCTGTCATTCCTTGAGTTTAGAGGCGGTCTTTATATCACCGCACACCCTACCCAGCACAGCCTGCGTCCCAGTTTCAACCCTTTCACGAAAAGTCATGAATAAAGAAACCTTTGTTAAGTAATAATGGGACATGTATTTTATTTTTACACATGTGCTGGAAGTGGGGGTAACGGGGTGAACAGGATATGTAACCGAAGAGGAGAGTCAACAGTAACTGGGTAAAGAAACAGGGGCAGGTTCAGCTTCTCTGTAAAGAAACTGAACAGTCACAGGTCACGCTGCTCGCTGCTCGCTGGTATTTGAAGAGTTCCTTGTCGCTGTCCCAGGCGCCTGTATAGGGCTTCATGAGCAAGTGCATTAGCGGGCAGGCTGGGTCCCCGAGGATGACTGTAGGCATCTGCACATCCACAACAGTTATTTCGTGGTCCGGGAAGAAACTACCTTCCTGCAGGCGTCTGAGCAGCCCACAGTTCCTGAAAACACACGCATCATGAACCTTGCCCGGCCACCCGACGTTGATGTTTGTAAAACGTCCCCTATGGTCCCCCAGTGCTTGCAGCACCATTGAAAAGTAGCCCAATTTCTCATCAGCTGACTGTGGAAGAGGTGGACGATAAAGTGCGAGGAGGAGAAAACGGCGATGATCGCAGCGGGCTCCATGCTTGCAGTGCTGTGGCGTCCGCGCTGTCACTGACCAGAAAAGTGCACGAACAGATTGCCCGCAGGCACTTTCAAGGAGGGAGGGAGGGAGGTTGTGATTGACGGTTCAATGACGACACTTACCCAAAACCACCCTTGACACATTTCTCCCCCCAGCAGGCATTGGGGGCTCTACCCAGCATTCCAATGGGCAGCGGGGACTGCAGGAACTGTGGGATAGCTTCCCACAGTGCACCGCTTCCAAAGTCGACGCTGGCCCCATGAATGTGGACTCAGAAATTCGAATTAGTGTATCTAGTATGGATACACAAATTCGACTTCATAAGGTCGAATCCACAAATTCGAACTAAGTTGATTCGAAATAGTCTTGTAGTGTAGACAAGGCCTAAGAGAACGTGCCACTGTCTGTGCTGTGTTCACAGGTGGGAATCCCAGCATCTATCCGCATGTCCTCCAGTGTGTGCACGGGGCCAGCTGGAGCTGTGAGTGGCTGACGGAGGGATGGGTTGCAGCAGCTGGGCAGAGCTGGGCCTGTGCTATGCAGAGAGGTGCATGTGAAACTTGGGGGCCAATTCTGCCTCAGTTCTGTGCTGAGTGTTGTAGGCTTTGTCAGCAAAGGTGCCCAAGGGCGTGTTCTTGCCACGGGGGTTGTCAGCACCCTGGCGGTGTATGTTCGAGTGACTTGTGGGGCTTAGTGAGGGGTAAGTGGAGCAGTGACTCAAAAGGAAAACTCAGGTTGAGGGCAAAGAGGTGGTAACACTGCGAGTCTCAGCTGGCCTGTGTGCAGGAGGTTCAGCACTGGAGAGCAGGCCAGGGGGAGGAAGCTTCTATTTGCTATGATGGAGACGACCCCGAATATTATCTTAGCACAGAGAAGTCGTGAGACTTTCTGCTGTACTGCTCTGTTCCCAGAGCGCTCTGTAACCGGGGAGGGGAGAGGGCTAGTGTGCGTCTCTCTGGCATGTTGGGGTGATGCTGAAACAGGGCAGAGCAGAGGTGGCATTGTGGGGGTGCCATGAACCTTAACTCTGCATTTCCCCTTCTAAGAACGGAGGGGACGGGAATCCTTACCCAGCGAGGTCACATTCTCATAGTTCTCCTGCATGACGTCTCTGCAGAGGGCTCTCTGAGTGGGGTCCAGCAGAGCCCCCTCTCCCCTGGTGAAATACACAGCGACCTCCTCGAAGGTCACCGGCCCCTGAAAGAGCAAGAGTCCAACACCAGCTGCCCCACTATTCATGGAGGAAAGGAACCAATCAAATGGAAGCTCTGAGACAGAGACAGTCAGCAGAGTCCTATCCCCACACTGCCGAGAGCAGCCGGGGGGCACCATGGTGAGAGAACAAAGAGAGACCCCTTGTCTCTGCCAGCAGATCCATCACACCCCTACGAGCCAGAGGCTGATCCAGCCCCAGGGTAGGAACCCAACACCCTCCCCACTGCCAGCAGCGGGATGTGAGGGGCCAGGACACCTTCCCTACACCTCCCTGGTGGGTGCCCCCTTTCCATGTCTCACCAGCCCCTGGCTCGCAGGCTGAGGGGTTCAGCACTGGAAGTCTGTTCAGTTTTCCCAGCCCCGCCCAGGGGGTTGCTTTGTCTGTTTCCTGTTTCACAAATTAGGGAATTTTCTCCCCCAACACCCAAGCCTTTGTTCTGAGGCTCTAGGCCCCCGTTAAACAAGTCGCAGCAGGTTTGTCACACTCTGTCCCCCTCCCTCTCCTCACCCAGCGGATTCCCTGCCCCCTCCAGACCTAACTCCCCAGATGTTGCTTTACTGCCCCTCCCCCTCCAGCAGGAACCCACCAGCAGCCCCCCAATAACCCGACCTGAGCTGGCTCCACTGCAGCCCCCGAAGCCCCCGCCCGGGCCGGAGGGGTTAATGTCGGGCTCCCCCCCGCACAGACCCCGCTGGGAAAGCAGCAGCTGCTCAGCTCCCAGCTCCCGATGGAGGCAGCAGCGTCTGGTCTCTGCGGAGCTGCCGGGGGCTGATGCTCCCGGATCTGTGCGCTCCCGGCTCCCGCCTCCTTCCTCCCGCGCGCAGCTGCCCCAGACCCTTCCCGGGCCCTGCAAACCCCCGTGCCCTGCACCCGGGCACCGCGGGGGGGAGGGGCCGAGCTGCAACACCAGCCCCCGCTTTTCCCCTGGGGAGACCCGGCCCCGATCCTGCCCCCTCCGGGCTGAGGCGGGTCCCGCTTCCCTGCGGGTCCCAACCCCCCTGCGAGGGGCCCGGGGGCGGGGCCTTTGTGCGGCAGCGGGGCCATGGCCGGGCGCGGGCCGGGGGCAGCGCGTGGGCGGGGACACGCGTGGGGCGGACACGCTCCTGCCGGGAGGGGCCGGGGCTGGGGGCTGGTCGGGGCCGGTTATTACGTGGGGGTCACGAGCCCCCCGCGGCTCTGCCGCTCCCCGGGAACAGGCGGGGCGGGGTCTGAGAGGCACCGGCTGGGAGAGGGGGCGGGGCCGAGGGAAGGATGAGCGGTGGGGGGAGGGTCAGGCTGGCCCCGGGGACCTCCCTTCCCTGGGCTGGGGAGGGCGGAAGTGCCCCCGGGGCAGGCTGGGAGATGTAGTTCCTCACGCTCTCTGGACAGGAAGTGACGTTGGCGAGGGAGGCGGAGCCGGACTGCGAACGCGCGCGGGGCCGTTGGAGCCTCTCCCGGAGCCAGAGAAGAGTTTTGTGTCTCCCGGCTCTGGGCATGCGCAGATCGGGTGGGGCGGGGCGGAGTGTGATCAGCTGCTGGGTGAGCGCTGCGCGCTGCTCCATTGTGAGCTGGGAGCCCGGGCGGGGCAGCGGGGGGGTCTGTGCCGGGGGCCCATTAACCCCCCCGCGCCCGGCCCGGCCTGGCCTGGCCCCGCCCCGCCCCCCCTGGGGCCGCCCCAGGCCCCGCCCCCACTGCGGAGCTGCAGCCTCCAGGTCCCGGCGGTGACTCCGCCCCAGTGTCTGGGGAGGGACCCGGCATCTCGCAGCGCCGGGATCTGCTCCCTTGGGGGGGGCTCGGAGCTGCTGCCCCCGCCGGAGCCCAGCCCCCCCCCCCCGAGCCCGGCCAGGGCGGGGGCTGCCGGGGGGAGACTGGGCGGGGGGGTCCCGGGGGGGCTTGGAAAGGGGCGCGGGGGGGAAGTGTCGGTGCAGCCCGGACATGGCCGGGGGGGGCAGGTGACCCCCGAGGAGCGGGGAGAGAAAGGGGGGGGCTGAGATCCCCTCGGATTTACCGCTGCCCCCCCCGTGGGGACCCCCCTCCTCCCCCGCCCTGCCCCCTTTCTCCCTAGAGAGCCACGAGCAGCGCCCAGGGTGACCCCCCCTCCCCCAACCCCTGAGTAGTTCCCTGTCCCCCCCCCGATTGTGCCCCATTTTCTCTCCCCTTCGCCAATGGCCAGTTCAGAGCTCGGGTTTGGGGGGTTTCCCCCATTTCCCCTGCAGGGATTTGTCCTTGTGCGGGTGGGAAATGGTTCCCCTGAGTGATTCCTGAGCTGGGCAGAGGGTGACTGGGCAGAGGCTGGGGGGGGCCCTGAGACAGGGACACCTCTGGGGGGGCGGGGGGGGCCACTCTCTGCTGGCAACGGGGCCTGGGAAGGCCCAGGAAGGGGGGGGCAAGTGTGCCCCATGGAGACGGCCCAGCCCCAGGTTTCCCAGTCCAGCTACTTCCCCTCCCCCACCCTGCCCAACCCAGCAGCCCCCCCCATGCCCTCTCCACCACCTGCTAGTCACATTCCCAGACCCCACTGCCAGCCCCTCCCCAAAGCCAGTGACCTTCTGGCTCCAGCCCCACTCCTGTCCCCTGTGAAAGCCACATCACCCATGGCTCCCTGCCGGCCATGGGAATATGAAGCAAGAATCCATCCCATTCTGTTGCTGATTCAATATCGCTGTATAATCCCCTCAAATTTCCCCTTTTCTCTTAAATGGTTGAATGGTGACACAAAATCTCCCCACCTGTTGATGCTTGTCCCTTATATTGGCAAATATTTAGTTTGTGCCCCATTTTCTCCTCAGTTCTGAAATACTGATATCGAATTCTTGAAAATCTTCCCGCTTTTCTCTCCAGGTGTGTGACTGAGATCAGGGCTCTTATCGCACTGAGCGTGGCCCTGTTCTGCCAGGCGCTGCAGACACCCCAGGTGAGATCAGACCCACTGTTGTGCCAGGTAAAACTGAGCCCTGGACCGAGATCACGGGCCCCCTTGTGCCAGGCAGTGCATGACTGCGACCCAAACTGCTGCCTCCATTGTGCTGGGCACTTCAGAGACCTCGACTGAGATCTGTGACCCCGTTGGGTCCGGCCCTGCACTGACCCCAACCCAGATCACGTCCCATCACTGTACTGGGCACTGCACAGACCCTGACAGAGATCCTGGCCCCACATTTTGCCAGATGCTCCAGGGACCCCAAACAAAATCCGGGATGTAATGCTGGGGTTTGCAGAGCCCCAACTGAGGTTGGGCCCCCTGTTGTGCAGGGCTCTGCACAGACACTGACCGAGATCAGGGTCCCCATTGTGACAGGTGCTGCACAGACACCCAGGATATCTTTACCCTGCCATTAAAACCCCCAGCTGGCCCATGGCAGCTGACTCATGCTCACAGGGCTCAGGCGAAGGGGCTGGTTAATTGTAGTGTAGATGTCTGGGCTCAGGCTGGAGCCAACCTGTAGGACTCTGCGAGATGGGAGGGTGCCAGACCTTGGGCTGCAGCCCCAGCCGGAACATCGACACCACCATTAAGCAGCCCCATGGCCTGAGCCGTGTGCGCCCAAGTCAGCGGGCACGGGCCAGCCGCCGGTGTCTGACTGCAGTGTAGACGTGCCCACAGGGACAGAGAAGCCTTGCCACAAAAGGCTCAAAGGCTAAATAGGCCAATGGTGGGAGGCGAGTCTCTATTTTACAGGTGGGGAAACTGATGCTCTGAGAGCTGAAGTAATTTGCTCAAGTTTCCATGGAGAATTTGGGGCAGAACCGGGAACTGAACCCAGATTGTTTGAATTCTTGCCTCTCCCCTTAACCCCAAGCCCAGTGTGTGTGTACAGCTTGTTTGGGGCTGTTTTTGCCTTGCATTGGCTTCCAAGGGAGGCTGTGGCATTTTCGTCACTGGAGGTTTCTAAGACCAGGTTAGAGATACACCAGTCTGGGAATGTCTAGGGATACTTGGTCCTGCCTCAGCACAGGGGGCTGGAGTAGACGCCCTCTCAAGATCCCTTCCAGGCCTACACTGAAATATTTCTGTTTTGTGCTGTGCCCTGTTCTACGCTGAGCTGTTTTGCATGCTGCCGTTTGTGACTGCACCATGTTGTGTTGCATAGTTTTATGGTGCATTGTTTTGCCTCAGTGTATTTGGTGCCTGTGTCGTGCTGGTTTGAGTTGAGCTCTTTTTCATTGTGTAATTTGGTCCTAGGGTGTATTAGTTAGCATTGTGTTGTTTTCTTTTCCTTTGTATTGTCATTTTATGCTGTGTTTTTTTTTCTGAATTGCCTGACATGTTGTGGGTTTTACTCTGTACATTGTGTTTTATACGTATCTATTTCATAGCATCAGAGACATGTAGGGCTGGGCAGGAGCTCAAGATGTCATCAAGTCCAGCTCTCTCTGCTGAGGCAGGGCCAAGTCTGTGTAGATTCTCTCTGACAGAGCTTTGTCCTACCTGCTTGTCACGGAGCCCCTGGGCGATGCTCTGGAACTGCTCCCCACGAAGCCAGTCAGGACTCTGGGGAGCCTCCTCTCCCTTGGAGCAGACTGTCTTCAGGGTAAGAAGCTCACACGGCTTCACCTCCTGGGTCTCTCCTTGGAGCATTCAGCATCCTCTGCCCCTTTGTGCGCTTCCAGGGGCGTCCTGGGGAAGCCACAGGGTCCTGCCCCCCCACTTCGCAGTCAGACGTGACTCTCAGCCAGCCAGTAAAACAGAGGTTTATTCGATGACAGGAACAGGGTCTAAAACAGAGCTTGTAGGTAGAGAGAACCGGACCCCTCAGCCGGGTCCATTCTGGGGCCCAGCAAGGCAGGCCCCCACGTCTGCCCTCACACCTCGTCCCCAGCCAGCTCCCAAACTGAAACCCCCTCCAGCCCCTCCCCTCTGGGCTTTGTCTCTTTCCCGGGCCAGGAGGTCACCTGATCTCTCTGTTCACCTTTAGCCATCCCCTTGCGGGGGGAAGGGCCCCAGCCATTTGTTGCTAGGATACAAAGTGTCGGCCATTTATGCACATTGGAGACTTAAGAAATGCCTAGGGGAAACCGAGGCAGCCACACAGTATTCAGAGGAAACATTAAGAACAGCCCCACTTCGTCACACTGCTCTTAAAAACTTCCAGGGAAAGAGACCCCACAGCCCCCCTTGTAAGACACTTCCCGAGCTGAACTGCCTTAGCTCTGGGGACCCCCGCACAGATTTGAGTGGTGAGCAGCTCTGGAGAGAGAGGAGACCCCAGTGAGTGGGCAGCTGGGTAAATAGATTAAAGTTGGGAGGAGAAACATTGATGTGTCCAAGGTCACCCAGGCTGTCCTGACAGAGCTAGAAATAGATCCCAGTTCTAGTGCCACCGTACTGCTGGTTTGGGCACTGAAGGGCTCTGCCACACTGGTGGTGCAAACTCTTAGTATAGACAGAATTTACACTAGTGCACTCGGATTGGCACTGGTGCACCATGTCCCAGTTTGAAGGTTTGGGATGTGGGGGGCAGTGACCTCTCTGAGGCCTGGGGCTGGCTGAACAGTGCAGCTGGTAAGGGAGGGGCAGCAGAGAGTGCTGGAGGTGTGAGTCAGGAGTGCAGCCCCACAGGGCTGGACACTGACTTCTCCTGACCCAGGGGACACCCCCCAGCTGTGTGCAGGAACTGCAGCTGAGCTGCCATGGGCAACCCACCTGTTCCTGCAGCCTAATGCAGTGGGGTCTGGGACCTTTCCAACCTGCAGGTGATGTGGCTCTGTCATTAACGGGGTCCGTTCCTGGCTCTGTCCCTGACCTGCTTGGTGGCCTTGGGTAAGTCACAGCCCCCTCTGTTTTCCTCCTACCCATTGTCTACTTGGACTGTGATCTCTTTGGGGCAAGGATTGTCCCTCTCTGTCTGTAGTGCCCAGCACAACGCGGGTGCTGATCTCAGTCAGGGTCTCTGCCGTGTGCAGCACGATGGGGCCCTGAGCTCCACCAGTGTCTGTGCAACGTAAGGCACAGTTTATAGACTCACAGACTTTAAGGGCAGAAGTACTAACCCTTCCCTGTGTCTACTGGAAATACCTCGCCTGATGCATCCTATGACTTCATTAGCCTATTTCACGGCCACACCACATTGGCAGCTCATAATTATCCTGTGATCAACCAATGCACTTACGTCTTTCTCCGCCATCACTTCCAACTGATATTTCTGGGGAGTGTCTGTTATTTTGCACTAGGGGCCAGGTCCTTGGAGAGATGGAACCTTGGTTTCATTTTAACTTCTCCATGCTCAGCAGCTTCTGGAATTTGGTTCAAAGTATTTACATGTTTCCCTGCCCTGTTCTTAAAAGTGCTGCTATAGAAAGTGGGGAGGGGCAGGAACTGACTGCAGGATACGTAGCTGAGTCCCTTAGAGATTTATAGCTCATGGGAAGGAGGATGGGGATTGGTGGGTGTCTGGGGATTTAATAATAAACACACAAATATCATTGTTCTTAGTGAATTTTCATCTTCTAATTCCCATAACCCACTAATGATCCCTGGCTGCCCTCGCCAGTCTGGGGAGGGAGAACTAGTCAACTCCTGGGGCCAGTATGGAGCCTAAAGCACAAGGATCTTTCCGTGGCTGCCTCAAAGTCACCCAGAGTGAAATTCACTTCCCTGGATAAAGCCCTAGTTGCTGGGCTCTGCAGAGGGGTTGGGAGGTGAATTCCATTCCCCATTCTTGAGCATGGACCCCCCCTCCAATCCTCACCCCAATCACAGACAGTGCCCCTGCCTTCCCCTGCAGTGATGGACCCACTTGATGCTGCCAGAGCCATCTGCCATGGGGCCTATGGGGACAGAGGCCCAGCTCCAAAACTGCTACCCCTGCCCACAACCCCCAAGCTGTGCGGGAGTTGCCCTGACTTTCCAGTCTGCAGATGGGTCTAGCTGTACCCAGCCCGTGCACCCACCACACACACACTTCCTCATAACACACATCCCAGGCTGGGGAAAGACCATCTGGGGCTGGCTGCAGTCTCCCTTTGCTGCTGTGAGGGGAATGGGGTGGTCCCTCATATAGGACACAAACATACCCAGGGGCAGAAGGGAAATGTAGTTTCTTCCAGGGGCTTGAAATGTTTGATTTAGAGTCCTGAGCTCTGTCTTCCTGTTTGTCTCCTTCTGCCACTTTCAGATCTCTTGGAGAGACAAGGTGGGTGAGGTCATTTCTTTTAGAACCAATTAAAATCCCTCTCTTTGATATCTTGGGACCAACATGGCTACAACGATCTTTTTCATTTGTACCCACTTCCCCTCTCATCTCCCCCTGAGCTGAGACTGCCCCATGTGATGGGAGAATAAGGGTTCAGTCCTGTAGCTGGATTGGGTCGTGCCAGCACTGACGGGAGTGAAAGCCTGTGTGCATTAATGACAGCAGCAGCTCTGGGACTCGGCGCATAGGGAGAAGAGATGGGAGTGAGCAGGTTATGTTTGTGCCGGGTGTGAGTTACTCATGTGGGAATTCTGGGCCACTGCATACGCACAGAATTCACGTCCAGTGCAGAATTTCTTTTTTTTTTTTTGCATGAAGAAAATAAATTCTGCCTGAGAAGTGCTGCAGTTCTGCCTTTCACCCACCCTGTGGCACCAGAACAGGCAGCAGCCAGCTGGGTTCATCTTGGTGGGAAATTGTTGCCCGGAGCTAGACCCCAAATGGGAAGAGAGTTAGTGGGTGCAGCTTGGGAGAGTCCTGAGACACGGCTGCTGCTGGGGGTGGGGACAGGATGGTCATTCTCTACTGGCAAGAGGGCGTGGAAAGGGCACAGAAGGAGCCAGTGTCCCCTGTGGAGACTGCTCAGCCCCAGGTT
The DNA here is from genome assembly GCF_020497125.1 of Mauremys mutica. Classification (NCBI taxonomy): domain Eukaryota; kingdom Metazoa; phylum Chordata; order Testudines; family Geoemydidae; genus Mauremys; species Mauremys mutica. The sequence goes on along the minus strand of NC_059095.1, from coordinate 18,284,385 downwards.
ATCCAGTCCCAGATGCTTCTTCCCCCACCATGCCCCAAACCTCTTCACCCCTCCAGCCATCAGTTGCCAGACTTCCCTCGCTGCTCCCCCTTCCTGACTGGCAGAGACCCTCTGAGCCAGTCGTGTGTCAGGGCTCAGCCCTCTGGCTGAGGCCTTGGGGCACTTTCTTCCCCTCTCGGGGTACCGTGCCACAGGGGCCCCACAAATCTACATTGCTCAGGCCTTGGCTTCAGCCCTGGGTGGTGGGGCTCAGGGCCCTGGACTTCAGCCCCATGCGCTGGGACTTCAGCTTTCTGCCCTGGGCCTCAGCAAGTCCAATGGTGGCCTTGCTTGGCAGCCCCCCTGAAACCTGCTAGTGTCCCCCCAGTGGGCCCAGGACCCCTGGTTGAGAACCACTGCCCTACCCCACGAATCACAGCAATGTTCAGGTTACTGCCAGTCATAGAATATCAGGGTTGGAAGGGACCTCAGGAAGTCATCTAGTCCAACCCCCTGCAACTAGTCAGATACCAACTCACAAGGATTCAATAAAGTCTAATCACATTCTTACAATTCTAATACCTCTTTTAACAATACTAACATAGCTGGAATCAGTCTGACTCATCTATGTGTTTGTCCATGTTCAATTAAGACATGGGGGCTTTTGCAAGAGCTAACACCTCATCTGCCAGTGTCAGAGGCAGGATGGGCAGGGATGGTGTGTCTAGCCTCTTTGCCAGAAGCTGGGAATGGGTGGCAGGGGATGGATCACTTCATGATTCCTTGTTCTGTTCTTTCCCTCTGAAGCACCTGGCATTGGCCACTGAGCTAGATGGACCAGTGCTCTGATGCAGTCGGCCATTTTTATGTTCACAGTCTGTATGAGGAATATCTATTCATTTGGACTCGCTGGGAGGCACAGAAAGAAACAAGATGTGCTGAGCAAGAAGGCCCAGTCTCAGAGCCCCCAGGGTCACACTTGTCAAAAGCTAAAACTAGGCCCAGCCCATGAAAGGGGCACTCCCAGGAGAGACTGTATAAAGGCTGGAGCATCCAACAACTTTGTAAACCCGAGACAGCTGCCTTGGGGACAATGACAGGGAGAATCCCCCAAAGTGACTCCTTTGATTCTGCTCTTCTCTGGCCTTTGATTCATAGAATCATAGAACTGGAAGGGACCTCGAGAGGTCACCAGTCCAGTCCCCTGCACTCAAGGCAGGACTCAGTATTATCTAGACCATGCCTGAGAGGTGTTTCTCCAGCCTGCTCTTAAAAATCTCCAATGGTGGAGATTCCACAACCTCCCTACGCAATTTATTCCAGTGTTTAACCACTCTGACAGTTAGGAAGTTTTTTCCTCAATCTCCATCCTAAACCGCCCTTGCTGCAATTTAAAGCCATTGCTTCTAATCCTACCCTCAGAGGTTAAGAAGAACAATTTTTCTCCCGCATCTTTGTAACAACCTTTTATGTACTTGAAAACTATTACCATGTCCCCTCTCAGTCTTCTCTTCTCCAGACTAAACAAGCCCAATGTTTTCAATCTTCCCTCATAGGTCAAGTATCAGAGGGGTAGCCGTGTTAGTCTGGTTCTGTAGAAGCAGCAAAGAGTCCTGTGGCACCTTATAGACTAACAGACGTTTTGCAGCATGAGCTTTTGTGGGTGAATACCCACTTCTTCAGATGCAAGTCATGTTTTCTAGACTTTTAATCATTTTTCTTGCTCTTCTCTGGACTTTCTCCAATTTGTCCGCATCTTTCCTGAAATGTGGCACCCACAACTGGACACAGTACTCCAGTTGTGGCCTAATCAGTGTGAAATAGAGCAGAAGAATTATTTCTCGTGTCTCGCTTACAGTACTCCTGCTAATACATCCCAGAATGAGGTTTTCTTTTTTTGCAACAGTGTTACACTGTTGACTCATATTTACTTTGTGATCCACTATGACCCCCAGATCCCTTTCTGCAGCACTCCTTCCTATGCAGTCACTTCCCATTTTGTATGTGTGCAACTGATTGTTCCTTCGTAAGTGCTGTACTTTGCAGGTGTCCCTATTGATATTTACTTCAGACCATTTCTCCAGTTTGTCCAGATCATTTTGAATTTTAATCCTATCCTCCCAACCACTTGCTACCCCTCCCAGCTTGGTATTGCCCACAAACTTGATAAGTGTAAAAGAGACTGTTACTGGGAGGGTTTCATGATTTCTCAGAGGGTTACACCCTGGTGGGAGGGGGCTAGGCCTGTACTGGAATAAGGTCACTCTGTTCTTCACAGTGTGGCAGAACCTAGAATGTCCATTAGCAGGGAAAAATCCTGGGGGGAATCGGCTTGTGGAATGGATGAAAACCCCGTCTGAATTCTCTCACATTGCCCTTCTTGTCCTGACAGGCTACAGACTAACGTCCACGTTTGCTCCAGATCATCCCGTCCTCCCAGGGGGCAGGAAATGGCTGCAGTGGAGCTGGCTCAGGTAAGAGATTATCATGGAGCTGATGGTGGGCTCTGCTTGGAGGGAGAGGAGCAGTAAATGCATAGGAGGGTGGGAGCTGCTGGAGGTGGTGGGAGGCAGGAAATATTGAGGGTGGAGAAGGAGGGGGACAGGATGTGACAAACCCGCTGAGATTTGTGTAATGTAGGGTATGATGGGTTGTCACCCCTAGGGGGCAGTCTGGGGGGGTTCTGGGAACCGCTGTGCCCTCTAACCCTCAAGCTGGGCTGGCCCTTCTCACACTGCTTTGCTGGAGATTGTCAGCCTCTCCAGGCCCTGTTATCACCCAGCATGACAGCAGGTGGCGCCATACACCCAACTAAGCAACCTGAGTGCTTTACCTGAGCCACTCAAGGACAGATAGAGACAACAGCCAATTTCTCAGCTCCCCAACCTTGCACACCTGCTGTAGTAGAAATTCAGAATTATACCATCTTATAGTGCACAGGGATCTCTATAATGTAATCTCATCAATATAATTCGCCTTCCCCTCAATATGGGAAAGATGTGCACAACAAGCTTGTGCTAACCAAGCTCAGATTTTCCCCAGACACTTCATTCAAAATACTTAACACTGGTTAAGATAAAGCATAAAACGAGTTTATTAACTGCAGAAAGATCGATTTGAAGTGATTATTGTTAGAAGAATAAAGGAGCAGGTTGACCCGGAGGCGGATACGAGTACAGGCTTCTTTATTGCAATACTTGTTCCCTTCGACCCAATTGTTGAGTAAGCACTGGATTAGTTACATCACTCTCCTTTTATCTCAGTTAGTATGTACACGCCTACATCCATTACAACACCCTCCAAACCCTTATTAAGTAATAGAAATACCCATACTGTTAGTATACCCACCCCTATCTATTATTCACAGGATTACACATGTCATACAGGTTTCAGAGTAGCAGCCGTGTTAGTCTGTATCCGCAAAAAGAACAGGAGTACTTGTGGCACCTTAGAGACTAACAAATTTATTTTAGCATAAGCTTTCGTGATCTACAGCTCACTTCTTCGGATGCATAGAATGGAACACACAGACAGGGGATATTTATACAGACAGAGAACATGAAAAGGTGGAAGTATGCATACCAACTGGAAGAGTCTAATCAATTGAGATGAGCTATCATCAGCAGGAGAAAAAAAACTTTTGCAGTGATAATTGAGATGGCCCATAGAAGGTGTGAGGAGAACTTAACATAGGGAAATAGATTCAATTAGTGTAATGACCCAACCATTCCCAGTATCTGTTTAAACCTAAGTTAATTGTATCTAATTTGCATATTAATTCGAGTTCAGCAGTCTCTCTTTGGAGTCTGTTTTTGAAGTTTTTTTGTTGCAAAATTGCCACCTTCAAGTCTGTCACTGAGTGGTTAGAGAGGTTGAAGTGTTCTCCCCCTGGTTTTTGAATGTTATGATTCCTGATGCCAGATTTGTGTCCATTTAGTCTTTTGCATAGAGACTGTCCGGTTTGGCCAATGTACATGGCAGAGGGGCATTGCTGGCACATGATGGCATATATCCCATTGGTAGATGTGCAGGTGAACAAGCCCCTGATGGCGTGGCTGATGTGATTAGGTTCTATGATGGTGTCACTTGAATAGATATGTGGACAGAGCTGGCATCGGGCTTTGTTGCAAGGATAGGTTCCTGGGTTAGTGTTTATGTTGTATGGTGTGTGGTTGCTGGTGAGTATTTGCTTCAGGTTTGGGGGGCTGTCTGCAAGCGAGGACTGGCCTGTCTCCCAAGATCTGTGAGAATGAGGGATCATCTTTAAGGATAGGTTGTAGATCTTTGATGCGCTGGAGAGGTTTTAGTTGGGGGCTGTAGGTGATGGCTAGTGACGTTCTGTTGTTTTCTTTATTGGGCCTGTCCTGTAGTAGGTGACTTCTGGGTACTCTTCTGGCTCTGTCAATCTGTTTTTTCACTTCAGCAGATGGGTATTGTAGTTTTAAGAATGCTTGATAGAGATCTTGTAGGTGTTTATCTCTGTCTGAGGGCTTGGAGCAAATGTGGTTGTATCTTAGAGCTTGGCTGTAGGCAATGGATCGTGTGGTGTGTCGTGGATGGAAGCTGGAGGCATGTAGGTAAGTATAGCGGTCAGTGGGTTTCTGGTATAGGGTGGTGTTTATGTGACCATCGCGTATTAGCACAGTAGTGTCTAGGAAATGGACCGCTTGTGTGGATTGGTTTAGGCTGAGGTTGATGGTGGGATGGAAATTATTGAAATCATGGTGGAATTCCTCAAGGGCTTCCTTTCCATGGGTCCAGATGATGAAGATGTCATCAATGTAACATAAGTAGAGTAGGGGCGTTAGGGAACGAGAGCTAAGGAAGCATTGTTCTAAGTCATCCATAAAGATGTTGGCATACAGAGGCGCTGCTATGGGTACCCACTCCACCAAGCCTTTTAAAACTCTTGGATACAAGTTATCTGGACCTGCTGATTTAAACATGTCTAACTTTAATAGCTGCTGTTTAACGTCCTGGTGAGTTCTTGTTGGAATGGAAAGAGTGTCGTCGTCAACATCTTATGATATGAGTTACAGCATCTGTTTTTCTCCAAATCCAGGAGAGAAATATTTGTTGAGGACTTTTACCTCTTCTGCATTATTTTTTATAATTCTGCCATTTCCATCTAGTAATTTACCACTACCATTGTTAGGATTAATTTTGTACTTAATATACTTTTAAAAACTTCCTTCGTATTTCTATTGATTTCTTATAGCCAGTTTTCTACAATTCTGACCTTCTCACTTACACTCTTTACTATTGACTTCCCCTTTCTTCCATATATTTTATTTGGAGAGTGTTGGCATTCCTACCAGGGAGACACCAGCAGGGTCCAGAGACAGCCCCATCTCCTATATCAAGCTCTGGCTAGTAGGTATGTGATAAATGTGAAGACCCTGCCTCCGTCTGTCAGCTGGGAGACACAAAGTTTCTCTCTTTCTACCCTCTGATGCCTCCTGGATGCTCTAGACAAGGTGGGGTGGGACTCTGTTAACATGTGCCTCCCAGAGCTTCCATTTCCCTGGTGCTGCTGTTCTGTGAGTAATGGGACTGTGAGTGGGGCAGCAGGTACTGAGTGTTGGACTCTTTCTCTTTCAGGGGCCGGTGACCTTCGAGGAGGTGGCTGTGCATTTCACCAGAGAGGAATGGGCTCTGCTGGACCCCACTCAGAGAGCCCTCTGCAGGGATGTCATGCAGGAGAACTATGAGACGGTGGTCTTGCTGGGTGAGGAGTCCTGTCCCCTGGGTTATTAGAAGCTGTGGGGTCTCTAAAGAACCCGAGTAGTGATACCTTTATACCTTTATTTGTCATACAAGTCTTGACAAGTTTCCTTGCCCCCCTTTTTTGCCTTACCTCCCATACATAAGTATCATTTTTGGACATGTGCCTTTTTTGGTGCTGTCAGTCATTTTAAAATTGCATTGAATGCATCCTTATTGGCTACATTAGCAACTACATTAATAACTGTAGCTTTGATGCCTTTTCAATAGGAAAATATGCTGATTGTAGAATTCTACAGTAAATAGGTGTGTGACTCATGCCTGGCTTGTGTGACAGGCAGATGAGCTCCTCTTTTGATAGGAGATGCAGCTGAAGAAGTGTCGTTTTTTACCCACGAAAGCTGATGCCCAAATAAATCCGTTAGTCTTTAAGGTGCCACCACTGGACTCCTTGTTGTTTTTGATAGGAGAGCGTATAATGTTGCCATTCAGGACCCCACGAGTGAAGGGAGAACAGAGCTGGGGGAGGGGAGGGGAAAGGGGGGAGTAGATAATTCTGGGGTGCCAGGACATGGGGAGGGCATGTGCAGGGTTAGCGCTAAGAAGCAGCAGGGAGGGAGGAGGTTGTGAGAGACGAGGAGGAAACGCAAGAAGTTCCCAAGGTGCCGGGAGGTGGTGCCGGCTGAGAGTAATGGGATGAAGAGGAGGGGAGTGTGGAGGAAAGGCACCCAGGACGTTGGCTGGGTGGGTCAGTGGGAGGGAGGAGAGGTTTAGGGATCTGGAGCTGTGGGGAATCCCAGACCTTTAACCCCGAATCCCTACCCAAACTTTAGAGCCTACACTCCGGTTTTATTTCTGTTCAGTTTCATAGAATCATAGAATCTCAGGGTTGGAAGGGACCTCAGGAGGTCATCTAGTCCAACCCCCTGCTCAAAGCAGGACCAAACCCAACTAAATCATCCCAGCCAGGGCTTTGTCAAGCCTGACCTTAAAGACCTCTAAGGAAGGAGATTCCACCACCTCCCTAGGTAACGCATTCCAGTTCCTCACCACCGTACTAGTGAAAAAGTTTTTCCTAATGTCCAACCTAAACCTCCCCCTCTGCAACTTGAGACCATTACTCCTTGTTCTGTCGTCTTCTACCACTGAGAACAGTCTAGATCCATCCTCTTTGGAACCCCCTTTCAGATAGTTGAAAGCAGCTATCAAATCCCCCCTCATTCTTCTCTTCTGCAGGCTAAACAATCCCAGTTCCCTCAGCCTCTCCTCATAAGTCATGTGCTCCAGCCCCCTAATCATTTTTGTTGCCCTCCGCTGGACTCTCTCCAATTTATCCACATCCTTCTTGTAGTGTGGGGCCCAAAACTGGACACAGTACTCCAAATGAGGCCTCACCAGTGCTGAATAGAGGGGAATGATCACATCCCTCGATCTGCTGGAAATGCCCCTATTTATACAACCCAAAATGCCATTAGCCTTCTTGGCAACAAGGGCACACTGTTGACTCATATTCAGCTTTTCGTCCACCGTAACCCCTAGGTCCTTTTCTGCAGAACTGCTGCCCAGCCATTCGGTCCCTAGTCTGTAGCAGTGCATGGGATTCTGCCATCCTAAGTACAGGACTCTGCACTTGTCCTTGTTGAACCTCATCATATTTCTTTTGGCCCAATCCTCTAATTTGTCCAGGTCCCTCTGTATCCTATCCCTACCCTCCAGCGTATCAACCACTCCTCCCAGTTTAGTGTCATCTGCAAACTTGCTAAGGGTGCAGTCCACACCATCCTCCAGATCGTTAATGAAGATATTGAACAAAACCGGCCCCAGCACAGACCCTTGGTACCGGCTGCCAACTAGACATGGAATCATTCATCACTACCCGTTGAGCCCGACCATCTAGCCAGTTTTCTATCCACCTTACCGTCCATTCATCCAGCCCACAGTTTTTTAACTTGCTGGCAAGAATACTGTGGGAGACTGTATCAAAAGCTTTGCTAAAGTCCAGAAATAGCACATCCACTGCTTTCCCCTCATCCACAGAGCCGGTTATCTCGTCATAGAAGGCAATTAGGTTAGTCAGGCATGACTTGCCCTTGGTGAATCCATGCTGACTGTTCCTGATCACTTTCCCCTCCTTTAAGTGGTTCAAAATTGATTCCTTGAAGGACCTGCTCCATGATTTTTCCAGGGACTGAGGTGAGACTGACTGACCTGTAGTTCCCTGGATCTTCCTTCTTCCCTTTTTTAAAGATGGGCACTACATTAGCTTTTTTCCAGTCATCCGGGACTTCCCCCGATCGCCATGATTTTTCAAAGATAATGGCCAATGGCTCTGCAATCTCATTGGCCAACTCCTTTAGCACCCTCGGATGCAGCGCATCCGGCCCCATGGACTTGTGCTCGTCCAGCTTTTCTAAGTAGTCCCGAACTACTACTTTCTCCACAGAGAGCTGGTCACCTCCTCCCCTTACCGTGCTGCAGAGTGCAGCTGTCTGGGAGCTGACCTTGTCTGTGAAGACAGAGGCAAAAAAAGCATTGAGTACACTAGCTTTCTCCACATCCTCTGTCACTAGGGATCCTACGGGTCAGACCAAAGATCGATGGCCCAAAAGAGCTAAGAAACAGAAATAAAGCTGAGCGCTAGGCGTTACATTCAGATGAGCATCCAGAATCTGACTGTGCCCTGGCATGTTCAACGCTGCTGAAAAGAAGGAGCTCGTCAGGTCCCTCTGCTAGCACCCAAATCTGGTGGCTAGTCGGTCTGCTGGGAAATAAGGAAAAGGAAATGAATAAAGGAGTCAGACAATAACAAGGAAATGAAGAGGTTTGTCGAACGGGTTCTGTCTGATTTACCGTCTTCCCAGCTACCCGTCAAAGTTAAAGACCTAGTCCAGTATCCTGTACACTTCTTGTAAGCTGTTTTTTTGTGTTTAAGACGAGCAAGGATTTCACTGTTAAGCCAAGCTGGTCGCCTGCCATATTTACTTTTCTTCCTACACATTGGGATGGTTTGTTCCTGCAACCTTAATAAGGATTCTTTAAAATACAGCCAGCTTTCCTCGACTCCTTTCCCCGTCATGTTATTCTCCCAGGGGACCTTGCCCATCAGTTCCCTGAGGGAGTCGAAGTCTGCTTTTCTGAAGTCCAGGGTATCTGTTCTACTGCTCTCCTTTCTTCCTTGTGTCAGGATCCTGAACTCGACTATCTCATGGTCACTGCCTCCCAGGTTCCCATCCACTATTGCTTCCTCTACTATTTCTTCCCTGTTTGTGAGCAGCAGGTCAAGAAGAGCTTTTCCCCTAGTTGGTTCCTCCAGCACTTGCACCAGGAAATTGTCCCCTACACTTTCCAGAAACTTCCTGGATTGTCTGTGCACTGCTGTATTGCTCTCCCAGCAGATATCGGGGTGATTAAAGTCACCCATGAGAACCAGGGCCTGTGATCTAGCAACTTCTGTTAGTTGCTGGAAGAAAGCCTCGTCCACCTCATCCCCCTGGTCTGGTGGTCTGTAGCAGACTCCCACCACGACATTACCCTTGTTGTTCATACTTCTAAATTTAATCCAGAGACTCTCAGGTTTTTCTGCAGTTTCATACTGGAGCTCTGAGCAGTCATACTGCTCTCTTACCTACAACGCAACTCCCCCACCTTTTCTGCCCTGCCTGTCCTTCCTGAACAGTTTATATCCATCCATGACAGTACTCCAATCATGTGAGTTATCCCACCAAGTCTCTGTTATTCCAATTACATCATAATTCCCTGACTGTGCCAGGACCTCCTTGCCCCTCCACGCATGTTTCGCTTCATTATACATTTTTTTCCTAAATATTATTATTTTAACTCTTGACCTCCCTCTCCCGCTCATTACCCCCCTCCCCATATAACCTCCCCATCTCTATGCACAGCGACCCCGGCCACCGATCCGGAGTCCTTGCTGCATCCTCCCTCCCATCGCGGGGCTGTTACCCAGGCACAAATGGGCACTTTGTTGATGATGTCACAGGATGGTGGTGTAGCCTGTACAATTTGTATGGCTATAGGATGACGTATTGGGGTACAGCTTGTCCTTGTAGATGGCTACTTCAAAGTTAATTGAGGGGATGAAATTTGGTGAAACACACAGAAACGTGATTTAATACAGACAGTTATAACTGAAATCATAGGCAAGGCTCAATACACGTAACAATTAGACTATATAGTAAAGAGGGTCTTGCCCTGTGCATACTTACAAGTTATGGACACCGTTGGAAACGAAGATCAAGGGGCAAGGGAGCCCATCAGAAGGGAGGCCCTGCTTCCGTTGACCCTATCTCAGGGACCCAACAAAATGAAAAAATGGTCACTAGGAAAGGTAATTTACCCACTTTATTATGGTAATAGGATGGCTATATACCATATCTGCTCCTTTACTCTGATTACAATAATGTCAATAGCTGCCCCAACCCATATGTGGCCTTTGGGAAGTCCATAATTTAGCATCAAGCATTAATACTCATGATTTACATCACTTAGTTATTAATAATTCCAATATATGAATGCCTCCAACTGCTGAGATACTGCATAGCAACCTGATTGCTAAAGCCCGCCCTCGCCCTCCCCCCTACCCCGCTTTCAGAATCCTGTGTCATATTGCACCTGTTTGTGGTTACTCGTTAGCTTCTCAAAATCAAGGTGCAAAATATCTGACTTGGGATTCTCTCCTTAGGCCTATTCAGATAAATCCCAGACTTCAGCATAACTACTCCCACAAAGCCTCCACCTAATATATGGCCCTTAACTGCAGCAAGCTTTGGCTATGTTTATACTACCGCAGTCAGTCGACCTACACTGCGCAACTCCAGCTACGTGAATAAAGTAGATGGAGTCAGCGTACCTTAGATCGCGTTACCACAGGGTGTAAGCTGCAGGGGGTCGACTTACTTTACTCTTCTCATCTGGATAGAGTACAGGGGTCGACTGGAGAGCGATCTGCAGTCGATTTAGCGGGTGTTTACTACACCTGCTAAATCGACCATGGGTGGATCGATCTCAGAGCGTCGATCCCGGCTGTAGTGTAGACCTGCATCGCCTCCTTGCCCCTCCACGCATGTTCCAAGCTAATGAGCAATACTCTGATCATGACGTTTTCCCTCTAGCAAGTCTAAAATTGCCCACAAGACATGGTGGTCGTAGATGATAAAATCAGGTCGGGGTCAACAGGAGTGAGAGTCTGGAGAGTCTTGTCCCCGCTCTCCCCATCTGCAGCAGCCACAAGCCGTCTTCCCTTCAGGCTCCTTGGATCTCTGAGCCTGTCCCTCCGGAGCTTGCGTGGCCCAGTTCTTGTTTCTTACAGTCTCCTTTTCCGGAAGAATTAGGGGCTGTTGCTTCTGAATTTTAGTGTTTAATTCCCCAGCCTTCTCCACACACTGGGGGAGTTTAATTCTCCCTCCCATTACACCTGAGTCACTAGGTTTCCTAATTCCCCCAAATCTGCTTTTGCGATGTCACAGTTCTGGGGTAGCGAAGCCTTTGAACTGCCTCCATGGTCTGCTCAAGCAATGGCCTCTCGGGTATCAGGCCTCTAGCCAGCCCCTCTCTGTGGGTGGGGACCCACATGCCTCTCCTGTTTGACCAGGGTGTGAGGATTGCAGCTTGTTCTCCACTGTGTTCACTGGACTAACCTCCAGTTCCCGTGCTTTGCTTTCTCTCCAAGGGCTGTGAGCAGTGTGTGTGAGAGAGAGGTGGGAATTTTGGTGATACTTCTATGATGCCAATACACACCTCAGTTTCCCTCTGTGGTTGGTATTGCTATGATTATAAAGAGGAGGAGACATGAGGTGTTTTGTCACGGAGCTGTCTTGGGGTGATATGAATGGGTCATTAAGGACAGGCTGGGACCAACCTACATCAGTGGAATACCCGACAGAGACAAGGGAATAATTGTCACCTGTCCATGGGAGGATCTCAGGTTTGCTGAGTGAAGCATACATACATACATACTACCCTAATTAACTTACACCCAGCAAAATTAATTATACCACAGGCAGAAACAATTAGAGAACCAGAAAAGTGGTGGACATAAAGATAAAACAATACAGAAATGAGGGTACCACAACCGTCGATAAGTGATTTCTTGCCAGACAGGATGCTATCAAACTAAATTTTCTTTAAGCATCTTAAGATCTATTTCGTTATCTGGTGGTTCTACCCCTTCCCCCATTCTGTGGTTGTCTTGTCTAGTTAGATTGTAAATCGTTCAGGGCATGGGCCATCTACTATTCAGTGTTTGTACTTTGCCTAGCACAATGGGGACCCACTGTTAGCTGGTCCTTAGGCACTAAGGTAATGCATATGATTTATAATAATAATAACTCTCCTGCCACTTTGAGCTGGCCTTGGGACGTTACTGCTTAAAAATGATCTGGGGTTAAAACCGTGGACTATTCTTTGTGACAAGTATCCCACAAATTCCACTGACCTCCCTTGTTTTCTTTGCCTGGCGTAGGGTTTCTAAATTCCAAACCTGATGTGATCTCGCAGCTGGAACGAGGGGAAGAGCCGTGGGTCCCAGACCGCCAGGGCTCTGAGAAAGAAGTGCTCCCGAGAGCTGCCTGCACAGGTGAGGGATTGGTTAAACCATCTCAAAAACTGTCCATGAATACAGGAAACATTTGGGATGCCCTACAAAGACCTTGTGAGCTCTCCAAGTTCAGGATTGTTCCCTGCAGATGTGGAATCATTAGGCAGATGTCACTCATGGCTTCCCTCCTATTCTGACTGACAACTGGCAGCAGGTCCCTCCCCAATCTCGCTTTCCCCTGAGTGTTGTGGTGAGATGCACACCCAGAACTGATCCCTTCCTCTCTCGTCTGGGGAAGGGTGTGGGGAAAATGAGCTCCTGATAGGTTTGATCTCTCCCACACATATTTTGGTTTGTTCATCCCTTTTTCCCTTCCTGTCTCTGAGATTTCCTTTCTCTCTGGCGCAGGGAGTGACCTATGTCTGGATTCTCTCTGTCTCCCATCAGGTGTTGGGATGGTGAGTGAGAATGAGGAGAATCCCCAGCAGGAAGATGCTGAGCAAGTAGAATCACATAGGACATTATCAGGAAGATCCAAAGGGAATGTTTCCGGGAGTTGTGCACTGCCAGAAAAAGAAAAAGCCTGTGAGACTCAGCAGAGTCCAGAGGAAAACTTAAGTAGCCTCTCAGACCTTATTACACACAAGAGAATCAACTTGGAAGAGACACATTACACATGGCATGAGTGTGGGAAAAGCTTCAATGAGAGCTCAGACCTTTTCACACATCAGAGAATCCACAGAAGAGAGAGACCCTACATGTGCTCTGAGTGTGGGAAAGGCTTCAATCAGAGCTCAAACCTTATCGCACATCAGATAACCCACACAGGAGAGCTGCCCTACACATGCTCGGAGTGTGGGAAAAGCTTCAGTTGCAGCTCAAACCTTATCACACATCGTAGAATCCACACTGGAGAGATGCCCTACACATGCTCTGAGTGTGGGAAAAGCTTCAATCAGAGCTCACACCTTATCACACATCGTAGAATACACACAGGAGAGAAGCCCCACACATGCTTGGAATGTGGGAAAAGCTTCAATCAGAGCTCACACCTTATCACACATCGTAGAATCCACACAGGAGAGCTGCCCTACACATGTTCTGAGTGCGGGAAAAGCTTCAGTCAGAGCTCTACCCTTATTGTACATCAGAGAATCCACACAGGACAGACGCCCTACGCATGCTCTGAGTGCGGGAAAAGCTTCAATCGGAGCTCAAACCTTATCGTACATCTTAGAATCCACACAAGAGAGACCCTACACATCCTCTGAGTGCGGGAAAAGCTTCATTGAGTGCCCAGACCTCGTCAGAGTGTCAGACATCGTAGAATTCACAGTGGAGAGAGACCCTACACATGCTCTGCATTTGGGAAAAGCTTCAATCAGAGGTCATTCCCTATTAGACATCAGAAAATCCAAATGGGAGGGAAATGTAAGAAATGCCTTGATTAGGGCTGGCCAAAGATTTGTTTTTTAAAAAAATCACATTTGCTAATTCCAGTATAGTGATCTTTGCACCATCTTCACTGTGGTCTCTCAGCTCCCCCAGATGAGTTGCCTCCTTCTGCCTTTTGCAGCTCACCCTTCTTTGGGGTCAGTCCTGTGATCTTTTCTATCAACTCCTTTCCTTTTGACTCATAGGAGCGTGTGTCCCTCCAGCCAGGAATGTTCATCAGCTCCAGGTCGGGGAGAGAGGGTTGATGCCGCCAAGCTACCCTGAGGCAAAAGCTACCTGTGTCTTACATCCACTAGGACTGTACATGGACTTGGCTGCTCAAGTTAGTGATTTTGGTGTAAAAAGACAATCATAGTTGTAGAGCAGAAGCAGCCCAGGGAGTGAACCTAACAGGCAATGATCAAGTGATCTCTCTCCTGCCATCCATCTCCACCCTCTGACAAACAGGCTAGGGACACCATTCCTTACTCATCCTGGCTAATAGCCATTCATGGACTTAACCTCCATGAATGTATCCAGTTCTCTTTTAAACCCTGTTATAGTCCTAGCCTTCAGAACCTCTTCAGGCAAGAAGTTCCACAAGTTGACTGGGCGCTGTGTGAAGAAGAACTTCCTTTTATTTGTTTTAAATCTGCTGCCCATTAATTTCATTTGGTGGCCCCTAGTTTCTTGTATTATGGGAGTAAGTAAATAGCTTTTCCTTATCTACTTTCTCCACATCACTCATGATTTTATATACCTCTATCATATTACCCCTTAGTCTCCTCTTTTCCAAGCTGAAAAGTTCTAGCCTCTTTAATCTCTCCTCATATGGGACCCGTTCCAGACCCCTAATCATTTTAATTGCCCTTCTCTGAACTTTTTCTAATGTCAGTATATCTTTTTTGAGATGAGACCACATCTGTACGTAGTATTCAAGATGTGGGCGTACCATGGAGTTATATAAGGGCAATAATATATCCTCCGTCTTATTCTCTATCCCCTTTTTAATGATTCCTAACATCCTGTTTGCTTTTTTGATTGCCTCTGCACACTGTGTGGACATCTTCAGAGAACTATCCATGATGACTCGAAGATCTTTTTCCTGATTTGTTGTAGCTAAATTAGCCCCCATTATATTGTATGTATAGCTGGGGTTATTTTTTCCAATGTGCATTACTTTACATTTATCCACATTAAATTTCATTTGCCATTTTGTTGTTCAATCACTTAGTTGTGTGAGCTCTTTTTGAAGTTCTCCACAGTCTCATTTGGTCTTAACTATCTTGAGCAATTTAGTGTCATCTGCAAACTTTGCCACCTCACTTTTTACCCCTTTCTCCAGATCATTTATGAATAAGGTGAATAGGATTGGTCCTCGGACTGACCCTTGGGGAACACCACTAGTTACCCCTCTCCATTCTGAGAATTTACCATTTATTCCTACCCTTTGTTCCCTGTCTTTTAACCAGTTCTCAGTGTTAGAGAGAATCATGAACTGCTCAGAGACAATTAATGCAGAGAAGCAGCAAAATTTGTCAAACATAGAACTGGTTCTGACTTATTTACTTGGTCTTCAAAGAGAACAACAAGCACCTGAGTCTCCTTCCTATCAGTAAACCCCTGCTCAGCCAATCAGGGTAGAGACTGAGGACGGGAGGCTGAAGGTTCTCACCAGAGAGCCCAAATGATGGCCCAGGTCACCGGTGGGGATCACTGCCCGAGCACTATTTCAGCCCCACATTTTTGGGTGGACCTCCCACAGTGGGAGCTGCAGAGCACTCCCCCGCAACACACACACACCCCGCTCCTGGTATTAGGAGGGGAACAGAAACGTTTGGTGCTGGGGCCCACAAAAGATTAATCCGGCCCTGATTGGCTGAGTACTAATTCAGTCCCACATTTTTGGGTGGACCTCCCACAGTGGGAGCTGTAGAGCACTCCTCCATGACACGCACCTCCTGGTGTTGGGAGGGGAACAGGAAAAAGGACAAAAGAAGCAAGAGACAAAGAGAAAGGAGGAAGGGATTGATGGAGGAAAAGGTGAAACAAAAAAGACAAACCCCAATGTCCCCAGTGATTCTAAGGGACAAAATCCCAGGAGCAGAATAAAATTCGGCCTCCTTAAGCTTGTGTTTTCCATGCCTAGAATTCAACTGTCACTAGATGGATCAGACTGAACAGGTTTCAAACCTCGAGGAGGCTCTTACCTTCTAAACAGGGACGGCTGTTTTCTAGTAAAATCACTAAAAGGGACGGAGAAAACTCGAAAGAGGTTCCTCCTGGCGCTCACCTACGTGAACCGCAATACTCTCTCTGTCCTCAAAGAGAGACCTGGAGAAGGAGACTCGCTGAAGCAAAGCCACAGGGTCTCTGAGGTTTCCCTGGCCCCTCGCCCCTGTCCTGCCTGGCTGATGTCAGCATCTCTCTGTGAGGTCACCACCTCCCCACTACCTTTGACCAATAGTCTGAGGTCCTGCAAAAGGCCTTTGTGATGTCACTGCCACACCCCTCCCTTGCTGTGCTAATGTTCTGCCCCTGGCCAGGCACTTTGGAGGTTTAAGCTACTCCCTGTGGATCACCCCACTCAAGGAGCATTCGTTCTAGGAAGCAAGCCGGCTAGACAGGAAAACATCAGATGCTGCTCCCAATGCTACACTCAGTTTTTCAGAAATTAGTCGACTTTATGGCCAGAAGAGACCATTAGAGCATCTAATCTGACCCCCTGCATATCACAGGCCTCCTGTATGACACAAGAGCTACTTTTGGGGCAAACACATTCCAGAAAGACATCTAGTCTTCATTAAATGATATCAGGAAATGGTGAATCCACCACTTTCCTTGGTAGCTTGTTCCTGTGGTGAATCATCCTCGCTGTTGAATATTTGTGTCTTATTTGTAATATGAATTTGTCTCTTTTCACCTTCCAGCCATTGTGTCTTGTTATGCCTTTCTCTGCTCGATTAAAGAGCCCTTTCATACCCAATCTTTTCTCTCCATTAAGGCCTTTCAACACTTCAATGAAGTCACCTTTCAATCTTCTTTTGATAAGCGAAACAGGTTGAGCTTGTTCAATAGCTCACTAGAAGGCATTTTTCTCCAGCCCTCAGAACATTTGTCATCAGACTCCTGAACTGCAGCTGGATGTGGTTCTTGTTCTTCTGCACAACATAGCTCCTGGAGAAGAGGGATCTGCAACTGTACATTCATATGATACCTTTGTTTAACTGATGAAAACATAAACTAGACACTTAGAGGATTGGAACTGATTTCAGCTGATGGACAGCTTTGCTAGGTTTTTGTGCATTTGGACAGTGAAATGTTGAGTGTTTACATACATATCAAGGACCCCCGTATAGTGGAGCTCCTGAACATAATGGAGAATGGAAATGAAAATTTTTCCTTTTTTTTAAAAAAAGAAAGAAGGTTATAAGAGAACAGGGGGGCTTGAACCAAGGACCACTTGATCTGCCATCAAGTATTCTACCACGAAGCTATACCCCCATGATCACAGGAGTATGGCCTCATGCGCTCCAAGACTTTGAAGGACAGACCCTGCTTCATCGAGGTCCTTTGCGATTCCCAGACCACAGGTGGTTTTAAAAATGGGGTTTGATTAAACTTCTTAAATGTGGTAAACACCACAGCTTGCACACCCACCGATATAGCTTCTCCCACTGACATCGCTGCCACCTCTTGGGAAGTGGATTAACTACACCCACAGGAAAACTCTCTCCCATCAGCATAGAGCAGTGGTTCTCAAGTTGTGTGTCAGGACCCCAAAGTGGGATGTGACCCTGTTTTAATGGGGTCACCAGGGCTGGCATTAGACTTGTTGGTGCCTGGGGCTGAAGCCAAAAGTCTGAGCCCCACCACCCAGGGCTGAATCCCTCAAGCTCTGGTTTTGCCCTCCCCTAACTGGGGCAGGGCTCAGGCTTTGTCTCCTCTGCCTCCGCTCAGTGTGGGAGGGGCTTGGTCCCTCTTTCCAGGGCCATGTAGTGAGGTTTTTTTTTTGTCAGATGGGGGTTACAGCAAAAGGAAGTTTGAGAAACCCTGGCATAGAGCCTCTGAATATGTCTAGACTTGGCTCCCAGTGGCACTGTGCATGATCAGATACTGAAAGTACAGCTATGGAGACACCACACACCAGCCTTGCCTAGCAGGCAAGAATCAAACCTCCACAGAAAGACGCCTGTTGCTTTCTAACCCATCTCCCTAAGCCCTCAGCCACCACCACTTAACAAAGGGGCTTTTCTACATTGGTCTCACTGAAGGGTCATTTCCAATGGTTTGCTCAGACCAGCATTAGGGGAAATGGTGCCCTGGGCAAAGCTTGTACTTTGGCACTTCCCCATTGCCCCTGGACGATCCCCACTCCCCCTTTACCGCTAGCTCCTGCACTCCCAACCCTTGCACCTCCTTCACCCCTAACTCCTGCCCCCTCCTGTGCCCCCTTTGCCCTTAACTCCCTGGGCCACCAGCCATTGCCCCTCTCCTGCAGCCCCTTCACATGGCTCCAGTGCTGGGGGCCCCGCACTTGTTCTCCCTTTCCCTGGGCTTTGGCATCACTAGCCCCTGCTTAGCGAGTAGGGTTCAGTGGTTCCCAAAATGTGGGGCATGACTCCTAGGGGGACACAGAGGAACATTCATGGGGGCACCTCAGGGCCTGAGCCAGCCCCCATGGAGGGAGCAGCACTCACAGGCACTGATAATAGAGTTACTGAAAGTTTGGGAGTTAAGAGCTGATAGGTCAGTGGTCCAGCCCATCACAGATGACCCCCCTCCCTCTGGGACAGGGGCAGGTCTGGGCTCTCACGCTAAATGGCTCATTGTGGCTGCCAGAACCTGTGGGCAGCTCATTTAGTTTGCACTGAGGGTTGAGTCCTGCTTCGTGCACCGTGTGTGAGAATGAAAATCCTAAACCCCCCTTTGAAATAACGAATGTAGCAGGACGTGTTATTGTCTCTGCCCCAAAGCAGACAGACCAATGGAGAAATGCCATCGAGTCCAGGGTAATACTCCGCTGCCATTTTAACTTTTTCGCTTGCTAAACTCCCTCCCAACCTTGTGGGGTCCAGAGCCTGGTATTGAGCCTGAGCCGAGATGTCTACGCTGCAAATTTACCACCCCACGGCCCTAGCCTGGGAGTCTGCACTGGCACGGGACATCCGAGGGTGTTTCATTGCAGTGCGGACATCGCCTAGCATTATGTCTACACTGCCATTAACACACCCAAGTCACTATTCTCAAACCCTGGGTCAGTTGATTCAGGCTTGTGGGGCTTGTGCTGCATGGTTATAAAATTACAGTGTAGACACTTGGGCTTGAGCCAAGCCTCTGAGACCCCATGATAAGTTCCTTGGGATCACCATATTGATGCCGAGATTAGTGTGGACACTCGATCGGCGCAGCCCCGAACTCCTGAGCTCAAGCGATCCGCTGGCCTCAGCCTCCCCAGGAGCTGGGATCACAGGCACCAGCCACAGGGCCTGGCTGGTTACAGGGTCTCCAGCTTCCAACTTCAGGCTCAGCCTGGGAGCTCTGAGCGGGTGGAAGTGGAGCCTGGCACTGAGCTGATGCGCTGAGGGTTATTTGCACTGTGCGCTTCACAGGGAGGTGAAAACACGGGGCACAGATCTTTGAGCACAACCCTCGTCCTGAGGAATGGGGCGGGGGAGGCTGCATAAAGAGAGACCGGCTCTCCCTGGCGGGGCTGCAGTGGCTCTTCACAGGAGCAGTCCCACTGCCAATTTGTACCAGAGTTTTGCCGGCCTCCTTTCCTGGGCTGGCTCCCCTCTCCCTAAGGGGAACTGGTGACCCCAAACTTCCCAGAAACCAGCATAGCGAGGCCAACGTGAGCACAGACACCTGCTCAGCACCCCGGGGTGCAGCCCTGAACTCCGGCAATCAGCTACGCTCAGCTGCCCACCCAACAAGCGTTACACGCAGGAGCCTTCGTGCCCCGCGTGTTCAGGTTCCTCCCAGCGCCAGCTTTAAACTCCGCTGCTCAGTTCTAAGCTTTGGCCACACGGGGGCAGCCTGGAGCTCAGCCAACGCCTCCCGGTGCTGGTTGCGTTTCCCGCTCCTCGTGGCAGGTTCACACCCCGCAGGCAGATCTCTGAATCGGAGCCGAACCGTTCCCCAAACCCAGCGCTTTAGCAGCAGCTTTGCTAGGAAAGCGCTGATGTCCCCAAGTAAAGTAAGAGCCAGAGCGCGGTGTCCAGGAGCTTCTCTTGGGCCCCTCACCGTGGTGTCTGTCAGGCGCAAGGAGAAACCAGGGAAATGTTTTCATGGCATTTAAGGGCAGAAGGGGCCATTAGCTCAGCTAGTCTGACCCCCGAATAACACAGAATTACACCATGACACACATTGATCCCACAGACCTTAGACAGATCAAAGCGTTTCAGCCCTCAGGAAGGAGACTAAACTGGGTGCCAGAGGCAGCGAACAAGGGGCCCCCAAGGCAATGGCAGGGAGCTGACGAGGTGAAATATGCTCAGATGATCCCAGCAGGCGACCCACCCCGATGCTACAGAGGTGGGAGTCCCTGTTCCTCCTGCCCTTAACAATCCCTGGTGCGTGGGTGCGCTGGGCCCCATTACAATCCCCTCTGTCTCACCCCCCATGAGGGATCCGGTGGATGTGGGTGTTCTCCATGCTGCTGGGGGTGTCTGGTGCCCCTGTCCCTGCTGGTTAATAGTGGAATGTGTGGGTGTCCCCCCACCCGTTAAGGATCCGTGTTGTGCGGATGCCCCCGTTCTTCTCATTAAGAATGGTGCAATAGAGCATAAGGGTGTGTCCCCCACCCCATGAGCTAGCTCCCGTGTGTGGTTCCCCTGCCCCCATCCAGGCTCTGTGGTGTGTGGGTGTCGCTGTTCCTCTTTTCAAGATCCATGTGGCAGGGGGGCGTCCCTCCCCCCAAGTCAGAATCCCCAGCGTGTGGGTGCTCCCATCCCCCCAGCCAGGCTCTGCCAGGGGGGTGTCTAAAAAGAGACCATGTCTCACCCAGGCTACGCTGCAGGGGCTATTCACAGGTGCGATCCCACTACTGATCAGCACAGGAGTTTTGACCTGCTCCATTTCTGACCTGGGCTGGTTCACCCCTCCTTAGGCAACCTGGGGACCCCAAGCTTCCCCAGGATCACCATATTGATGCTGAACTTAGTGCGGACACCTGATCGGCACAGCCCCCTGCAGCCCAGAACTCCTGAGCTCAAGTGATCCACCAGCCTCAGCCTCCCCAGGAGCTGGGATCACAGGCACCAGCCACAGAGCCCAGCTTGTTTTCCTACCTGGCAGCTGGAGCTTTAAACTCTGCTTGTGAGCTCTGTGCCTGGGCCAGACGGGGACAGCCTGGAACTGGGAAATGCTCCTGCTCCCCCCGCCCCCGTCTCATGTCGGGGTGCAGGCGCCGCTGTCCTCCCAGGTAAGATCCCGGATGTTTCAGTGCCCCCCCATCCCCCGCCCAGGTGTCCGGGTACCTCTGCCCCCCATACAGAATCCTGGGTGTGTGGGTGTCCGTCCCTCTGCAGAGGATCCCGGAGTGTGGATGCCCTTGTCCCCCCCCTACACAGTCCTGGGTGTGTGGGTGCCACTCTCCCCCCTGTAGATCTCTGGTGGGTGGGTCCCCAGGGTGTGAGTGCTCCCATCCCCCGATACAGGCTGGGGGGGGGTATAACTGGCTCTCCCTGTCCTGCCCAGGCGGTGCTACAGCAGCTGTTCACAGGGGCAGCAACCCCACTGTCACTCTGCAGCTTTAACCTGCTCCAGGGGTGACCTGCTTCCCCCTCCTTTGGGAGCCCGGGGACCCCGAACTTCCCAGAATCACCTGATTGATGCCGAGCTTAGCACAGACACCGGCTCGGCCTGGCAGGGAGCTGCCCTGAGCCCTGACAATCAGCTTCCCTCCGCCTCCTGCTGCACAGCGAGGGTCCCACGCGAGAGGCTTCGTGCCCAGTTTGTTCAGGAGCATCCCAGGCTCCAGATGTAAACTCTGCTGGTTAGTTCTAATCTTTGGCCACACGGGGGCGGCACTAACGGTCCCATCTAAACGCTGTTTGCGTTCGACCCTTCGGATCGCAGATTGTAACCCGCGGGCAGATCTCTGAGTGCAGCCAAATCCCTCCCCAAACTGAACATTGAAGCAGCAGCTCCCATTGGAAAGATCAGGATTTTTGCCTTTAAAAACAAGGAAAATGTCTCCAGCGAGAGACTGAAGAAGCTCAATTCATTTCATTGACTCCATGAATGTTCCTCTGTGTCCCCCTAGGAGTCATGCCCCACTTTTGGGGGACCACTGAACCCTACTCACTAAGCAGGGGCTAGTGATGCCCAGGGAAAGGGAGAACAAGTGCAGGGCCCCCAGCACTGGAGCCATGTGAAGGGGCTGCAGGAGAGGGGCTATGGCTGGTGGCCCAGGGAGTTAAGGGCAAAGGGGGCACAGGAGGGGGCAGGAGTTAGGGGTGAAGGAGGTGCAAGGGTTGGGAGTGCAGGAGCTAGCGGTAAAAGGGGAGTGGGGATCATCCAGGGGCAATGGGGAAGTGCCAAAGTACAAGCTTTGCCCAGGGCACCATTTCCCCTAATGCTGGTCTGAGCAAACAATTGGAAATGACCCTTCAGTGAGACCAGAACCCTAGTGTAGAAAAGCCCCTTTGTTAAGTGGTGGTGGCTGAGGGCTTAGGGAGATGGGTTAGAAAGCAACAGGCATCTCTCTGTGGAGGTTTGATTTTTGCCTGCTAGGCCAGGCTGGTGTGTGGTGTCTCCATGGCTGCACTTTCAGTGTCTAATCACCCACAGTGCCCCAGGGAGGCAAGTCTAGACATATTCAGAGGCTCTATGCCAGGGTTTCTCAAACTTCCTTTCACTGCAACCCGTTCCTGCCAAAAAAACAACAACAACAACAACAACAAAAAAACTTACTACCTGGCCCTGGAAAGAGGGACCAAGCCCCTCCACACTGAGCGGAGGCAGAGGAGATAAAGCCTGAGCCCTTCCCCAGTAGGGGAGGGCAAAACCAGAGCTTGAGGGATTCAGCCCTGGGTGGTGGGGCTCAGACTTTTGGCTTCAGCCCCAGGCCCCAACAAGTCTAACGCCAGTCCTGGCGACCCCATTAAAACAGGGTCACATCCCACTTTGGGGTCCTGACTCACAGTTTGAGAACCACTGCTCTATGCTGCTGGGAGAGAGTTTTCCTGTGGGTGCAGTTAATCCACTTCGCCAGCAGGTGGCAGCGATGTCAGTGGGAGAAGCTATAGCAGTGGGTGTGCAAGATGTGGTGTTTGCCACATTTAAGAAGTTTAATCAAACCCCATTTTTAAAACCACCTGTGGTCTGGGAATCGCAAAGGAGTTCGATGAATCAGGGTTTGTCCTTCAAAGTCCTGGACATCACGATTCCACACTCTTAGTGTTATGGGGATATTGCTCAGTGGTAGAGTGCTTAACTGCAGTTCAAATAGTCCTCAGTTCAAACCCCCCTGTTCTCTTATAACCCTCTTTCTTTTTTTTAAAAAAAGGAAAACATTTCCATTCTCCATTATGTTCAGGGGCTCCTCTATACAGGAGTGCTTCATATCAATGTAAACACTCAACATTTTACACAAAAACCTAGCAAAACTGTCCATCAGCGGAAATCAGTTCCAATCCTCTAAGTGTCTAGTTTATGTTTTCATCAGTTAAACAAAGGTATCATACCAATGTACATTTGCAGATCCCTCTTCTCCAGGAGCTGTGCTGTGCAGAAGAACAAGAACCACATCCAGCTGCAGTTCAGGAGTCTGATGACCAAAGAGCCACAAAGTGTTCTGAGGGCTGGAGAAAAATGCCTTCTAGTGAGCTATTGAACAAGCTCAACCTGTTTAGCTTATCAAAAGAAGATTGAAAGGTGACTTCATTGAAGTGTTGAAGGGCCTTAATGGAGACAAAAGATTGGGTATTAAAGGGCTTTTTAACTGAGGAGAGAAAGGCATAACAAGACCCAGTGGCTGGAAGGTGAAAAGAGACAAATTCATGTTAGAAATAAGACACAAATATTCAACAGCGAGGATGATTCACCACAGGAACAAGCTACCAAGGAAAGTGGTGGATTCTCCATCTCCTGATGTCATTTAATGAAGACTAGATGCCTTTCTGGAATGTGTTTGCCCCAAAAGTAGCTCTTGTGTCATACAGGAGGCCTGTGATATGCAGGGGGTCAGATTAGATGCTCTAATAGTCTCTTCTGGCCATAAAGTCAACTAATTTCTGAAAAACTGAGTGCAGCATTGGGAACTGTGTCCGATGTTTTCCTGTCTAGCCGGCTTGCTTCCTAGAACGAATGCTCCTTGAGTGGGGTGATCCACAGGGAGTAGCTCAAACCTCCAAAGTGCCTGGCCAGGGGCAGGACATTAGCACAGCAAGGGAGGGGTGTGGCAGTGACATCACAAAGGCTTTTTGCAGGACCTCAGACTATTGGTCAAAGGCGGTGGGGAGGTGGTGACCTCACAGAGAGATGCTGACATCAGCCAGGCAGGACAGGGGCGAGGGGCCAGGGAAACCTCAGAGACCCCTGTGGCTTTGCTCCAGCAAGTCTCCTTCTCCAGGTCTCTCTTTGAGGACTGAGGGAGTATTCGGGTTCAGGTACGTGACCGCCAGGAGGAACCTCTTTCGAGTTTTCTCCTTCCCTTTTCGTGATTTTACTAGAAAACAGCCATCCCTGTTTAGAAGGTAAGAGCCTCCTCGAGGTTTGAAACCTGTTCAGTCTGATCCATCTGGTGACAGTTGAATTCTAGGCATGGAAAACACGAGCTTAAGGAGGCAGAATTTCATTGCGTACCTGGGATTTTGTCCCTTAGAATCACTGGGGTCATTAGGGTTTGTCCTTTTGGTTTCACCTTTTCGTCCATCCATCCCTTCCTCCTTTCTCTTTGTCTCTTGCTTCTTTTGTCCTTTCTCCTGTTCCCCTCCCAGCACCAGGAGGGGGGTGCGTATGTGTCTCAGGGGAATGCTCTGCAGCTCCCACTGTGGGAGGTCCACCCGAAAATGTGGGGCTGAAATAGTGCTTGGGCAGTGATCCCCACCGGTGACCTGGGCCATCCTTTGGGCTCTCTGGTGAGAACCCTCAGCCTCCCGTCCTCAGTCTCTAACCTGATTGGCTGAGCAGGGGGTTATTGACAGGGAGGAGACTCAGGTCCTTGTTGTTCTCTTTTAAGACCAAGGAAATAAGTCATAACATGTTATATGTTGACAAATTTTGCTGCATTAATTGTCCCTGAGCAGTTCATGATTCTCTCTAACATTGCAGTTCTCCTCAAATACTTGCTGAATATTTATTGTGCAGTGTTGTTGGTCTGGAGCTCATCTGAAAGCACTTTATTCAGGTCATTCAGTGTCTGAAATTCAAGATCCGGTGGTTAGTTTGAAAATCAGGGCTCTTGGGTCCTATTCCCAACTCTGCCACTGGCTGGCTGTGTGACCTAAGACAAGTCAATTCTCCTTTCTCAGCCTCAGCTTCTTCCTCTTTCAAGTAGGGATAATAATGATCCTCTCCTACCTACCTCACGGTGGGTGGGGATCCATTGGAGAGTGTCACTAGGAGTAGTGCATAATATGCGGTGTCCTATCACGTTTACTCAGAGCAGATTATGACATAATAGAATAGCTGAAATAGTCTATTTGATTTGTATTTTTTTATTTTGAAATTGTTAAGAGCAGCAATTACTTAGCTCAGACTGAAGCATCTTATCTAATGTTTGAGATCTAAGTGTCTCCTCTTTGTGTGCGACGAGACAATTTAACCACACTGTGACAAACAGGAGATGCTTTTGTTTTGCAACAAAATATTTTTGCAAAGAACTTTCATCCCACTTGTTTTGATTTCGAGAAACAAACTGGTTTAGTCTGAAGGGGATTTTCTGACAGAAATGGTTTCAATGAAATTTCCCCACCATCTCGATTCCTGGGTTCTATCCCTTTCTCTGGGTTTTTTTTTTGTCCATTAGAACAGGAGTCAGAACTGGTGGCTTCTCTTTCTGGCTCTGCCACCACCTTGCTGTGTAGGCCCTTGGGAAGGTCACTTCCCTTCTTTGTACTTCAGGCTTCTCCCCACCTGTCCAATGAGAACAGGGACAGTTCTCGAACTCTGGGCAGTCATTTTCATCCGGGCCCCGGCAGGGATAACTAAAAATGTATATATATATATATATATATATATATATATATATATATATATGTATATATAAAAAAGACTTTCATTCCTTAGGAACCGGTTCCCTATAAAAAGTTCTGATTTAAGGGATGTGCCACAGTATGTATTTTTTGTACCAATAGCGTTACCATGCGTCCGTATTTTCCCAGGAGGAATTTTTAAATTTTAAAAATTCCTCCCAGACAGTGATTTAAGAACCAAAAAGCCTGACATGTCCAGGAAAATACGGGTGTATGTTAACCCTACCTAAAGTTCTTTTTTAAAAAGATGGGCCTGAACTAGAAACGAGCTCCGTTTCACATGTGTGGGTCCCTGCCACTCCCTGGGGGTGGGCTAGTGTGACCAGATGTCCTGATTTTATTGGGACAGTCCCAATTTTTGGGACTTTTTCTTAGATAGGAACCTAATAACCCCCACCCCCTGTCCCGATTTTTCACACTTGCTGTCTGGTCACCCTACGGTGTGCACATGTGTGGGTCCCAGCTGCTCCCTGCCCCCCTCATTGAAGCAGGTGTGCAGGGTTACTGCCCTGGGAACTGCAGGCATCAGGGACATGGGGCTGGCTGGAGGCAGGGCAGGGGCTGACTGGAGGTAGGGTCTGGCTGCAGGCAGGGCAAGGGGTGCGGGGCTGGCTGGAGACGTGGTGTGCGGGACTGGCTGGCTTCAGGCAGGGGGGTGCAGCAGGGGTTCCCTGGAGACAGGGCAGGAGGTGCGGGGCTGGCTGCAGGCAGGGCAGGAGTTGCAGGGCCGGTGGTGTAGGGCTGGTGCGGGCAGGGGGGTGTGGGGAGATGGCTGGCTTCAGGCAGGGCCGCAGGGGGTATGACAGGGGTTGGTTGGAGACAGGGTGCAGGGCTGGCTGTGGGCAGGGGGTGTGGGGCTGGCTGGAGGCAGGGGCTGGTGCAGGCAGGGCAGGGGGTGTGGGGCTGGCTGGAGGCGGGGGCTAGTGCAGGCAGGGCAGGGGGTGAGGGCAGGGGGTGAGGGGCTGGAGGCAGGGCTGGCTGGAGATGGGCTGGGTGTGGGCAGGAGGTGTGGGGCTGGCTGGAGGCAGGGACTGGTGCAGGCAGGGCAGGGGGTAAGGGTACAGGGGGTACAGCCCACCCTGTATGGTAAGTGCCCCCTCCCCCCTCAGCACTGGGGTAGCAGAAGCAGCCTGGGGCTTGGGGGCTATTTAAATGGCCCGGGGCTCCCCTGCTTCCACTGCCCCGGCCCTGTAAATAGCTGAGGGAGCCCTGGGGAAGCGGCGGGGCTCTGGGGGCTATTTAAAGGGCCGGGGCGATAGAAGCAATGGGAACCCTGGACTTTTTAAATAGCCCCCAGCCCCCCGCAGCCCTACCCCAGCCCTATCCCAGCCCCTGCTGGGAGCCCCAGACCCTTTAAATTGCCCCCTGAGGAAGCCGGGCCACCCTGGTACAGTGCACCAGCTCTTGCCAGTACGCAGTACCAGGGCTTGGGCACGGGGCCCTCTTAGGGGTGGGGCCCGATTCAGGGGAATCAGGAGAATTGGCCTAAAGCTGGTCCTGTGTGGGGGTGGGGGTGGGGGTGGGGGGTGGGGGGTGGGGCAGGACTTGGTCCCATTCTGAGCACCACCAAAAATTGTACAAACCTGCCGCCCCGTCCAGCCCAACCTTCTGCTGACGCACCTCAGCCCAGACCCCTGCAGGGTTTGAAGCTTCCACTGCTTAAACTCCAGGACACTGAGGGATTTCAGCTCCCCTTTGCCCACAGGGAGCTTTCACCCCACTCCCAGCCAGGTTCTTGTCCATGGGATCACTGTAGGGGGGCTGGGTCCCGCTGGGTCTTTTCTCTCTCTGTGACAGGCCAGGGTGCAATAACTGGGGCATCTGAGCACCCAGGACCTTCTGTGGGGCTGCCATTCCCCTTCTGTGGTCTCGTCTGTCATTGACTCCAGCCTTTCTTCTACCCATTGTCAGCACCATCCCAAGCAAGCTGCACTCGCCTCAGAAAGACAGTGTCCCCTGTTGGGTGTGAATCACTGACCTCTCTGAGCACTGACTGCCCCTGTGTTTCCTGGCCTCTCAGTCTGTGCAGATGGGACCTTTCCCTCCAGTGCTGGAGGATTCACCCTTCTCATCTACCCTTGTCCCAAGCAGCACAGCTGGTGGGAATCTTAAATGTACAGAGGAGACATAGGAGCAGAAACGCCCACCGACCTTCCATGCAATTGGCACTTATCCATCACTGAACAGGATTGAAATTCCTGCAGGGAGACTGCTGGGCCACATCCCCTCTGGGCATGAGCAAAGCAGCAGGGTGAAAAAGAAACCTGGAGATGCAACCCAGGACCTCATACATGCAAAGCATGTGCTCTACCACTGAGCTACATCCCCAGATAGTCTTTGTTTGCTATGGGTTACACCAGGGGTAGGCAACCTATGGCACGTGTGCCGAAGGTGGCACATAAGCTGATTTTCAGTGGCACTAACACTGCCCAGGTCCTGGTCACCAGTCTTGGGGGCTCTGCATTTTAATTTAATTTTAAATGAAGCTTCTTAAACATTTTAAAAAACCTTATTTACTTTACATACAACAATAGTTAGTTATATATTATAGACTTATAGAAAGAGACCTTCTAAAAACATTAAAATGTATTACTGGCATGCGGAACCTTGAATTAGAGTGAATAAATGAAGACTCGGCACAGCACTTCTGAAAGGTTGCTGACCCCTGGGTTACACTCAGAGCCCTCTTGTTTCCAGCACATCCAGTGGCCTAAGAGCAGCCTGGGGGACACATTCCCTGCTCTGAGGGCCAAACCTGCGGTCCTGGAGGCTGCTGGTTCTTAGGGGTCACTTTGCAGCAGGGCCAGATTGGATGTGTGGGGCAGAGAGAGTGGGTGCCCTGGACTCAGGGTGCAGCGATGCACTCAGCCCTCTCCCCTGCATTGGGTGGGGGGTGCTGCCACCCCCTGCTGGAAGGTAATGGGAGGGGAGGGGCGCTGTGAGTCGCTCAACACCTGACCCTGGTGGCAGAAGTGGTGTGGGAAGCTCCAGGTGTTTCTAGGATCTGCTATTGCCACCTGCCTGTGAAGTCCAGCTTTCCCCAGCACATTCACTGCGGTGCAATTGGGTCACTGTTTCCATGGCTGAACAGCAAAGAATCACTCCCAGTTTCCCTTCTATCTGCAGCAGGATTAGCCTGTGTCGGTGGTTAATGAGGTGGATCTAGTTGTAGATTGTTATTCATTCCCCACCTTGACAATTCACACAGTCCCTTTCCCATGCAGATTCCCAGCACCTCGGTGATCCTGGTGGCAGGGGTTGGGTCCTGAGATTTTCAGGGTCCTTTTTCCCCTCCACCTGGAGTGAACTCAGCTTTTCCCCCATCCCAGACAATCCATGAAATAACAACAGGGGCGTAAAGAAAGAGGGGAGGGAACATCTCACGGCCGGGCTGGATGTGCCCAGGGCCCCCGGCTTGTCCATTGTTTCCATGGAATTTGGCCCCCAGCTTTGCACAAGGGACAGAGAAAGATCTTGCTGTTCCTATGTCTGTGCAAGGAAATTGTGTTTCCCTAGGAAAGAGAGGTGGGAAATGGCCCCTTGGTGGGACAATATCCTGAGGATTAAGACCTAAGGACTCAGGCTGAGAAGTGATTTAACCCCACTCATATGGGATTTAACAAATTGTCTTCCATGGAGCAGGGCCAGATCCAGCGTTTTTGCCACCCCAAACAGAGACAAAAAACAAAAAAAAAGCTGCAATCGGCCCCAGCTCTACCTCTGCCACTTTTGGTGGCAAGTATCAGAAGGGTAGCCGTGTTAGTCTGGTTCTGTAAAAGCAGCAAAGAATCCTGTGGCACCTTATAGACTAACAGACGTTTTGCAGCATGAGCTTTCGTGGGTGAATACCCACTTCTTCGGATGCAAGAAGAAGTGGGTATTCACCCACGAAAGCTCATGCTGCAAAACGTCTGTTAGTCTATAAGGTGCCACAGGACTCTTTGCTGCTTTTGGTGGCAAGTTCTTCCCTCGGAGAGGGCTGAATTGCTGCTGAAGCCTCCCCTCTCTATTGACTGCCCCAGGGACCTGCTTGTTGCGCTGGTGCCTGGAGCCGGCCCTGCCATGGAGACACTGGGAAGATGGGGGAATCAGGAAAATAACATGGGTTTGTTTATATTGCAAGTAAAGAATAACTGAAGCATTTTTGCTATAAAGTCATTTTTCCTTGACTGGGAATTGAACCCAGGCCTTGGCAGTGAAAGTGCCAAATCCTAACCACTAGACCATCAGGGGGGTGATAATAAGAGTTGTCTCACTTATGCTACACTTTCTTAGGCTACTTTCTATCCAATTTCTGAAGCTGCTCCATTGTCCACTCCCTGAGGGGCTAAGAGCAGAGAGTGCAGGAACCCCTGTGCTCAGGGTCACAACCTGAGCCCAACCCAAGACAGTGAAACAAACTCAAATGATGCTTCCTCCAGCAGGATCACAGAGACACACAAAGAAAACCCATCAGGAACAATCCTCCTCTACCTTCATTTACCCCATCGCAACCCTCTCAGCAGCCCGCTCTTGCGGGAAGGACTCTGAGCTGATAGGAGCTCTGGCACAGAGACCAAGGGAGGGGTGTTGCTCCCCCTCAGTG
Organism: Mauremys mutica; assembly: GCF_020497125.1. Taxonomy (NCBI): domain Eukaryota; kingdom Metazoa; phylum Chordata; order Testudines; family Geoemydidae; genus Mauremys; species Mauremys mutica. The sequence continues at coordinate 18,253,904 of NC_059095.1, read as the reverse complement.
TGAGCTGATCACAGTCTGACTCCATGTAACGGGGCTCTGAGCTTTGCCATCTTGTGAGTTCTGAGTGCTGACCACCCCCCCAGACCCTTCTGCTGGGAGCATGGGGATTGCACAACAGCTGCAAGCCCTTTTCCCGTCTCCTTGTCCTCCTCGGCTTCCCCAGACCTTCCCCACAAATGGTTCTATCAGACGCTGGAGGGATCTAAGCACCTGCAGGTTTCCCTCACCCATCTCCTAAAGCAAACAGTGGTTCCCTTCTCTGACACTCCTGGGCCTGGGCTTCTTTTGAGTTTTTCCCCAGGGGACCTGATTCCCTGTGAAAATGTGTGTGGGGCGTGTGGGGAACTGGCTTGTCTGCCCCCTCTCTGGGAGCCGAGAAACTTTTTCAGACTCTCCCCCACTAGATGAGTCCAACAGCACCTCCCCTTGGTGGGAGAATCCTAAATTCCACCCTCCCACCCTGGTTACTCTGACCAGCTGATGGCAACAGCATGTTAAATCAACCCCAGCTCTCTGGTCTAGAAAGCAGCATCTAACCAGCCTTGTGACAGCTCCGGTTTGCTCGCTGGAGACATAACGAATCAGGAAAGAAGGCAAATGTCAGACAGGGAACCTCAGCTCCGGAAATAAATGCCCTCAGGGCTCCTTCTACACTGCGACTTGGCAATTGACTGACTTCAAATCCGGCTAACCCAGTTGGTAGAGTGTGAAATGCTTAATCCTGCCATCATGAGTTTAAGCCCCATATTGGGCAGCAGCAACAGCCCTTAGGTGTCACTCCTCTGCTTATAGTCACAGCCCAGAATGAAAGTTCCACACCCCGGGATAGGTTTTGCAGCAAGACAAGATAGCACATTAGCCAATGGTTAACAGGTTATATAATGTCTCCGCCCATGGTCTCAAATTAGCAAATTAACATTTAATGAATACTTTGATAAACTGTTAGTAGTATAAAATATCTATGTTGAATTCTGATTTGGGGTCCATAGGAATGGAGCAACTCCTTTGATTGTCCAACAGGCACATTCCTAGGGGTTAAAGCAAAGAGCCAGTGAAAGTATATGGCAATAAAAATTGTTTTCTGTGTGTCTTAAGGCAGGCATTGGTCCCTGGGAAGGGAGGTGGAAGGATGCCATATCTTATACTGACATGTGCCAACTTCTCATAAACTCAAGGTTGGATCTGTGGGAAGAATGTCTCCCTACAGAAGAGACTAACACAATAGGAACAGGGATTCTTTGTTCAATCTGCAACTCTGAATAAGACACAATTATTTAGTTCTTAGTTCCAACACCTATCTTAGCAAGCAAGGCTTTCTGGTTACCCAGCTTTCTCTTAGCTGGTCACGATTTGCTAGGCCTCTGGTCTCTTGACCATACTCTGGACTTTGGGTCTGGAAAAGAGCTGGCACAATCCATAGACCAGGTTGTTATACAAAATGCACATGGATTTTAACCCTTCACATACAGTAATGGCAAAGTTCTTGGTTCAGGCTTGTAGCAGTGATGGAATAAACTGCAGGTTCAAATCAAGTCTCTGGAGTCCATCCATAGCTGGGATGGGGTCATTCAGTCCTTTGTACAGAGCTTCAGATTGTAGCAAAGTCCCTCCAGAGGTATGAAGCAGGATTGAAGACAAGATGGAGATGAGGCATCAGTGTTTTATAGTCTCTTGCCATGTGGTCTTTGCTTTCTTTGTCCCAAGGACACTCTATCCAGCATGTGGCATAGAAAAACCTGAGTTCTGTCCATAGGCAGGTCCCTGCATACCTTGCTGAGTCACAAGGTGTATCTCCCTTCTCTCAATGGGTCAGTTGTATAGCTGATGGTCCTTAATTGGGTGATCCACAGGGAGTAGCTCAAACCTCCAAAGTGCATGTGCAGGGGCAGGACATTAGCACAGCAAGGGAGGGGTGTGGCAGTGACATCACAAAGGCTTTTTGCAGGACCTCAGACTATTGGTCAAAGGCGGTGGGGAGGTGGTGACCTCACAGAGAGATGCTGACATCAGCCAGGCAGGACAGGGGCGAGGGGCCAGGGAAACCTCAGAGACCCCTGTGGCTTTGCTTCAGCAAGTCTCCTTCTCCAGGTCTCTCTTTGAGGACTGAGAGAGTATTCGGGTTCACGGACGTGAGCGCCAGGAGGAACCTCTTTCGAGTTTTCTCCTTCCCTTTTCCTGATTTTACTAGAAAACAGCCGTCCCTGTTTAGAAGGTAAGAGCCTCCTCGAGGTTTGAAACCTGTTCAATCTGATCCATCTGGTGACAGTTGAATTCTAGGCATGGAAAACACGAGCTTAAGGAGGCAGAATTTTATTCCGCACCTGGGATTTTGTCCCATAGAATCACTGGGGACATTAGGGTTTGTCCTTTTTGTTTCACCTTTTCCTCCATCCATCCCTCCCTCCTTTCTCTTTGTCTCTTGCTTCTTTTGTCCTTTCTTCTGTTCCCCTCCCAACACCAGGAGGGGTGTGTGTGTGTGTGTGTGTGTTGCGGGGGAGCAGTGTGGTTTTACCCATGTAGCCAGCACCAGACCTGGCACCACCCCCAGCTCTGCCCCCTTCCTGCCACTGCGACCCCATCTCACCTCCTGACCCTGGCTGGGCGCCCCCGGCCCCTCGTAGCAGGGGGCTGTGCAGGAGGGTGCAGGGGGGGTCTCCTTGCAACCATGAGTGGGTGTCTGGTGGGTGCTGTCACCTCCGCCAGAGACCCCCAAGAAACTCACTAGTTTCCTCCGCATGCGAGGAGGGGCTCCTACTTTCTGACTTGGGGGGGAGATTCCATGATGTCAGAGCCCGTGGGGGGAGGGGTTCAAATCACGAGTCTGGAGTGGCAGGGGAACCCCCTCCCCCAGTCAGATTCCACTAGGGGGCTGGGCTGGGATCTGTAGGGAGGGAGACACAGGAAAAAACAGCTGCTACTATGGAACCCAGGAGTCCTGGCTCCCAGTCCCCCTGCTCTCACCTCTAGACCCCACCTCCGCTCCCAGAGCCAGGGATAGAACCCATAGGAAGCAGGCCGGTTAGACAGTAAAACATCAGACTCTGCTCCCAATGCTACACTCAATTTTCAGAAATTAGTTGACTTTATGGGCAGAAGAGACAATTAGAGCATCTAATCTGACCCCCTGCATATCACAGGCCTCCTGTATGACACAAGAGCTACTTTTGGGGCAAACACATTCCAGAAAGGCATCTAGTCTTCATTAAATGACATCAGGAGATGGAGAATCCACCACTTTCCTTGGTAGCTTGTTCCTGTGGTGAATTATCCTTGCTGTTGAATATTTCTGCCTTAGTTGTAATATGAATTTGTCTCTTTTCACCTTCCAGCCATTGGGTCTTGTTAGGCCTTTCTTTGCTGGATTAAAGAGCCCTTTAATACCCAATATTTTCTCTCCATTAAGGCCCTTCAATACTTCAATGAAGTCACCTTTCAATCTTCTTTTGAGAAGCTAAACAGGTTGAGCTCTTTCAGTAGCTCACTAGAAGGCATTTTTCTCCAGCCCTCAGAACATTTGGTGGCTCTTTGCTGCCCCAGCTCCAATTTCACACCATCTTTTTCAAATGAGGACACCAAAACTGGAGGCTATTCCAGCGTCAGTCTCACTGATGCCGTGTCACCTCCTGTGACGTTATTGACATAATCTGTAACTCTATAGATCACCGTTGCGACCACTGCTCTATATTTGCAGCCAATATTGTAGAAAGGTTGTTGTGTAAGGGGTCTACGGAGAGGTTCTGATTGGCTGATTATAATGATGCTATCTCTATATGTGTATCATTTTTGTAGCTGACGTTATGAATATTGGCTCTATGCTGCCCATATATCAAACATGTGCTCTGCTTCCGGGGAACACCCCAGACAAGTTGGTGTCAGTTCTGACTAGCCTGTTTGATGGGTCATTAAGGACCATCAGCTGTACAATTGACCCATTGAGAGAAGGCAGATATGCCTTGTGCCTCAGCAAGGTGTGCAGGGACCTGCCTGTGGACAGAACTTTAAGGTTTTTTTATGCCACGTGCTGGATAGAGTGTCCTTGGGACAAAGAAAGCCTGCAGGGAATGGAGACAAAGCAGGGGGATGTAGGGACTCAGGGCAGGACCTGCGGATCTGGTAGTGCAGGACCACAGTCGCTGGAGGAGGAGAGTCCTGCGAGAGGAAGCTGCTGGTGGGAAGCAATAAGTGCAGAGTGCAAAGCAGCTGAGAGTCACAGGGGTCTAGAAAATGGAACAGTAGTAGGTCCCATGGTGTAATGGGCAGTACTCAGGCCTCTGGAATCTGAGTTCAAATCTCAGTGGGACCTTCTGGTGACATGTGATTTTGCTGCAAAGCCCTGGAGCTCAATGTGTTTGGCTACCTTCTCTCAGGGTGAACTAGAGTGAGTTTTTTTCCCTCCTGCTGGGTGACTGATCCCCACTGGAGATAGGTCGTTGGTCCGGCTGGTTCAATGGGCTGGTGGCTATAGGTTGGGGTCCTAGAACTTAAGAGTCTGGCTAGACATTCCTGTGGATTGATCATATGGTTGTTTCTCGCTGCTTCGCCTGATGTCCGTAACTTTGGTCCTTGTAGCTGCAGGTCTTCCTCTTGCCCACATGGCATTTAAAGGAAGGAGGGCCAGGGCCAGGCTTCATAGTCAGGGCTAGGCAGGAGGGAGGCAGAGTCCCAGGCTGGAGCCCAGCACCTCTCCTCCTCTGGGCACCTAGAGCAGAGGCAGCTGGTGCTGACAGCTCCAAGGGAAGGTTTAAAAGCCACAGAGCAACCGAGGGCAGGGCCAGAGGAGGGGAGAACCATGCCTATGCATGGCCAGCAGACAGCCACAGAGACACCAGACAGCCTGCTCCCTGCCATGCCGAACCCCCACGGAAGGCTACTCACAGATCAGCATTCGTTCTGCAGCCAGCATCACAAGGCGGTTGGAAAGCAGGGCCAGCCCCTGAGTGGGGCCTCTGACTGTTCCCACTCAAGGGGCTCCTTTTGACAGTGAGGCAGGAGATATTTCCCACAAGAGGCTTTTTCCCAGCTGCTGAGACGCACAGAAGTACCCAGTCTTTGCTCTTGCAGTGAAAGGGGTTAATACGTTTAGGCAGCCTGGCTAGCTCAGCTGGCAGCACCTCTGGCTCTTACTCTGAAGGTTGAAGTTACAATTCCCTGTTTGGGTGCTTGGGGCTCCTCTTCAACAATGCAAACACAATCTGCTTAAGCCCCCACCCAGTAACCTGGGGAAACTAACCCTGGCCACTGGGCGCCACTAAGAGGCGATACTTTCCCCACTCACACGCACTGAGTGTAGAAAAGAAACTAAAGGAGGAAAATCACCTTGTATTAAATTGTGAAAACACCACAATCAGGATTCATAACACAACACTATGAGCAAAACACCCACCCACAGCGCGCTGGGCAGTGGCCTTTTGCCTCGGGCTCCTAAATCCAGACACCAGAATCTCTGTGGATGTGCCCCTCACTTCACTGCACCTCACCCACAGCTGCTGCCCTGGGTCAGTGAAAACCCAGAGTTCACCTCTCACCTCCTGGGGGGAAAGCCCCTTTCTCCCTGCGCTGTCTGGCCACATTGCCGGCCACTTGCCGTTCCCCCCTGTCACCGCTCTGCTGGCCACCCTCTGTGCTCTGGGACGTCTTGTGGTCCCACCAGGAGCGGAACAGGCTCCCTAAAAGCAGGGCCACCCAGAGGATTTGGGGGCCTGGGGCAAAACATGGGAGTGGACATAAAAAAGGTGCCACCCGCTGCAGCACTTGTACTCACTGGGCGGCGTCCGAGTCTTCAGTGGCGGCGGGTCCTTCACTCACACTGCGTCTTCGGCAGCACTGAAGGACTCGCCGCTGAAGTGTCGCCAAAGACCCAGACCGCTGCCGGGTGAGTAAAAATTAAAAAGGCGCCTCTAGCCAGGGAAGGGATTCTTGGCCAGGGCTCGCGGGGCCCCTGTGGGACCCGGGGTTTGGGGCAAATTGCTCCACTTGCCCCCCCCCCCCGGGCAGCCCTGCCTAAAATTAGTGGCCACCCGAGCCTGAACAGTAGCCCCACCCTTGCTGGGGTGACTTCAGGTGGAGAAGCTGCTGTGGAGCAATGTAGAGCAGGTGCAGGAAGGAGACGGGGTCACTATTCACATTCTGAACTGCACAGTTTTCCAAATTTGGGACTAGATTCATAGACTTAAGGTCAGAAGGGACCATTATGATCATCTAGTCTGACCTCCTGCATAATGCAGGCCACAGAATCTCACCCACCCACTCCTGTAACAAACCCCTAACCTATGTCTGAGTTATTGAAGACCTCAAATCGTGGCTTAAAGACCTCAAGGTGCAGGGAATCCTCCAGCAAGTGACCCGTGCCCCACGCTGCAGAGGAAGGCGAATGTCCGAGAACAATTCTAGAGGAAGGTGACTGCAGAGCAATGACACTGGAGATGCCCAGACCTCCAGTGGGGGCAGCGTGGAAATTAATAATGGGAAGATCATTTGCAAAATTAGTCGTCACTGACAAGATTTGTCTCTATTCCTATTTCACGCTGTGGTGTTAGTTAGAGGAATCAGTACAGATTTTTACTATATTGATTAAACACTTAATTTTATTTAACCAAGCCAAAAACTTAATGTCACTTATTTTTTCTCTGTCCTAGCAAGAATGAATTGAATTTTGTGACTTTCTGGAAAGTGCAGCGAGATTAAATGTGGGGAATTCAGTCTCTGTGTTTGTGAGCTGATGTTTTCCTCTCACAGGTCAGTGCCTGCATTGAAATACCAAGAGGGATCTAAGGGCTGGTGTACGCTGAGCACTTCACTGGCAGAGTGACGTCTCTCAGGGTGTGAAACCCCCCGCCCCGCAAACCCATAGCGTTAAGGTGACCTAAGCCCTGGTTAGATAGTGCTAAGAGAAAGGAAGAATTGTTCTGTCCATGTAGCTATTACAGGGATGGGAAAACTCCTCCAGTCACTGTCTACTCCAACATGCTATAGCAGTGCCACAGCAGTGTTTCAAGTGTAGATAGACTGAAACTACGTTTATCTCCAGTTCGCACTGTGGCTGTTCAGGTACTAAGACTACAATAATAACCACAGCGCAGTGCTTGCGTAGTTGGCAGGATTCGAACCTGCGCATGGAGACCCAAATGGATTTCTAGTCCATCGCCTTAACCACTCAGCCACAACTACTTGACACACTCCCACTTCATTACATGATGATTCTGTTCTCACTGAATTGTCACTTCAAATTGTTTGCTCAGACCAGCTTCCCCAGCACACTCATGGCTGCATTAGTGTAAGTGTGTCCTTGGCTGAACAGCGAGAATTCCTGTCCATTTCCCTTCTGGTTGGAGCATGATCAGAGTGTGTTTGTGTGAACGACATTGCTGTAGACTGTTGTTCATTCCCCACTCTGACAATTCAGACAGTCCCTTTCCTAGTCAAATCTCCAGCACATCGTTCCAATAGCAGGGGGCAGGATTTCTCTGGGGCACTGAGGGCTGGTGCGTGAATTCAGTCTTGCATTCCACCCTTGATGTTTCATGGACTAACAACAGCAGCAGAAAGAAAGAGCCGAGCCAATATCTCCCTGGCAGGGATGCAGGTGCCACGTCCCCTCTGTCTGACCGTCGCCATTGCAGGAGAGAAGGGTTCACTGGAATCGAATGCCCTGGCTCAGACCAGAGACAAAGGGAGATTTTGCTGTTCATGGATCTGTGCAAAGGAAATTTTGTCTCTGTGTGAAACTGAGGTTGGAAATGAAACGTCCACATGGTGGCCCAATGCTCTAGGGAATGTGGGTGAAGGACTCGGGCTGAGAAATGATTTAACAGGGGTTTGTATCAATTTATTGCCCTGATTAAAATCTATGGCTAAAAGGCAGCCATGTTGTTAGTACTTGTACCTGTGCAGGGAGACCCCAGTGGGTGTCAACTCCATTGCCTTCACCAGGGGCAGTCGATTATTTTAGCAAAGTACAAATTTCTTGGTCAAGGCCTAGACTCCAGAGAAAACAATACACTGCTGATAAGCAGAAGTACCTAAAAAGATTTTGCAGCTACCATGGGCATAACTATGATGTGTCGTGTTTCACTCTTTATATCTCGCGCCATCTCCTTTCCCTTTAGGCTTGTAGTTGACCAAGGGCAAAGCTGAACATCTCCTCAGATACCAGGGAGTGTTTATGTCCATTCCTGCGAGCTACACCGGGGTTTGATGTTGCTGCTTTCAATCCTCCGGCTCTGCCGGGATAAGGAACAATTCAGGCTGTCACTGAACTGAAGGACAGTTTTTGACAGGCAGAGGGACGCCTCCTCTTAAAGGTGTTTGTCTGGCTGGCAGTCCTGGTCCCCAGGTCTCGCCCGTGGGGCTCCAGCAGTTTTGGGACCAGGTCACTCCCTTGGCCCCACCTGGTGCTCCCCCCCAGGGGCCTCAGCAGTGCAGCGGAGTTGAGCACCCCCTCCCCCTTCTCACACACCCCCTCCCGCCTGCCCCCAATCTCCCGCCCAGTGCCTGCAATCCCACCCCTCCTCCTGTTCCCGCTACCCCCTGCCCCAGCCCAGAGCCTGCACCAGCACCCAAACTCCATCCCAGAGCCTGCACCCCAGAACCCCTCCCCCACCCAAACTCCCTCCCAGAGACCAGCCTCTCACCCCTTCTGCACCCAAACTCCCCCCAGAGCCTGCACCCCTCCTGCACCCCAATCCCCAGCCCAGGGCCTGCACCCTAGACCTCCTCCCCCCTCACAAACTCCCTCCCAGAGCCTTAGGCAGGTGAGGGGCAGAGTTTTGGGGGATGGGTTCTGGGCAGTATGAGTGACATTATTGGCCCACTGGGAGGACTGGAGGACTGGCACTGGCCCTAAGGTAAATTGTGGTTGAGACCCTGCTTTAAGGGATTGGAGCAACGCTGGAGAGACTGACGGGCAGGGAGCTGGGGAGCTGTGTGTGCTCCAAGGAGAGTTGTTGTTGTGCTCTGGTGACACAGAGCGGGGGTGGGGAGTTTGTAAGCTGTGGTGTTTGTATAGAGAGAAAGTTTACTAACCCCCAGGTTAAAAACTGTTCCTGCTCTAAGGTATACCTGACACTCTCTGTTGTGAGCGTAGGTCAGTGGGTGATTGTTTCCTTCTAGGATAATAGGTTTGTAGCTCCAATCCAAGTGATTCCCTTTAAAAACTTTTTCAAATGAAAATAAATGTCCAGACCCATCTCCAGTATGTTCAGGAGTTCGCTGAACGGGGGCAGGGGGCTTGAAATGAATTTAAACACTCAGCATTTTCCTGTGCAAATGAATCAAGACCTAGCAGAGCTGTCCAGCAGCTGAAATCAGTTCCAGTCCTCGGCGTCTCTAAGAGGGACACTCGGTAGCTGAGGCAGGTGGGACACCTCTGTGGTGAGGACAGGTGAAAAAATGCTGGATTCAATGAAAGCTGAGCCCATAGGAGGGGAAGGTGAACGGCAGCATCACACAGGGTCATAACACTCAGACACGGGGCTTCACTGTCACTGCCCCTGTGTTTTCCATTATTTATATCCTAAGGAACACACCCTCCCCCTCACACTGTCACACAGAACCTTCTCCCCTTGAGCCCCATCCCACCCCTACCCCTCTCCCCCCACACACGCCATGGGACACAGCCTCTCGGTGACTCACCCAGATGGGGGCTTGTCTCTGCATCTCCCCAGCAGGGGAGCAGGGAGCCGAAAGGGCCACAGGAGACCAATGGAGCTAGGCAGGGATAGAAAATACTTCCCCTCCCTTCCCAAGAGTCCCGTTAATCTCACCCATGGGACGTTCCAGCACCGGGTGGGATCAAAGCACAAACCTTCCCCTGAGCAATGGAAGGGGGAACCAGCTCTATCACATGGAAGGAGGCTCCCCACCTCTGCTGCTGCCATCCTGCAGCCTTTAATATGGATTTGTTTTAGCTAATGCAACCCCCCCCCCCGACACTCCACTAATCCATCCATGAAACATGGAGACAAGCTCCTGAAAGCAGAGTCCAATAGTGCAATGGGTTAGTGCCTAGTACTTCTAGAGCAATGCTGAGTCAAGTCATGCTGAGGTTGTGAGTTCAAACCTCACCTGGAGCACTAGTTTCCTTTAAGCAAATGGCTTCTGCCAATCATTTTGCCCTGCAGAAAATACAATTGCAGCTCAGAAGACACCGATGTGGAAGCCAGTAAATAATTAACAAGGATTTGAAGAGATCTTAATGAATGTTAGTTAGCATGAGTTAGGCTAGCTGTGACCCTGGTGATGTGAGATTTGTGGAAGCAAGATAATGTAAGACAGAGTGAACTGTGTGAAAGTTATTAAGACCTTGCAATATGCAGTCTTGCTTTTTTCTAGTAAGATAGCAGAAAAGCTTATGTATAAACAAAATGTATTTGTTGCTTTTTACTGTCTCCATGATTGCTAGAAATTGTCTGTAACAAAGGTATAAAGGCTTGATGTAATTGTTTACCAGTTGAGAGACCTGTCCAGGACCCTGTGTCCTATGGCACTCTCTCCCTCCATTGTAATTACTGGAGAAATAATAAAGTATTTGATTTTGCTGCACCCAAACAAAAAGCGAGAACTGAGTTTTTCTTCGACAATTTGGGGGCTCGTCCGGGATGGCAACGCCCACGGACCCACAGACGGCTACTACGGATCATTCCCCTTCAAACCCCATGGCGCCACATGAGAGGTATGAGACCTTTTGAAATCTCTATTGGGGTATCGGAGGAGGACTTTCCGTGAGGATGTCTGTCTCTGTTGGGCTCATGCCATCTGAACTTATTGACTGTGCAGCAGGATCAGATGCAAAGTGGTATTGGGGAGAGGCCCCAATAAGGTTAGTTTATAGCAGTACTGGGAACTGCTGAGTTGGCCAAGGAAATGCATAGGTAATGCATAAGGTAATGCATAGGTAAATGCATTAGAATGCACCGGTGCTGAGGGGTTTTTACCGCCTCAAGAGGGGTTGTCATACCGCCTCATGGTATTGGTCCGGACCAGGTAAAGATGCATCGTGGTTAAAAAAAAAAAAAATTAAAAAGAGATAAAAAGGTTAAAAAAGGGTTAAAAAGGAAGAAAAGAGGCCTTGGTGTGTGTGTGTGTACACCAGTGTGAGTGATCGTTATCGGAAGACGCCCAGAGTACCCTGTGAAGCGGAAGCTAATGATCAGGACTGCTCTAACGCAAGCCCGGTAACTAGTGGATCTTTAGGAGATCTGACCCACGGTGGGCTGACTCAGCCTGGCATAGTCCGGCGAGGAAGCTGCCTGGGTCTAGGAGTGTGTGAACCCATCTTCCCTCCCCTTTCCCTTCTGTGTGGGCTACTGACAATCTGTTCGTCTCACTGGATGCAATTAGAGTACGCGGCGCCGTCTCCCAGAGACTAGCCGACGCTCTTTGCTGAAGGGAGGTGTAGGAGAATCGTAGTCTTCCTTGTGAGTCTCTCCTGTGTGAGTGCCCTGTAGGGAAAGATCCTTAGTTTCTGAGCCGTTAGCGCGGACAGGGCACCCTCTCTGTGTGTGTAAGTGGAAAATGGGTAAGGGACTGTCTAAACATTCCTCCTCACCCCCTAAGGGTACCCCAGCATATTACATGTATGTACATTATGGTCCTAAAACCTGAAGGTATTTAGAGAATTGGAATCTTCACACGCGTGAAAATCCATCTAAACAATGCCCATTAGAGGTACCTTCAATCTAGATAAGATCATATATCTCAGAGGAGCTTTTAATCACCAAGGAAAAGCCTCTGACACAGTGTGAGCAATTTGTCTAGGAACGGGTTAATTTGAAACTCGGCTAACCCCAGAGATAAAGAGAAAGCTGCTCTGCGTACAAGGTCAAGAACCAGCACAGACTATGCTAAGTGCAAAGAAACTGCTTTCAGCCCCAGCTGCTTGTGGAAAATAGAAACAGAGGCAAACCAAAGGCAGTACAAGTTACAGAATTGGAATTATATTTGCAAAGCTTAACTTTCCAGTGAGACATGTGAGAGTATTAAAGTGGTTTCAGGCTTGGGGCATTCATGTTTTTCCTGTGTGAGGTGGGAGCATTCCCAATACTCTCCATTGTTGTTTTATTATTTTTAATGAAGCTTTAAAATTTGATTATATGCTCTGTCAGTCTGATCACCTGACATGAGGGATAAATTAGTAACAGGAATTTGTCACAGTTTGGTGAGCAATTAATAATGGGGGAGCCCTGCAGAATTTACACCATCTATCTGTTTTACCCTTGTTATTTTATGTTTGCTTTGTTTGGTATCGTTGGTGTTATTTGTTAAGAATAGCATGATTAAAGGTGAGCCCTAATAGAATAAGGAAACACTATCTGGTTTTGTTCTGTTTTGTTTTACCGGTTACTGTTGTTTTTCTGCTCTGTTCATTTGGGCGTTGGGTGTGTGAGCGGAACTGAACTTCTTGTTCGTAATTCCTCAGAGTGGAAGCCATGTGTGCGATGAAGCTCTGAGGTTGTATTGAGATCTTTCTGTCCCGCCCCCTGTGACGGACAATGTAATAGAAGTGGAAAACTCTGGCTTAGACTGTAATTCTCTCTGCTTTCTGTGTAATTTTCTTTTCTGTTTAAGTGTCAGCAGACAAATGGGTGGGTCTCTGGGTAGACCCCCAAAGGGGTTTGGATTATGTGTTAAGTAAATGGCCATGTATTTTTGCCCAGGTGGCAGGCCTTACTAGGGAGGACTCGGGTAGTCTTGTGGGTAGAAATGTTTTGGGGAAAAGACCAGAAGGGTGGGGCTAGTTGTGAAGCCCACCCTCCTAGCTAAACTGGTAGTGCCTAGGATAGGGACGATTCAGCGAGAAAAGCAGGATTGGGCCAGGCAGGCAGGCAACAGACAGAGAGATTAGAAAACAAGTTGGAAACTTTTGAGGGTGTAGTAGAAAGAAGGAGTAAGTGAATATAAGCATGAGAATTTCAAATACTCAGAAGGATATTTGGAATGGTGATTTGAATTGGTAAAGTGGCTGTTGGAAGGGAAAAGCAAGTGATTTTTAAGAGAAAGTGAAAAATTGACTCTGTAGTTGCTGGAGGGAACAGCAGTTGAACTTTGTATAAATGCTAAAGAGAACTGTTTTTGGTGTCTTTGAAATGTTTGTAAATAAATTCAGGCAAAGAAATTATTAGATTGCAATCACTTGGCTATGTTTTGTTAAATCAGTTGAAGAATGTATACGGTGCTATGTAATGAAAATTTTATTAGGCTCTAAAGGCACTATAAGTGGTGATGTTTTCTTTCGGTGTTTAAACGCAGGAGTTAAAAAAAAACAAAAACAAAAACAAAAAAAAACAAAAAAGCAAGCCAGAAAGCATCTGTGTTACTGCAAATTAACTAACTGATAAGGTAGAGGCCGCTGAAACCAGGGCTGTCTAAGAAACACATACGAGAAATATGGGGTAATTCCTCTATTTTGCCTGAAATCAACAAGAGTATTTGTATATTTTAAGTAATGATTGACTGCCCAGAAGGGGTAGACCTGTTTTTGTCTTTCAGATAATCAAAGAAAACTAATGCCAGCTGCACAGCATTCACCGTACCATGATTTACTGGCACAGTAAAAATTATGTTGTGTGTTCTATGTTCTGTCTTGTGGTGTTTGTCTCGTGGCCAGAATTGTTGTGTTTAATATTTTCATGGGATGGTCTGATTTGAAATCAAGCAGAAGTGTTGGATTGAAATGCAGATACTTGTTTTGTTCAACTTAGCATACAAAGTGTTTGGTTACATCAGAAAAATGTGATATACTAAAGTCTAATACATTTTCTTCAGTAAGAGAAAGAAACTACATTGGCCAAATCTTTTAATTGAGAATTGTTGTTAAAATTTGCATACTGCCAGTCTTTGGAAGCAAGGACATGAAAAGTTAACCCACTCCCCATATTGTACAAGGGATCCTTCTGGCTACCTCAGACTTTTAGCCAGAGGGCTGGGGATGGTGAAACGCTATTGGACTAGAGGTTATATTAAGTGAACTTCTCAAAGTGGGTGTGCTTGTCCTGGCTTGTTCTTCCAAAGTTCTGTAATAAGGTTATTTTAGTGAAAGGGTATATGTGGCATACGTTGAATAATAAGACTTATGTACTGTATAACAGTAATGTTTATGTGTTCATGGTATAAAAAAGGTGTATAATTGAAGAGTAAAAGTTTCCTTTGTAGGTTGAATGAAAAAAAAGATTAAAAAAAAAAAAGAGAGAGAATAGCTAACATGCGCTGGCCCCAGTCAAGGACACCGCTCACGGCTAGGACTTGGCTGCCTACCAAGGAAAGGGGGGGGGGAATGGTTGCTGCAGTTACACGAGATTGATGTGCAGCGGCCAGCCCACCCTCCTCCTTGGGGACCTTTTGTAAATATTCAGATTGATTTTATTTAAATGTCTAAATGTTGTGGTTATGAATATGTATTAGTTTTAGTTGATGTATTTACCAATTGGGTTGAAGTTTTTCCCTGCAGGAAAGCAGATGTCTTTGCTTAAAGGTTTTGTACCACGTTTTGGCATCCCTGTGAGTATCAACAGTGATCGTGGAACTCACTTTACTGGATAGATTGTAAAGGAGTTATGTGCAGTTTTGCAGATCCAACACAACCTTCACTGCCCTCATCATCCACAATCTGCTGGGACAGTGGAACGCCAGAACGGGATTTTAAAAAATAAACTGGCCAAGATTTGTGCTGAAACACACTTAAAGTGGCCAGATGCCCTTCCTTTGGCACTGATGTGTATGAGAGCCATTCCCAATCGAAAGACTGGACTCAGCCCTCATGAAATTTTGACAGGACACCCAATGCGACTACCAACTGCATCCCCACTAACCCCAGCTCCGATGGACATTCATTTGATGGATAACATAATGCTTAAGTATTGTCAGGCACTAATGAAATGTGTTAAGTCATTTTTATACACAGGTGATGGAAGCACTAACGAAGGATCCTGTGCAACCTTGCCACTCGTTGGAACCAGGAGCCTGGGTCTACCTACAGATCCATCAACGAAAGACTGCCTTGGCTCCACGCTGGAACGGCCCTTTCCAAGTCCTGCTGACTACCGACACCGCTGTGAAGTGCCACAGACTGACTGCTTGGACCCAGGATTCTCACTGCACAAAGACCCCTCCACATCAGAAGAATTTTTCTACTGATAATTCGCCTATTCCTTTTTCTAGTTTTACTGTGCTTCTGGACAGCAGGAAAAAGGACAAGGTGACGTACTAGCAACCTCTCCCTTGTCCACTGACAAACTACTGTGCCTTTGAACTTTTGTGGAAAAAGCAAATCATTACAGGATGATGTCCTGGTACTCTCCCCTGTAGGATGCTGAACCACAACTGCTTCAGGAAAGAAGAAGAAACACTCACTCCACTGACATTGCCATAGTCCAGGAGTTACTGACTAAAAAGGACATTGAGAACTGACCCTGGTGAAGAAACAAAGAATTACATACTGGCAGGAAGAAGTTTGTGGGACCCATGCTTGGGAATGTGGTATTAATTGGATTTTGGGGTTTATTCTACAGGCTGCGCCCTGTGTTTTGGATAAATCCTTCAGTATGTATTGCCCTCCCTAATTGGATTTTAAATGACATTGCCCTTATCCAGTTTTCACATCACTTTTACATACCCAGATTGCTCACAAGGGGCTGCCATTAGATTAGCAGAAGGGAGAACCTGGAATAAGAGGACATTGGGCAGATCCCTGTGGGCTGGGGCTAATAGTGTCGTAGCCATTTGGAGTATTCTTAAAGGCCATGGACATGATAAGACATTGGGCCAACTAGAAAAGGCCACTAGCCTTATTCTTGAAACTCAGCTATCTTAAGTACGGGCTGGAGTTGGTGAGTTACATGTCATTTCCACCCTTAGTTCTATGACCCAGAAGTTACTGACAGAGATGGTATTGAATATCACTGAGGCTGGGAAGGCATTGCAGTGGGATCTAGACCAGACTTGGCCCACTGCCCTTACTGTCACATCAGGAGTACCATCTGATCTGTGGTCATGAAGACATACTTGGACACTTTCTGGATGGAAGTGTGGACATTCACAGTGCTCCTTCCAAGCATATGGACCGGTTAGGGTGGGTGTGGGCTCCCACATACCGAATCCTGCCGGGTCCATGGGGAGGATGCATGTGGGATTGGGTGATTCACCGAGATATCTGGGAAGTGAGACCGCCTGATACTCCTAATCGATTTTTAGTTAGTGCTCCTGGGATTACAGCTGATATTTGGATGGGGTTAGGAAATCTATGGACGTTTTGGCTCTTAGAACCTC
The DNA here is from genome assembly GCF_020497125.1 of Mauremys mutica. Taxonomy (NCBI): domain Eukaryota; kingdom Metazoa; phylum Chordata; order Testudines; family Geoemydidae; genus Mauremys; species Mauremys mutica. Next base: position 18,237,644 of record NC_059095.1, on the reverse strand, counting down.
CACAGCTTCAGTGTGTACAGAAACTGAAGCCAGGGGAAGTTGTCACTGTTTATGACAATATTTGCTGGGAGGGTAGAGGTCAAGGAACTACCCTGACAGGACACCCACTTTTTCGAACTAATGATAGCTGTGTGTACGTTAATGCCACCACTTTACAAGATATACATATTAATCTTACCACTGCTGCAGGCAATTATATCATTTCCTGGCCTGCAGATGGAATGTTGCAAGTGGCTTTTAGATTTCAGGTATATTTTAATTGGACTAGAGTAGTGCCTGATCGGTTTCAAAATTTGCTTTCATTGTTACCAAAGGTTCAAAGAATCTCTGAATTGCAAGGGCAAATTCACATGCTTTAGAATATATATCAAGCTGAAAGGAATGCCTTTCATACAGCTTACAGAGTGTTTACTTTATGTACTAAGTATGATGTTTTGTGCTTTGTAACCAAAATTGTACAACAGCCCCATTATATTATTCCTATGGGAATGTTATTGTTTGTAGTGTTGTTAGTTAATTTAGGATTATATTATTGTTGTTGTTGTTGTAAAAAACGTAAGAATAGCACTACCTTTCATGTTCATGCTAATCATGCTTTGTCATTACATCCAATCAAAACCCCTAAGGTTGAAACATGTCTGCTGTAGAATCTGAAATCCATGGTTTAATGCAAATTGAGATTTGAAATATTTGTTGTACTAGAAGTACAAAAGGGGGGAGTGTGGAAGCCAGTAAATAATTAACAAGGATTTGAAGAGATCTTAATGAATGTTAGTTAGCATGAGTTAGGCTAGCTGTGACCCTGGTGACGTGAGATTTGTGGAAGCAAGATAATGTAAGACAGAGTGAACTGTGTGAAAGTTATTACGACCTTGCAATATGCAGTCTTGCTTTTTTCTAGTAAGATAGCAGAAAAGCTTTATGTATAAACAAAATGTATTTGTTGCTTTTTACTGTCTCCATGATTGCTAGAAATTGTCTGTAACAAAGGTATAAAGGCTTGATGTAATTGTTTACCAGTTGAGAGACCTGTCCAGGACCCTGTGTCCTATGGCACTCTCTCCCTCCATTGTAATTACTGGAGAAATAATAAAGTATTTGATTTTGCTGCACCCAAACAAAAAGCGAGAACTGAGTTTTTCTTCGACACCGAGGTCCCCTTGCTTTACAGAAAGCAGGGCAGATTTCACAGATCTACCAGGCTCTGCTCTCCACCAGCCACCTGTGTCAGGAGGGGTCAGGCAGAGCCCAGAGCACTGCCCCCGACTCCCCCTCAGTCTTTGCTTCCCAAACCACCTGTGTGCTCACCCTCTTCGCTGTGAGACTCAAACCCTGCCTGGCTTTCTGTATGTTGGGTTTTTGTTGTCTGTCGTGTTGATGTGCATGTGGGTCCTGTGTGATTTTTGTGGATGCCTTGCATAGTTTTGTGTGTGTGTGTGTGTGTGTGTGACTTTTGCATGCAGATTGTTTTTTGCTAAGTATTCTTTTGGTATGTGGTTTTTGTGCTTTCTTGTTGTGGGCTTTTGCTGTATTTTTTGGTGTGGATTTGTTCTATGTTTTGTGTGGCTTTCCCTTATGTGTATATGGCTCTGTGTGCTGGGTGGGTTTGGTTTTTGTTTATGTCTGTGTGGGCCTGTGCAGTCTGTGATGTTCTCTTTCTCTCTGTTTGTATCTTCATGTGTAAATTCACTGGAACTTTTCAAACTCTCCACAGCTTTGCCAATTTTCACCAGGAATTTTACTCATTAACAAATTCTCACTTGTTCCCTACCAGTTGGTGACCATTGCCCCAGGGGCCTGTCAGTCTCAGGGGCCTGATTTCCCATTGACCCTTCCCCCTTCTATTGGGACTGGGAACTAGCCAACCAAAAAAACCCCACTCAGTTTTAGTAAAGGGCCAACAGTCCCTTACACAAGCTGACTGTGTGAGAAAGGAAGAGCTCAGTGGTTTGAGTGTTGGTCTGCTAAACCCAGGTGTGTGAGCTCAGTCCCTGAGGGGGCCATTTAGGGATCTGGGACAAAAGTCTGTCTGTAGATTGGCCTTGCTTTGAGCAGGGGGTTGGACTAGATACCTCCTGAGGTCCCTTCCAAGCCTGGTATTCTATGATAGGGTCACCAATGTTCAGAGAAACTAGCACAAGCTGGGCCCATGGTGTAATGGTTGGCATGCTGGAATCTGAGTTCAAATCTCAGTGAGAGCTTGTGGTAAAGCCCTGGAGAACCAAGTGCTTTCCTGTCTCCAGCTGTCGAAGAATGAGTTGTTTACCTTGTGCTGAGTGACTCATACCCACTGGAGCCAGGTCTTTGGTTGGAATGGGGTCTAGAAGTGGCTGTGGTTTGACTGGGTGTTTGGGATTTCTGATGCCCACAAGTTTGGCCCTTGTGCTTTCTACCACACTTTTCCTCTTGCCCACATGGCGCTTGAAGAAAGGAGTGTCAGGGCCAGGTTTCATAGTCAGGGAAAGGCAGGAGGGAGGAAGAGTCCCAGGCTGGAGCCCAGCACACCTCTCCTCCTCTGGGCACCTAGAGCAGAGGCGGCTGGTGCTGACAGCTCCAAGGGAAGGCTTAAAAGCCACAGAGCAACAAAGGGCAGGGCAAGAGGAGGGGAGAACCATGCCTATGCGTGGCCAGCAGACAGCCACAGAGACGCCCAGACAGGCTGCTCCCTGCTCCCTGGCATGGCAAACACCCACTGAAAACCACCCACAGCCAGCTGCTGATGCTTTGTGGCCAACATGAGAAGATGGTAGGAAAGCAGGGCCAGCCCCCCTGGTGGGGCCTCTTACCATTCCCACTCAAGGTGCTGACTTTGGCAGTGGGGCAGGAGATTTTACCCCAAGAGGCTTTTCCCCAGCGGGCGAGAAGCAGAGAAACACCCAGGCTCCCAAGGCGCTATGTAGCAACCCCCTCAAGCACAGGAACAGGCGCACACTTGGAAGAGGGAAACTGCTCTACACGCTAGCCTGGGCAGCCGCCCATTTTCTTTGGCAAGTCAGGAAGGGCAAAGGCGAGACTGGAAGCACCTGGGGCTCATGCCCCAGCCTTTGTGACACCCATCCCCCAACTCCTTCCCGGGGCTCTAGCTGAAGCCAGAGCATTGGCCTGAGCAGCCAAGAAGAGGATCCAGCACTGAAGGGAGCAGGACGTTCAGCACAAAGGTAAAATTGCACAAGCACAACGGGACTCGAACCCTCAATCGCCTGATCCGAAGTCAGACGCCTTCTCCATTAGGCCACGTGGTCATAGGAACAAAACCTTTCCAAGCAGTTATTTGGAAAAGGCAGACACTGTGTTTCTCAGGTCCTCTACTGAGGGGGGCCGAGACTCTCTGTGCACAAGAAGTCGAGTTCCCAGCGAGATGTGAGACAATTCTCTGGAGCCAGGTGCAGGGCTTTGGCAGGGAGGCTCAGGCATGAGGGATTGGGGTGCAGCGGACAGACCGGCTGTCTAGGTGTTTAGATTTGGTCTCACTGAGGAGGAGGAGGAATCCTGCTGATAGGCAGTGGCTGTGGAGAAAAAGTGGGGTGTCCAGGCTGCTCAGGTCTCCTTCTTCCAGCTCCTCATCTGGCTGGGCTGCTCCACCGGCCTGGACAAGTCCTCTGCATGCTCAGCAAATAGCCCAAGAGCCATTTCTGCCCAAACCTGTGCTGGGGGGTGAGCTTCTGTCTTCCCTGTCCCATCCGCGCTAGAGCAGACCTCTAGATTGAGAGAGACAGTCAACAACGATTAAGGCTAAGATTATATAAAGGGGGGTCACAGAATTTGTGACTTTCAGAGATCTCAGTGACATTTTCCACCTCAGCCCTGGGGCAGCAAGACTGGAGCTGTCGGCCGGTGGGGGCCTCACAGCTATCAGCCACCAGTGTCGGAAGGGGCTCCCACAGGCCCATGCCACCACGGATGGACCCCACAGCTCCCAGCTGCTGTGGGTGGATCCCAGAGCTCCCAGCCACCACATGGGACAGGGGGACCCTGGAGCTCCCAGTGGGGTGACTGGGTTATAAAGTCCGGTCAGCGGTGCTGCGGGGCTCAGGCAGGCTGGTCCCTACGTGTCCTAGGGCACCGCGCTGCGCCCTGGAAGTGGCCGGTAGGTCCCCCCTGCTGCGCCGCTGACCAGGAGCCGCCCAAGGTAAGTCTGCACCCCAACCCCCTGCCTCAGCCCTGAACCCCCCGAAACCCAGAGCCCCCTCTTGCACCCCAGAGCCCCCCCCCCCGCGCCAGCCCAGAGCTTCCTCCCACACCTGGAACCCCTCATCCCTGCCCCCACCCCAGAGCCATCACCCCGTCCTGGACCCCAACCCCCTGCCTCAACCCACAGCCCCCTCCTGCACTCTGAATCCCTCGGCCCCACCCTGCAGCCTGGAGCCCCCTCCTCCACCCCAAACCCCTCATCTCCCCACAGCTCCCACAGGCAGACCCTGGAGCTCCCAGCAGCCATGGGTGGTCGGGGAGCCCCCACAGCCCCACCCCACTGCCTATGGACCCTGCAGCTCCTACGAGCGGACCCCAGAGCTCCCAGCCGCTGCGGATGGACCCAGGATTTCCCAACAGGCCTTGATGGCGGGAGGACCCTGCAGCCCCACGTCATTGCTCACAGACCCTGCAGCGCCGCGGCCCCGGGAGCTCCCGGCCGCCCCAGGCAGGAGAGGAGCCCCCAGCGCTCAGACACCGCAGGCAGAGCCGGGAGCTCCCAGTCACCGGGGGGGGGGTGAGGAGAAGCCGCAGCCCCTGGCCATTGCAGGTGGCCCCGCAGCTCCCAGCCGCCGCGGGCGGGCGGACGCCAGAGCCCCCCGCTGCCATCGGGACCCCGCGGCCCCCGGGCAGGACCCGTCACCCCGCGACCGGCAGGAAACAGCCGCGCGCGGAAGCGCCTCGCGCCCTGTGACCACCCCCGGTGCTGCGGCTTCTGGCCAGGCGGGAGGCGGCGCCGCTGCCACGGTCTCGGTTCCTCCGCCCGGCAGCGGGACCCGCCCCGCGCGGCCTCGCGCCGCTTCTCGCGGGCGCGCGCTGCGCTCTGAGCGCACAAGGCCCTGGCGGCTCCGCCCCGCAGCGCTGTCACACAACGTCACCAATGGGAGATGAGCCTGTCAGAAAGCTCAGCTGGGGAGGGCCCAATGGGAGATGAGATTTCAGAGACCCGCCCCGCACGAGGGCCAATGGGAGATCAGCTGTCAGAAAACACTAGGCGGGCCGGCACGAGCCAACCAGGAACCGCCCCTCATCTCAAGCACCCAGACAGCCCCGCCCCCACCTGTCCTATGCCCCACAGCAGCAGCCAGCTCCGGGTGGCTTGTGTCACTCCCACCAACAGACCCCAAAGCACGAGTCTCAATTCCCCTCCCCCACCGCCGCCATTCTCTATTAGGTAATAAGAGCTCCACACAGGTACTAAAACAAAAAACAAACACTTTCTCTTTTCCACAGCAAACTTGCATCCACTTCCCCCCCCCCCCCGCAGCCCCTTCTCCATGTCTGGCCACACGCTCCCAGCTCAGGGTGACCACACACACACCCCGTCGGGGCAGGCTCTGCTCAGCCCGGCTCCCCACAGCCTGCACTAAACATGTGGGGCCCAACCCCAAAACTTACTCCTATTTTACCCCAATGGCCCCAAACTGCCGCTTTTAATATATGCAAATAAGGTGCTGCCACGCTCAGGCCACTCCCCAGCTCTCCAGTGGAGCCACCCGATAGAAAACCAGGTGATATTTAAATTAGCCAGGATGTTGCTCAGTCATTTCGTCTGCTCCCAGCAGGTGGCGCCGGAGAGCTCCGAGCTCGCTCCCTTCCCTTTCACACGTCGGCTTCAGCCCCCGGGTTACAAACGCACCAGCCGGGGAGCAGGAGTGCGGGGCAGCTCCAGGGTGACCAGATGTCCCATGTTTAAAGGGACAGGCCGGTCTGGCTGGACTTTTTCTTATATAGGAGCCTATTACCCCCCACCCCCGTCCCGTTTTCCACAGTTTCTTCAATGTCACCCTATGGGGCAGCTCTGCGGGGACGGACTTGCACACATGGGAGCCATCAGCCGGATCTGCGTGCTTGGGAAGCTGCGTCCCTCCAGAGGCGCTTGAGAAGCCAAAGGGGCCGTGGGTGAGTTTGTGATGAGGTGAGTGTGAAGTGTGGAAGGGGGAGGGTGGCAAGAGGAGGTTTTGAGAGGAAAAAAGGTGCTGCTGAGCTGGTAGGTGAGGGCAAGGTCCCAGGCGGGTGTTGTGTGAGGAGCTGTGTAGGCCCGAAAAGGCGTCGTGCTGGGCAAGGGCAGGTGAGGAGGGCCAGGGCTTTTTCCAGGGCTGTTGCTGCGGCCAAAGCCTTTGGGAAGCAGAAGAGGGCCAGGGGTGTTGTTGCCTGCTGGGGCCCATGCGATGGTGTAGGTGTACGCTGACCAGAGCTGGTCTGTGAGAGCTGGAGCCACTCACTGTGCCCCTTTCCTCGTTAGTATAGTAGTGAGTATCCCCACCTGTCACGCGGGAGACCGGGGTTTGATTCCCCGACGGGGAGGGTGACCCCTTTTGAAGGGGGGACAAAGAAATCCCTGGCCTGCCCACCACATGCCTTGCATTCTCCTTCTACGGCCACTTCCCTTCGCACCCCGCACTGATGACTTTCACCTCCAGAGAGACAATTCCCTCGCAAGGACACGCTCGCCCTAGCCAAAGCCTCCCCCGGGGCCTGCACGTGGGGGCACGTTTCAGAGCGGCAAAGGGAAATAGGCTGGCCAGGGGCATGAGGACAATGGCCCAGACCAACGGGGAGGGACTTGGTCCAGGGGTGGAGGAAGACAGAAAAAGGGACAGGCATGGGATTGGCTTCCTGTCTTTTTTCCTTTGCTCAGCATTTGACCTGTGACTGTAATGGGGAGACTTGAGAAAGACCTGTGGCCGCCGGCGAGGTAGGTGGCCGCCCCGAGAGCGCAGAGCTGAGCATTTTCCACTGGGCTGCTGCCTGCGCCCCCAGCGCCTGGCCGTGATCGTATAGTGGTTAGTACTCTGCGTCGTTGTTGGTGTCACTGGGCGTAGCTACCAGGTAACTCGGGGCGGGTGGAAGACCACGAGTGTCGATGAAGCCCCCCTGCTCTGGGTCTAAGTGAGCCACAGTAACTCCATCTTGTGAACTTTAACCAACCTACATACTAACAGCCTAAAAGCAGAATATGTGAGAGTCAGCTTTTCTAGCAGACAGCTGCGATGCTGCTTAAACTAGCAAAAGTAGTGATAAGAGCGGGAGGAAAGGGGGAGAAGTCTTCATGTGCCTGAGCTGACAAGGCCAACAGATAAACATGCGGATGAGAACTTTTCTAACAAGCTATACTGTAATGCCTAATGTAGCTGCAGTTAACAAGGGAGGGGTGGGGGGAATGAAACAAAGGCTTTTACAAACAGCTTGACATATAAAAAGGGAAAATTGCTTGTTTTTGTTGCGCTGGATTTGAGATACTGTTTCTCCTAGTGCCTGCTTTGAGATCTCAAATAAACTTTGTTTTGCTTCTCCACCTTGGTGTGTTTATTGGAGCGAAGCACACCGGGCAACGAACCACTGTTGCTGTCGCCTCAGGCCTTTGTGCCGGCAACAGTTTTGGCGTCCCTGGGTGGGCTCGAGGCAAAATTTAGCCTTGCCCGGGTCCCTCCTGGTGGCCGACGGATTGCGACAACGACCGACGCCCAGCGCGCACCGGTGACTTCATCGGGGTCTTGGCGGAGACGTGGTTTGGTCGACCCCAGAGGGCACAACGGTGCAACGCACAGATAAGTGGAGAAGCAGCTGCGGGCGACGGTGAGGAACCGGTCCTGTTGATAAGGTAGGAACGGTCCAGTGGTGTGGACTTTTTGCCTGTTAGGACCTGGGGACGCCCAGTGTCTTCATATTCTTAGAGTATGGGACAGGGTACAGCCGGCAGAACACAGTGTACACCCCTAGAATGCATTCTAGCCCACTGGGATGTGTTCTTATCAGATTCAATGCTTAGAAGTAAACTAAAAAGGTTCTGTACAGTTGACTGGCCTCAATATCAGCTAGAGGACCAGGAAAGGTGGCCACCAGAAGGATCACTTAATTACAACACGATCCTTCAATTACTTTTGTTTTGTCAGCGAACTGGTAAATGGAATGAACATCTCTATGCATATATGTTTATGATGTTAAGAAATAGGACTGATATTTTATATAAGTGCCATTTGACTCCGACAGACTCGGTAGTAACTGCTGCTAATCCCCAGAATCCTCCCACGGTTGTAATGGCAGAATCGGTGTCCCCTTCGGCTCCAACACCCCCACAGGTTCCAGGGAATGCCTCCTCGGTGGGATTGTATCCGTTGATTACTGAGAATGTGGTAGCCCGTCCTGGAACACAGGAGCGTGCAGCCCACATTGTGCCAGTGTACTCTCATGTTCCTTTTAACCCTGTACACCTAGCTGCCTTTAAGGCAGAAGCAGGGGAATTCTCAACGAATCCAGGTCAGTTCATTTCAATCTTTGAAGGGTGTCTAGCTAGCCATAAGCCTGACTGGGATGATTGCAGCATACTTATGAGAACTTTGTTGTCTGAAGTGGAACGGAGTCAAGTTATAGCTAAAGCTAGAGAGGAGGCACAAAGAAGGTATAATGAGGATAGAGAAGGAAAACCCTTGCCAGAAGCTGCTGTCCCCACAGTGGACCCCGGGTGGAATCCGAATGAGGAGGGGGGTTTGAGGATGCTTAACTCCTATAAGGAATTGCTTATGTATGGCCTCAGGCACTCGGCTGTCTGACATAACAACTGGGCAAAGCCGTATGAGCTAATCCAGGAATCAAAAGAGAGTCCAGTGGCTTTTCTACAGCGCATTCGGGACTCCATCCGGCAAAGTACTAGCGCAGACCCAGACGATCAGACAACTTAGGCAATCATAAAGGGTATCTTTACTAGCCGTGCGGCCCCTGATATTAAAAGGAAATTGCAGAAAAAGGAGGATTTAATGGGAATGTCTATGGCTCAGATTTTGGAGACTGCCAACAGGGCCTATGCCCTTAGAGAGGGAGAGAAGGAAAAAAGGCAAGTGAAGATGATGTTAGCGGCGGTGCAGGCCGGCGGCAGAGGAAAGTCACAGAAAGGTGAAAGGGGCCGGGGAATGAGACGCCGTGGACGTGGGCGCCCCGGTCCCCAGGAAAGGCGTTTGGGTCGCAACCAGTGTGCCATATGCCGGAAGGAGGGACATTGGAAAAATGAGTGCCCTGAAAGGGAAGATACCCCCATGATGGCAGCAGAGGATCAAGATTAGGGGTGTCAGGGGAGACGGACCATCCTGCCCCTGGAACCCCGAGTAAAAATGAGGGTGGGAAATTCAGAAATAGACTTTTTAGTAGACTCTGGAGCAGCACGAACTGCCGTGAATCAACCCCTTCAGCTGCCAGTAGCAGACTCCCTTACAGTGGTTGGTGCCACGGGGAAAGGAACCAAGTGCCCAGTATATGCCCCAGCGGAATGTGCCTTGGGAAACACAACTGTATCTCACAAGCTGGTTTACCTCCCTGACTGTCCAACACCCCTATTAGGACGGGACCTGCTTTGTCGTTTGGGTGCCACTCTGCATTTCACTCAAGATGATATAACCCTTACCTTACCCCCTGAGAATGCCTGGATAATGGCCCTTGCAGTTGAACCCTCAGCCATGCAAGCCCCAGAGTGGAGCCAGTGGGAGGACCAGGTGTATCCCCTTGCCTGGGCATCAGGGGTCCCCGGAAGGGCAACCCATCACACCCCTGTTAAGGTTCAACTCCTCCCAGGAAAAAGCCCAGTGCGGATCAAACAGTATCCAATTAAAAGGGAAGCCAGAGAGGGACTGAAAAAGACTATAGATCGATTCCTAGAGCATGGGGTACTACGAGAATGCCAATCAGCTTGGAACACCCCCATCCTGCCCTTCCAAAAGCCCGATGGGACGTATCAGCTGGTACAGGACTTGAGAGCAGTCAATGAGCGGGTTAAGACTCTGCACCCCCTTGTTCCAAATCCGTATACACTGTTAGCTTCTATAAGGGGGCAGTATACCCATTTTCAGTCCTAGATTTGAAGGATGCTTTCTTTACAATTCCAGTTGATACCCAATCTCAGGAGATTTTCTCCTTCGAGTGGGAAGACACTGGAAGGGTTAAAAAACAGCTCTGCTGGACTGTGTTGTCACAGGGATTTAAAAACTCCCCTACGCTTTTCGGCCAGGCGCTGGCCAAAGACCTGGAGGAGTGGAATACTCCGGACGGGATCCTCCTCCTGCAGTATGTAGACGACCTGTTAATTGCGGCTGTGGGATTAACCCCTTGCCTCCAAGCCACTGTGAGCCTCCTGAACTTTGTTGGGCTCCGAGGATACCGGGTGGCTCGGAACAAGGCTCAAATTGCCCTCTCAGAAGTACAGTACTTAGGGTTTCACATAAGGCAAGGAGAACGGCAGCTCTCTAACGAAAGAAAGGAGGCTATTTGCCAGATTCCTATCGCAAGCAACCGGAAAAGGCTTAGGGCATTTCTGGGCATGGCAGGCTTTTGCAGAATGTGGATCCCAGAGTTTGGACTGTGGGCAAAACCTCTGTATGAATGTGTTAAGGGAGCGGATCATGACCCCTTTCACTGGTCCCCAGAAGCGGACAGGGCATTTAAAATCTTAAAGAGGAAGTTAATGGAGGCTCCAGCCCTGGGTTTACCGGATCTCTCTAAGCCGTTCCAACTGTATGTACATGAGAGAAAAGGGGTAGCCCTGGGAATGCTTACTCAGCTGTTAGGTGCTTGGAAATGTCCTGTAGCCTACTTTTCCAAACAACTGGATCAAGTTGCCAAGGGGTGGCCAGCATGCTTGCAGGCGGTCGCAGCCACGGCCCTGGTGCTTGGGGAAGCTGAAAAATTAACACTGGGAGGAACTGTGCAAGTGTACACTCCCCACATGGTCCAAGCCCTGCTGGACACTAAGGGTGGTCTCTGGCTCACTCAGGCTCGGGTGGCTCGGTACCAGGCAAAATTGTTAGAGAACTTTGAAGTTACCTTGCAAACCTGTCCCACCCTTAATCCAGCTACCCTGCTACCAGAAACAGAGAAGCAGGAACATGACTGTCTGGATGTCATAGATGCCCAATACTCCAGCCGCCCAGATTTAAAAGATCAACCGCTCTCAAATGCAGACTGTGAGTGGTATACTGATGGGAGCAGTGCTGTCATAGATGGGCAAAGGAGGGTGGGCTATGCTGTTGTGACTCTCTACGATACAGTGGAAGCAGAGAGTTTACCTGCTGGAACATCTGCCCAGCTTGCTGAACTAGTGGCCTTAATCCATGCACTTGAACTGGCAAAAGACAAACGGGTTAATATTTTTACTGACTCAAAATATGCTTTTGGGGTATTGCATGCTCACGCTGGTCTGTGGAAACAAAGGGGAATGTTAACTGCTCAGGGTTCTCCGGTCAAGCATGGGTCTCAAATTCTCCGGCTTTTAGAAGCAGTACAGCTCCCCTCAGCAGTAGCAGTGATACATTGCAGAGCTCACCAGAAGGAGGACCAGGATGTAGCCAAGGGCAACGCTAGAGCAGACAGGGAAGCCAAGCGTGCTGCTACCCTGGAGTCACCGACAGGGGAGAATACCCAAATCCATGCCCTCATCCCATCAGTAGGTAAGCTTGCAGCCCCTAAGTACTCCTCTGAGGACAGAAACCTGGCTGACAGGCTTGGTCTCCAGGAAAAGGAGGGATGGTTTTACTCCACAGAGGGAAAAGTCCTTTTGCCCAAGGGCTTAATCCGACCAGTGCTGCAAAAACTGCATCAAACCACCCACGCAGGCAGGGAGGCTCTTACTCAGCTCATGAGCAAGTATTTTCTAACCTCTGGACTTAGACCCCTAGCATCCCAGGTACAGGCTGAATGCCTACTCTGCCAAAAGAATAACCCTCAACCAGGAGTGCCAGTGCTGCCAGCTACCTTGGAACCTACCCCAGGCCCAGGATTGGTGTGGCAAATAGACTTTACTGAGTTTCCTAGAACCCAAGGGTACAGGTATCTCCTCGTCATGGTGGATCGATTCAGTGGATGGCCCGAAGCCTTCCCATGTCGTAACAACACTGCCAAAACAGTGGCTCTTAAGTTTGTCAAGGAGATCATTCCCCGCTTTGGGCTCCCCCAGTGGATGGAATCTGACAATGGGACACACTTTACATCTCAAATTGTTCAAAGGATTTCAGATGTCTTGCAAATCTCCTGGAAGCTCCACACACCGTGGCGACCACAGGCCAGTGGTGTAGTGGAACGTACTAATCAGACACTCAAGCGACACCTCTCTAAGATTTGCCAGGAAGCCTCTCTTAAGTGGCCTGATGCTTTGCCCCTTGTGTTACTCCGCATTCGTGCTCTCCCCAAGGGCAGGTTAGGGCTTAGTCCCTTCGAGATTATGTTTGGAAGGGCATGGCCTCTGGATGGTACACCGGTTCTGTTAGGGGAGTGGGAGGTAGGCTGCGGGTTTTTGTCTCAGTACATGTGTTCTCTGTCTGCTGTTCTTTCTTCTCTTCACAGGTATACCAAAGATTCACAGCCTCCTCTACTGGATACCCCGGTCCACTCCTTGCAGCCAGGCGATTCTGTACTCGTTCGGACCTGGAAGGACGAGCCTCTCCAAGAGAAGTGGAAGGGACCCTACACTGTCCTGCTTGTTTCCCACATGGCGGCAAAGGTCGAAGGACACAAGAACTGGATTCATCACTCTCGACTGAAAGCAGTGCCTGCTCCTGAACAGTGGACTGTGCAGCCTGCTAAAGAAGCAGCTTCTAGCGACGATTTGGGACTTAAACTGCTATTCAAAAGACAATAAGGGTTGCTGGGAATGCCCTGTGATCTCTCTGAACAGCCACAGCGCACTTCCCACGAGCACCCTGAGCATTGGTTTTATCTGTTCACAGAAGGCTGACCTAATTTCTGGTCCTGGTCCTTTTATTTTCTGATTTGTTTGGTGGCTTTCATTCTTATCCATTGGGCATTTGGGTTGCTGTAATTGCCAGTATGGGTTCAGGTTTAGGGTCTTTCACAGCATTCTTTTTTGTCACAGAGGCATTCCTCCTGTTCCCTTCTGTTACACCCACAGCACATGCAGAATGGGGACCTCTCCCTACAGATATGGCTACCAATACATATGAAGCCCTGAAAATTGCTTTTGCCCGTGAGTTTAATCTCTCCAACTGTTGGATATGTGCCCAGATTCCCCATCATTCAGCGGGGCTGCCCTGGCGTGCCGTTCCCCAAAATTGGTCTGATATTTGCCAGGAAATATTGATAACTTCTTATAATATACGGCAGCCTTTTATGTCGGGCAGAGTTGGAGGAAACCTAAGCCATAATTGTTCTCAGGAGCGCTTTTATAGTTTGACCAACAGCTCCTGGCAACCCTTTGGCAACCTCTTACAAAAACCTACCCCCATCAGACTTCGGGTTGTACCCCAAGGTCTGCTTTGTTTTAGGGAGCCTTCTTCACCTAATGCCCTTTGGTTTGCAGGTAATAGTTCCTGGCACTATTACTTGTCTCCAACAACTAATGTTACAATCCCCTTTCTCAACAGCACTGGCCAGGATACTGGGGAAGGGCTCCAGTACTGGCCCCCTCATATTGCCACCCAGCGCCAGCAGGGGATTAATGGACTGGTTGCTAATGGACAGGCATTTTTTATATGTGGCCGTAATGCCTACAAGTGGCTCCCACATGGGTGGCATGGAAGTTGCTATAAAGGATTCCTTGCTCCTCCCCTCCGTGTTGTGGCCCACGCTCCCTCAGGTCGCCCCAGGTACTACCGGTCCCTGAGAGCTACCCTTGAACCCATCGGTGAGGGAGACAGGTTTGGAATGATATTCCTCCCTTCCTATGGGGTAGGACGAATGGCCCAACTTTATAAGAGACTTTTTGTATTCCTTACTCAGTTTGCCAATGACACCCTGGCCATAGACAAAGGCATAAGTTCTGAGCTCTACCAACTCCGGTTATTATCCCTGCAAAATCGCCAGGCCCTAGATTATATTTTGGCCTCACGGGGCGGGGTCTGTGCCCTTATTGGGGATGATTGTTGTACCTATGTCCCAGAATCTTCACAGGATATTAACAAGCACATCCTGTCAGCCGAACGGGCCTTTAACCTGTGGAAGGCCCAGGAAGCAGAACCTACTATTTTTGATTCCCTCTGGGGTTGGTTACCTGATCTAGGGGGATTAGGGGGAGGTATTGTTCGCCTCCTGCTCACAGGTGTTGTAATCTGTTTTGTTCTCTTTCTTTTGCTCGCTTGCTGTAAACCACTCATACATAAGCTTTGTACCCCCCATTCCCCAGATGTTCCCTTGTACCCCTTAATTGATGACCCTGATTGTATGGAATTTAATCGCTTTTTGTCTTCAGAGTATGAGAAAACTCTGCCAAAGGTTTGTTGAGTGTTCTCAAAGGAGGGAATTGTTGGTGTCACTGGGCGTAGCTACCAGGTAACTCGGGGGGGTGGAAGACCACGAGTGTTGATGAAGCCCCCCTGCTCTGGGTCTAAGTGAGCCACAGTAACTCCATCTTGTGAACTTTAACCAACCTACATACTAACAGCCTAAAAGCAAAATTTTTAACTGTCAGCTTTCTTAGCTTGCAGCTGTAGGACAGTTTGAAACAGCAAAAGCGGCGGGGAGGCGGGGGAGAAGGGGAGAGAAATCTGCCTGCGTCGGTGCTGTGAAGGCCATAGATAAACATGCGAGTGAGAACAGTTCTAACAAGCTACAATATAGTGTTTAGTGTTGCAAGGGGGAAGGGAGGAAGGGAAAACAGGGAGAAACAAAAGCCTTATACAAACAGCTTGACATATAAAAAGGGGGACTTGCTTGTATTTGGCGCGCTGGATTTGAGATACTGTTTCTCCTAGTGCCTGCTTTGAGATCTCAAATAAACTTGATTTGCTTCTCCACCCTGGTGTGTTAATTAGTGCGACGCACACCGGGCAACGAACCCCTGCTGCCTCCTCGGGCCCTTTGGGCCGGCAACACCCCCATGACTGTTCCTCTGTGTCCCCCTAGGAGTCATGTCCCACATTTTGGGGACCACTGAACCCTACTGGCTAAGCAGGGGCTAGTGATGCCAAAACCCAGGGAAAGGGAGAACAGGGGCAGGGGCCCTGGCACCAGAACCATGGCCCCAAACACTTCTGCCTGCGGCCCTGCCCTCTTTCAACCCTTCCACGCCTTCTACCCACGGCCCCATCCACTGGGCACCTCTGTTTCACCCCTTCCCCACTGGCCCCACCCTGCTCACTCATTTACTCCTCCCCCCCCCCAGCCGCTGCAGCCCTGAGACCAGAGAAGCTCTGTGTCCCGGCTGCAGCCCCTGGGCCAAAGCGGAGGATGGGAGCTCCTCTAGCACTTGGGACGACATGGGGAGACTTTTCCATGGGCCCCAGATCTGCGGGGCACTCAGTGATCAAAGGGGCACCCTGCGGCAGTGCGAAGGTGCGCACTGCCAGTGTAGTGTCAGCCACGGCTTCCTGGGGGGCTCCCACACTTCGCCCTGCTTGGACCTGGTGCAGGAACATTGTGGGGGGAGGGGCAAGTGATGACACAAAGATGCAGCTCACCCTCCCCCAGCGGCCCCATGGAGGGTTGGGGGGAGCGAGGAGCAACACTAAGTGCCCCATCCGTCCTGGTCACTGTCCCCATCCAACCTGGGCTGTGCTGGGAGGGGAGCATCAGAAGCTGCTGCTCTCTGCCCTCCCCTGATGCAGCCCGGCTGAGGAACGTGACCTGGATGCAGGGAGCTCGGATGTGCTGGAGATATGTTGGGAAAAGGGACTGTCTGAATTCCCAAGGCAGGAAACGAACAATCTACAGCAACGTCATTAACCACAAACACACTCTGGCCATGCTCCAGCCAATAGGGAAATGGGCAGGAATTCTTGCTGTTCAGCCACGGCCACACGTACAGAGCTGCACAGCAGTGAGTGTGCTGGGGAAGCTGGTGTGAGCAAACCACTGGAAATGACCCTTCAGTGAGAACAGAACCCGAGTGTAGAAAGGCCCCCGTGTTAAGTGGTTGTGGCTGAGGCCTTAGGGAGCTGGGGTTTAACAACATAGGTGTCTTTCTGTGGAGGTTTGAGTCTTGCTAGGCAGGGAAGGCTGGTGTGTGGTGTCTCCATGGTTGTACTTTCAGTGATGCAGGTTTCTCTCTCCCATTGTTCCATGGGCATCCTACTAGATTGCCAGCTGCCTTTCAACTGCAGTGTGGAGACAGTGAGTGTGTGTGGGGAGAGACAGTGTGTTGAGGTAGGTAGGAGCAGATCATTATTATCCCTACTTGAAAGAGGGAGAAGCTAAGGCTGAGAAAGGAGAATTGACTTGTCTTAGGTCACACGGCCAGCCAGTAGCAGAGTTGGGAGTAGGACACAAGAGCCCTGATTTTCAAACTAACCATCAGATCTTGATTTTCACACATTGAGTGACCTGAATAAAGTGCTCTCAGATGAGCTCCACACCAACAACAGTGCACAGGAATTATTCAGCAAGTATTTGAGGAGAATTGCATTGTTAGAGAGAATCATGAACATTCAGCAAGTATTTGAGGAGAACTGCAATGTTAGAGAGAATCATGAACTGCTCAGAGACCATTAATGCAGCGAAGCAGCAAAATTCATCAAACATAGAACTGGTTCTGACTTATTTCCTTGGTCTTAAAAGAGAACAACAAGGCCTGAGTCTCCTCCCTGTCAATAACCCCCTGCTCAGCCAATCAGGGTAGAGACTGAGGACGGGAGGCTGAGGGTTCTCACCAGAGAGCCCAAAGGATGGCCCAGGTCACCGGTGGGGATCACTGCCCGAGCACTATTTCAGCCCCACATTTTTGGGTGGACCTCCCACAGTGGGAGCTGCAGAGCACTCCCCCGCAACACACACACACACACACACCGCTCCTGGTGTTGGGAGGGGAACAGGTGAAAGGACAAAAGAAACAACAGACAAAGAGAAAGGAGGAAGGGAGGGATGGAGGAAAAGGTGAAACCAAAAGGACAAACCCTAATGTCCCCAGTGATTCTAAGGGACAAAATCCCAGGTGTGGAATAAAATTCTGCCTCCTTAAGCTTGTGTTTTCTATGCCTAGAATTCAACTGTCACCTGATGGATCAGACTGAACAGGTTTCAAACCTCGAGGAGGCTCTTACCTTCTAAACAGGGACGTCTGTTTTCTAGTAAAATCACTAAAAGGGAAGGAGAAAACTCGAAAGAGGTTCCTCCTGGCGCTCACATCCGTGAACCCGAATACTCTCTCAGTCCTCAAAGAGAGACCTGGAGAAGGAGACTTGCTGAAGCAAAGCCACAGGGGTCTCTGAGGTTTCCCTGGCCCCTTGCCCCAGTCCTGCCTGGCTGATGTCAGCATCTCTCTGTGAGGTCACCACCTCCCCACCGCCTTTGACCAATAGTCTGAGGTCCTGCAAAAGGCCTTTGTGATGTCACTGCCACACCCCTCCCTTGCTGTGCTAATGTCCTGCCCCTGGCCAGGCACTTTGTCGGTTTGAGCTACTCCCTGTGGATCACCCCACTCAAGGAGCGTTCGTTCTAGGCAGCAAGCCGGTAGTTTTGGATCATCTGCACATTTTGTCAGCTCACTGTTTAGCAGATCATTTATGAATAGGTTGACTAGTCCTGGTCCCAGTACAGACACCACTAGTTACCTGTTTCCATCCTGAAAACTGACCATTTAGTCCTACCCTTTGTTTCTTGTCTTTTAATGAGTTATTGATCCACGTGAGGACCTTCCAGAGGTGAAAGTAAGCCGGTATGTTCCGGTATGGGGTACCGGCAAGAGCCGTTACGCTGTGCCAGTCCGGCCCGGCTTCCTCTAGCTGGTGATTTAAAGGGCCCAGGGCTCCCTGCAGCGGCCGGAGCCCTGGGCCCTTTAAATCGCCTTCCGAGCCCCCGTGCCAGAGCCCCAGGGAGCAAATCACTGCCGTGGATGCTGCTCTCTCCCGCTCTGCCAACACAGAGCAGGGGCGGCAGAAGCTTCCTTACAGTGGGGGGGGCACCATTGTCTGAACTGTGGCACCCCCATGACACCCCTTCCCTAAGGACCCCCACTCACACCACCTCTCCCCCCGAGGCCACACCCACAGACGCCTCTTCCCCAAGACTGCACCCTTCACCCCCCATCATTTGTCCTAACAGCCAGTAAAGAGTGGTGGGGCCATGGCCCTCTGAACCCCCTGTTCCAGCACCCCTGACACCGAGCTAAGCAGGCAGCAGTGTGTGCGTGTGTGTGTGACAGAGAGAGCTGTGCTGAGCTGAGCCAGTGAGAGAAGGGGGGCTGATGTGAGGGCTGTCCCCTGCCTCAGGACTGGTTGCTTCCAGCAGCTGTCTGAACTTAGAGACAGTGTGCGACACACTCACTCTTCCGCAATGCACACACTGTCTCTCCCTCCCACGCACATGCTCTCTACCCCACCACACACACTGCAGTTGAAAAGCAGCTGGCAATCTAGTAGGATGCCCATGGAACAATGGGATAGAAACCTGCATCATGTGATGCTGTACCAGCCCGTGAGGCATTGCAAACCCTTCCCAAAGCACTCTGCAGCCAGTTGCACAGTGGGATAGCTACCCACAATGCACTGCTCTCTGTGGCGATCCAAGAGATGCTAGCATGGATGTGCTCTGGTGACACAGGGGCAGAGGGTGGACATGCAACAGCTGTTCAATTAAAACACTTTAACTTAAGCCACCTTACTCTTTCATGTAGACATAACTGAAGAGTGAGACAAGACCCAGCTCCATTGAAACTAAAGAACCACAACTTCCTCCGTAGTTGGCAGGATTTGAACCTACACAGGGAGACCCCAATGGATTTTTAGTCCATTGCCTTAAACACTTGGATGATAAGTGGCTCTCACTGCACTCTAGCTCTGTTCTCACTGAGTGATCAATTCCCGTTGTTTCCTCAGACCAGCTTCCACAACACACACACTGCTGTGCCCGTGTGTAAGTGTGTCCATGGCTGAACTGCAAGAATTCCTGCTCCTTTCCCTTCTGGCTGGAGCATGAGGAGAGTGTGTTTGTGGCTAATGATGTTGCTGTAGCTTGTTGTCCATTTCCTGCCTTGATCATTCAGACAGTCCCTTTCCCGTCATATCCCCAGTACATCAGTGATTGCGATAGCAGGGGGCAGGTTTTATCTGGGGCACTGAGCTTGGCCAGGGGGCTGGTGGCTCCTTTCTTTCCTCACCCTGGAGTAAACTCAGCTTTTTATTCCATCCTTGATGTTTCAAGGAATAACAACAGATGATCAAAGAAAGAGGTGGACAGGGTAGGTCAGAGGGGTGTGGGCAGGGTGGGTCTCAGGGGAGGGAGCAGAGAGGTGTGGGCGATGGGCAGGGTGGGTCTCGGGAGGGGGCAGAGAGGTGTGGGCAGGGCAGGTCTCAGGGGAGGGGGCAGAGAGGTGGGGGCGATGGGCAGGGTGGGTCTCAGGGGAGGGGCAGAGGGGGGGGCAGGTCAGGTCTCAGGGGAGGGGGCAGAGAGGTGGGGGAGATGGGCAGGGCAGGTCTCGGGGGAGGGGGCAGAGAGGTGGGGGCGATGGGCAGGGCGGGTCTCAGGGGAGGGGGCAGAGGGGGGGCAGGGCAGGTCTCAGGGGAGGGGGCAGAGAGGTGTGGGTGGGGGGGTGTCTCAGGGACGAGCTCAGAGAGGTGGGGGAGGTGGGCAGGGCAGGTCTCGGGGGAGGGGGCAGAGAGGTGGGGGCGATGGGCAGGGCGGGTCTCAGGGGAGGGGCAGAGAGGTGGGGGCGATGGGCAGGGTGGGTCTCAGGGGAGGGGCAGAGGTGGGGGCAGTGGGCAGGGCAGGTCTCAGGGGAGGGGCAGAGAGGTGGGGGGGGTGGGCAGGGCAGGTCTCAGGGGAGGGGCAGAGAGGGGGGGGGCAGGGCGGGTCTCAGGGGAGGGGCAGAGAGGTGGGGGCGGTGGGCAGAGCAGGTCTCAGGGGAGGGGCAGAGAGGTGGGGGCGGTGGGCAGGGCAGGTCTCAGGGGAGGGGGCAGAGAGGTGGGGGCAGTGGGCAGGTCTCAGGGGAGGGGCAGAGAGGTGGGGGCGATGGGCAGGGTGGGTCTCAGGGGAGGGGGCAGAGAGGTGGGGGCGATGGGCAGGGTGGGTCTCAGGGGAGGGGCAGAGGTGGGGGCAGTGGGCAGGGCAGGTCTCAGGGGAGGGGCAGAGAGGTGGGGGCAGTGGGCAGGGCAGGTCTCAGGGCTGGGGCAGAGAGGTGGGGGCAGTGGGCAGGGCAGGTCTCAGGGGAGGGGCAGAGGTGGGGGCAGTGGGCAGGGCAGGTCTCGGGGGAGGGGGCAGAGAGGTGTGGGTGGTGGGCAGGGCAGGTCTCAGGGGAGGGGCAGAGAGGTGGGGGCAGTGGGCAGGGCAGGTCTCGGGGGAGGGGCAGAGAGGTGGGGGCAGTGGGCAAGGCAGGTCTCGGGGGAGGGGCAGAGGTGGGGGCGATGGGCAGGGTGGGTCTCAGGGGAGGGGCAGAGGTGGGGGCAGTGGGCAGGGCAGGTCTCGGGGGAGGGGCAGAGGTGGGGGCAGTGGGCAGGGCAGGTCTCAGGGGAGGGGCAGAGAGGTGGGCGCGATGGGCAGGGCAGGTCTCAGGGGAGGGGCAGAGAGGTGGGGGCGATGGGCAGGGCAGGTCTCAGGTGAGGGGGCAGAGAGGTGGGGGTGGTGGGCAGGGCAGGTCTCAGGGGAGGGGCAGAGAGGTGGGGGTGATGGGCAGGGCGGGTCTCAGGGGAGGGGCAGAGAGGTGGGGGCGATGGGCAGGGCAGGTCTCGGGGGAGGGGCAGAGAGGTGGGGGCGATGGGCAGGGCAGGTCTCGGGGGAGGGGCAGAGAGGTGGGGGTGGTGGGCAGGGCAGGTCTCAGGGCAGGGGCAGAGAGGTGGGGGCGGTGGGCAGGGCAGGTCTCAGGGCTGGGGCAGAGAGGTGGGGGTGGTGGGCAGAGCAGGTCTCAGGGGAGGGGCAGAGAGGTGGGGGCGGAGGGAAGGGAGCGTCGCAGGGGAGGGGCAGAGAGGTGGGGGCGGTGGGCAGGGTGGGTCTCAGGGGAGGGGCAGAGAGGTGGGGGTGGTGGGCAGGGCGGGTCTCAGGGGAGGGGCAGAGAGGTGGGGGCGGTGGACAGGGCGGGTCTCAGGGGAGGGGCAGAGAGGTGGGGGCGGTGGGCAGAGCAGGTCTCAGGGGAGGGGCAGAGAGGTGGGGGTGATGGGCAGGGCAGGTCTCGGGGGAGGGGCAGAGAGGTGGGGGCGATGGGCAGGGCAGGTCTCGGGGGAGCGGCCAGAGAGGTGGGGGCGATGGGCAGGGTGGGTCTCAGGGGAGGGGCAGAGAGGTGGGGGCGGTGGGCAGGGCAGGTCTCGGGGGAGGGGGCAGAGAGGTGGGGGCAGCTGGCAGACCTTGGGGTAGGGGGTGGAGAGGCGCGAGGAGGCCCTGGGGGAGGAGAGGAGCCAGCGACCAGCAGGCCTCAGCCAAAGAGCAGGGGTGGGAAGTTGCCAGATGGGAGTGAGGGTGGAGCACAGGTGGGGCCTCGGAGGGAGGAGAACGAGGGAAGGGGGTGGAGGGGGCAGGGCCGCCCACAGGATTCAGGGGGCCTGGGGCAAAACAATTTCAGGGGCCCCTTCCATAAAAAAAAGCTGCAATACTATAGAATCCTGTATTCTCCTGGGGGCCCTGCAGGGCCTGGGGCAAAGTGCCCCCCCTCTGGGCGGCCCTGCCCTCAGCCTCCCCTCGTCAGTCCCCTGCCCCCTCATCATGTTTGTTGCCCTCCCCTAGACTCTCTCCGATTTGTTTCTGTAGTGGGGGGGGGATGGGGGGAACTGGACGCAATGCTCCAGATGTGGCCTCACCAGTGCTGACTAGAGGGGAATAATCACTTCCCTTGATCTGCTGGCAACGCTCCTACTAATCCAGCCCAATATGACCAGTTACCCATATTGAATGCAGACACAGCAATATTTGATACATTGGTTCCTGTCCATTCAGGAGGTTATTTCCCACCTATTCATAAATAATGAAGCTGCTCTAAGTGGAGGGGAGAGAGCTGTCCTGTCCATGTAGTTAACCCATCTCCCCGAGAGGTGGTAGCTATGTCAGTGGGGGGAAGCTATGTTGGTGGGTGTGCAAGCTGTGGTGTCTACATGTGTATATAAAGTTTAATCAAACCCCATTTTTAAAACCCCTGTGGCCTGGGAATAGAAAAGCAGCTCTCTGAGGCAGAGCCCGTCCTTCAAAATCCTTAAGATCACGGACTTGCCTATGCAAATGTCATGGGGGTATAGCTCAGTGGTAGAGTTTTTGACTGCAGATCAAGTGGTCCTTGGTTCAAATCCAAGTGCCCCCTCCCAAACCTGTTCACTCAATAAAAATAGTTCCATTTCCAGTATGTTCAGGAGCTCCACTAAATAAGCGTCCTTGAATGGGACACACTCAATGTTTTCCTGTGCAAATGCATAAACACCTAGCAAACATGTCCCCCAGCTGAAATCAGTTCCAATCCTCTAAGTGTCTAGGTTTGTTTTCATCAATGAAACAAAGGCACATGAAGACACATTTGCAGGTCCTTGGCCTCTATGGGCTACAATGTGCAGAAGAACAAGAACCACATCCACTTGGGAGGAATGGACTAGTCTGTATTACATTTGGTAAGTAAGTTGCCATTGGGACTGAAAACTCTACTGGAGGTGGACAGGAGCCTGTTACAAAACTAAAATAACCAAGATTTACCAAACTCCCTGTTACACATTCAATCCTCTCTTTGTGCACACGGCGTCAACTGGGGCTCTAGTAAATGGCAACCTTCCTTTAACACAGATCGTTGTTCCTTGTGACTTTCAGATACATTCGAATGGCAGCTGTTTAGAGGTCATGTGCTGCTAGTTCATGAGCAGCAGCAGAGTCTCTGTACGTTACCAACCGTAGAGCTGGGTGTGTCTGCATCCAAGTAACTGCAGAGTCTGTGTAGTACCAGACAGTTAATTGCACAGTCTCACTTTCTGGTCTCATTGATCATTTGGGTAGAAACAGCAACGGTTTGGTGGGTTTTGTTTGTTTTTTCTCCCTTCGTTTTCTCCTAAGAAATGTGTGATCTTGAGCATGATAGTTTAAGTTCCCTGTGGGTCAGGAAAATTCCATCTCCTTGAAATAGCTGGGGAAGTGACCTGTTTGTATCACCTAGAATAAAGGAGCTTTTGTAAAGCAGTTTCATCTTTAAATACGCAGGATAAAAATAGTAAACAGTAAATTCCACAGCCAGACACCAGGCCAGGATCAATGGATGGGGCCAGATTCAATTAATTACAGAAGAAACAAACTCTTGGGAAGTAGCTGTAATTTGTCCCCAAACCGTTCCTTGTTCTCATATGCTATCACGGATTCTCTTCTAGAGGGCAGAGTTAAGGTTATCTGGGCATGTACCCTCACTCTGTATTCCCTGTTTCTCCAGAGTTTGAGTTTTACTGAACTCGATGTTCTGGAAGGTAAGAGAGAGTCACAGTCAAAGTTAACTCTCTTTTAACAAAGGTTTTGTTAGTGGCAAATAATGAGACTAATCCCTCACTGTGGTAATTCCACTGACTTCAGTGTACTCTTTCCCCATTTCTAGTTCCAAAAAAATAAGCAAATTAAAACAACCTTGAGACCTAAAATGCTGTGAGAAAATGGAAATTTTAGTAGCTCAAATAATTCAGTTTCTTCTGTGTCTTGTGCGTGTGTAAATGGCACAACACGATAATTTATAAGCACATCTTTCTTAACTTCTTTAAATATTCTGTAGTACATTGACTAGATCAAGTGGGTTGTTCAATGCAGTGAGGTTTTCATGCATGGCCCAAAACATATTTTTCTTAGTATGTAAATTTACACAGCTCATTGAACACAAAATTGTGTATTTCATGCTGTGAAGTGTGTTGCTGGCACAAATTAATAGCTTTATTTTTTCTCTCTCTCTCTCTGTGAGACACAACAAAATAATTTAGTGATGCTGAAAACGTTCCCTTCTCCTCCAGAACTGCCTTGGAATCACCTTCCCTTTGTAGATTAATCTGCCCCTGAGTCTCTACGAGGGAAATATAGTTTCTATGAAAAAACCACAGTTTTTTAATTAAAGGGACTGAGACAGAATAGCCACATGATGGCGACACATCAGGAATGCAAACCAAGAAGTTCCTGGTTTGCACATTGATGGTGACAAGAGATTGAACTCGACTCCCCTCTTTACTACAGCCTAGACCTTGTGTCCGTGTTTAGGTGGTTTTCACCTAAACGTTCAAGCAGCTCACAGCAATGTCCCGAGCTCCCCAAGTCCCACTGACAGCTGAGCTCTTCCTGCCCACTGAGCCCAGCCCAGACAGTGGGTGGGGGGTGAGTTTGTACCCAAATAACTGACAGAGCCAAGCAAGGAGCAAAGAAATGTTTGCTCCGGTCACTAGGTCTGTGTTTCTATTGCTCGTTTGCTCTCTCCCCTTCCCTGATAAGGAGCAACGGTAAGAGAAGAAGAGGTTAAAACATGTGCTAGGTGGTGGCTGGGTTTGGATGACAAATTTAAAACCATCTCAGCGCCCTCTAGTGTGACACTGACACCATCAGATTCTCGCCTTTCACTCACACTTCATTAATAACAGTTTCCCTGAACTACTTTGCTATGATTATTTCAATGGCTCCTACACCGATACCTGCTGCCCCTTCTGGCTGGTTAATTGCACTATTTGGAACCTGCTCCTAAAATTTCACCCTTCCTGGGAGCAAGATTCAGAACTGCCCAAGGAAACCCCATTGGGTTTCAAGGGCAGCTTAGGCAGGGTGGCAAGGGGACAGCACAGGGGTCTCAGAGCTTCTTCTTCCTTACAGAGAAAAGGTTAAGGGGGGCTACTAGTTATGACTCCTGGGTTCTAGTCCTGGCTGTGGGAGGAAAGGGGTGTTTAGTGGATTAGAGTTGGGGGCTTAGGAATCAAAGAGGAAACATCTCCCTTTTTCAGCTTCAATGCACATTGAACAAGAACATGGCTTCTCATCTCTTAGGTTTCAGAGGAGCAGCCATGTTAGTCTGTATCCTCAAAAAGAACAGGAGTACGTGTGGTACCTTAGAGACTAACACGTTTCTTAGGTTCTGTTGCCATCATGTGTCCATTTCATTTCACTTCTTATTGTTAAAAGATTTGGGTACTTTGCACAGAAACATCATTTCCTTGGGAGAGATGGAGAAGTGGAAGCTGCATTGATTTAATCCTCTGAAAAATAGATAAGGATTAAAATATTCCCCAGACAGCTCAGTCCCAACCGTCCTCCCTTGCTGCTGCCAGTGAAGCTCAGTTCTGTCCCATGGCCCCAAGAACTTCTGGGTGCAAGTCCTGGGCCTGATGTGAAGTAAATGTAGGGGTGACTCTGCCTGCCTAGACTGTTCTCCAGAAAAATTCAGACACACACCATGTCTGGTGAAGGAGAGACAGATGTGTTGTTTGATTGTTTTTCTCATTTTAAATGTACTTGATCATTTTGATGGAAAAATATTTGTACGAGACCATGAAAAAAGGAAGAAACCATGAAAATACCCATGGGAGAAAGGGGGTTTCTGAGGCCAGGGTAGATATGGAGATTTTTATGAAAGGGGGAGAGACCAAAGTAGGGCCTTTAGCTGGAGCAAAGGGGGAGGGTTTTTTGTGCAGTTTCATTTTAACCAGCCTCACATCCTGTAGTCCCTACTTCCCCACCCCACCAACATCTGACCTAGCGCCTCCCCACTGGCAAAGCCACCTCTGACTCCTGAGACAGCCCCACTGGACTGGCCCTCCAGAGACCCCAGCACTCCCTCTCCTAGCTGGATCCCCTGGCAGCCAGAGCTCTCCGCAGAACTGCTGTGGTTTCTCCCCTGGGTGTCTGGTCAAGGATGGCTACTGGCTTCTCCTGAGAATGCAGCTGAGAAATGACTCACCCTTCTCTAGATTCTCACCTGTGGGCTCTGAGAAGCAGGATGGGGCCTGTATGATAAAGTCCATGTAACAGTCCCCTCTCATCCCAGCCCTGGTATGTCACCAGTAACTGCTGTCCCTGGGTAGCAGCCAAGGATGTTTCCCACCATTCAGGAGACCCCAGCCTGGGACTAAAATCAGCTTCAGGCTTCTCCTCTCTCCCTTCTTGGAATCAAGTTCATGTTTTTGCCAAGAGTTAAAGCAACCCGAACCCCCAGAGTCTGGATCAATGTCACAAGTTCCCAGTGTCTCCATGGAAGAGAATTTGTTAAATCTCAGATGAGTGGGGTTATATCAGTTCTCAGCCTGAGTCCTTTGCTCTTAATTCCGAGGAAATTGTCCCACCATGGGGCCATTTCCCGCCTCTCTTTCCTAGGGAAGCACAATTTTCCTTGCACAGACACAGGAACAGCAAGATCTTTCTCTGTCCCTTGTGCAAAGCAGGGGGCCAAATTCCATGGAAACAATGGACAAGCAGGGGGCCCTGGGCACATCCAGCCCTGGCCGTGAGATGTTCCCTCCCCTCTTTCTTTATGCCCCTGTTGTTATTTCATGGATTGTCTGGGATGGGGGAAAAGCTGAGTTCACTCCAGGTGGAGGGTAAAAAGGACCCTGAAAATCTCAGGACCCAACCCCTGCTACCAGGATCACCGAGGTGCTGGGAATCTGCATGGGAAAGGGACTGTGTGAATTGTCAAGGTGGGGAATGAATAACAATCTACAACTAGATCCACCTCATTAACCACCAACACAGGCTAATCTGTGGTTTAGAAGGGAAACTGGGAGTGATTCTTTGCTGTTCAGCCATGGAAACAGTGACCCAATTGCAGCACAGTGAATGTGCTGGGGAAAGCTGGACTTCACAGGCAGGTGGCAATAGCAGACCCTAGAAACACCTGGAGCTTCCCACACCACTGCTGCCACCAGGGTCAGGTGTTGAGCGGCTCACAGCGCCCCTCCCCGCCCATTACCTTCCAGCAGGGGGTGGCAGCACCCCCCACCCAATGCAGGGGAGAGGGCTGAGTGCATCGCTGCACCCTGAGCCCAGGGCACCCACTCTCTCTGCCCCACACATCGAATCTGGCCCTGCTGCAAAGTGACCCCTAAGAACCAGCAGCCTCCAGGACAGCAGGTTTGGCCCTCAGAGCAGGGAATGTGTCCCCCATGCTGCTCTTAGGCCACTGGATGCTCTGGGAATAGGACAGCTCTGAGTGTAAGCTGGAGCACATGTGGGGATGTAGCTCAGTGGTAGAGCACATGCTTTGCATGTGTGAGGCCCTGTGTTCAATCCCCAGTATATCAAAGATCTTTTTTTCTCCCTGCTGCTTTGCTCATGCCCAGAGGGGATGTGGCCCTGCAATCTCCCTGCAGGAGTTTTAGTCCTGCTCAGTGAGGGGCAAGTGCCAATTGCATGGACGGTCTGGGGGGGTTTCTGCTCCTATGTCTCCTCTGTACATTTAAGATTCCCACCCGCTGTGCTGCTTGGGACAAGGGTAGATGAGAAGGGTGAATCCTCCAGCACTGGAGGGAAAGGTCCCATCTGCACAGACTGCGAGGCAAGGAAACAGAGGGGCAGTCAGTGCTCAGACAGGAGAGAGGTCGGTGATTTACACCCAACAGGGGACACTGTCTTTTTGAGTATCACAGGGGCACCTGTTTTAGTCTGGATCTGTAAAAAGCGACAGAGTCCTGTGGCACCTTATAGACTAACAGACGTACAGGAGCATAAGCTTTCGTGGGTGAATCCCCACTTCGTCAGATGACTGGAGTGGGAATTCTGTGCCTGGCTAGCCAACTACAAAAGCAGTTTCTCCTCCCTTGGTGCTCACACCTCAACTGCTAGAAGAGGGCCTCATCCTCCCTGATTGAACTAACCTCCTTATCTCTAGACTGATTCTTACCTGCATATTTATACCTGCCCCTGGAAATTTCCACTACATTCATCTGACGAAGTGGGGATTCACCCACGAAAGCTTATGCTCCAATACGTCTGTTAGTCTGTAAGGTGCCACAGGACTCTCTGTCTTTTTGAGGCGACTGCAGCTGGCTTGGGATGGTGCTGACGATGGATAGAAAAAAGGCTGGAGTCAATGACTGATGAGACCACAGAAGGGGAAGGGGAATGGCAGCCCCACAGAAGGTCCTGGGTACTCAGATGCCCCAGTTATTGCACCCTGGCCTGTCACAGAGAGAGAAAAGACACGGAGGGACCCAGCCCCCCTACAGTGATCCCATGGACAAGAACCTGGCTGGGAGTGGGGTGAAGGTTCCCTCTGGGCAAAGAGGAGCTGAAATCCCTCAGTGTCCTGGAATTTAAGCAATGGAAGCTTCAAACCCTGCAGGGGTGTGGGCTGAGGTGCATCAGCAGAAGGTTGGGCTGGACAGGGGCGGCAGGTTTGTATAATTTTTGGTGGTGCCCAGAATGGGACCAAGTCCTGCCCCATCCCCCACACACACCTGCCTAAGGCTCTGGGGTAGAGTTTGCTGAGGGAGGGAGAGGGGCTGGGCTCTGGGAGAGAGTTTGGGTGCAGGGTCTGGGCTCAGTCAGGGGGTTGGGGTGGAGGAGAGTGTGCAGCTGTGGGAAGAACAACTTGGGATTGCTTGGGGAAGCCACCTTTAAAAACACAAGTGTAACATGCTAGTTACATTTTAATAAGACCAAATTAAATGGTGCAGGACAGAGCCATCTATAGTCTATTGTCCTGGTCAATGGGAGCCATCAAGAGTCCAAACCACAATTAATGGCCCACAATTTGCATCATTACAACAGGACCTCAGAGTTATAGTTCATATTTCTAGTTTCAGATACAGGAATGATCGGTTCATACAAATAGGATGAACACACACAGTGGATTATAAGCTTTGTAATGATACCTTACAAGAGACCTTTTGCATGAAGCATAGTCCAGTCACTTTATATTCACACTCATTAGCATATTTTCATAAAATCCTATGGAGTGCAACTTCACACCAGGGAAAGGGTTTTACTGCAGCACCTGGGAGCAGTTGAATTTCATGTTCAGGCTGTGGTATGAGTTCCTCCAGGTTTCTCGTAAGCACACAGGGACCTTAGGGGGTGCTCTCGATACAGGAATGGCCCCGACATGATAAAGTGATGGGAACTGCATTTTCCTTTTTTATTTCTGTATTTCCAATGACATTTCTGTTTGTGATTTCATTTTGTTTTGTACAACTGTGTTTTCTCCTGGATTTGATATTTAACGAAAAAAAGAATACGGCCTCAAGGCACCAGATGGAGGAGCAGGCTGGGGCTAGGACTGCTAAGAGAGCCAGAGTAGCAGGTTTTCTGTATTGTTTCCTGCCCTCATTTTTCTTGACTAGTTTCTGTTCTGTACAAAATTTGCCAATTTTTCACACGTGAGCCTGGCTAGCTCAGTTGGTAGAGCATCAGACTTTTAATTTGAGGGTCCAGGGTTCAAGTCCCTGGTCAGACAAAGAAACACTTTCTCTCTGTGACACCCCTGAAGCGTTTCAGAAGGACTTTCCTTGACTTTAGTTTTTCCTTTTCAGGACATGGCCTTTCCTAGGAAGGGCCCTTTACTGCCTGGGACTGAAGGTGCTACTGCCTCACCTGTCCACTGGCCTCACAGTCTGGAGGAAGAAAGGCCTCTGGGCCTGCAGCAAAGTGCTGGGTGTTGACTTTTTGAGCAAATGCAGGGCTGGCCAGAGAGGCATGTTCCCACTGAGTCCTCCCTGCCAGAAAAAATTGTCCCCACAAACAAGGGCGGCTCCAGGCCCCAGCACGCCAAGCGCGTGCTTGGGACAACAAGCCGCGGGGGGTGCTCTGCCAGTCACCGCAAGGGTGGCAGGGAGGCTGCCTTCGGCAGCCTGCCTGCGAAGGGTCCAGTGGTCCTGCGACTTCGACGGACCTCCCGCAGGCAAGCCGCCGAAGGCAACCTGCCTGCCGTGCTTGGGGCGGCAAAATGCCTAGAGCTGCCCCTGCCCACAGAGTCCTCCCTGCTGGAAGGCTACAGTAATCAACAGGTGCTGTGCTGGTCCCATGGTGTAAGGGCCAGCAGTCAGGACTTTGAATGCTGCAATCTGAGTTGAAGTCTCAGTGGAATCTGAGACCAATTCCTGTGCCACAAACCCTGCTGGGTCTTCCAAGGCTCTGTCTTGCTTTCTCAAAGGCCATGAAAGCCACTACAAAACGTTTTTTTCTCCTGCTGATAATAGCTCACCTTAACTGATCACTCTCGTTATAGTGTGTATGGCAACACCCAATTTTTCATGTTCTGTGTGCAATATATATATATATATATATATATCTTTCTGCTGTATTTTCCACTGCATGCATCCAATGAAGTTGGTTTTAGCCCAGCAAAGCTTATGCTCAAATAAATTTGTTAGTTTCTAAGGTGCCACAAGTACTCCTTGTTCTTTTTGCAGATAAATGAATGGAGATTAAGTCCATGAATGGCTATTAGCTAGGATGGGTAAGGAATGGTGTCCCTAGCCTCTGTTTGTCACAGGCTGGAGATGGATGGCAGGAGAGAGATGACTTGATCATTACCTGTTAGGTTCACTCCGTATGGGGCACCTGGCATTGGCCGCTGTTGGCAGATAGGATACTGGGTTGGATGGACCTTTGGTCTGACCCAGTATGGCCGTTCTTATGTCCTTATGAAGGAAGGGGCAGAACATTGCCACAATGTTTCTGTAGTGTAGTGGTTATCATGTTTGCCTAACACGCAAAAGGTCCCTGGTTCAAAACCAGGCAGAAACACAATAGCTTAATTTTCCCAGCTCCTACTGGCCTGTCCCTGCTGTTGTAGGAGCAGCAGTGATTTCTATGCTCAGAAGGTCTGTTACACTTCCCCTGCTCCCACTTTTGTCTCCTCTCCCTCTCTGAATGCCTGTGAAGTGGCTTTTCCCCTCCCGCTCCCCCCTGGAATGCTGGTGGGATGAATGGGCTGGTTGAAGAGCAGAAGAGCTTCCAGGTAGACAAGGTGTCTGGGACGCTAATTAGGCAGCGATCACACACCCAGAGCATGGACACTGCCCAAGGTGGAGTGTGACCAACCAGATGCAGCCAAGTCATCTCTAGTCGCAGGCCATGAGGAGCAGGTCCTTAAAAGGGGAAGGGGCCCTGTGCTCAGGAGAGCACTCACAAGCTTGTACCTCTAGTGAATGCCCTTTGCCCGGACCGCCTGGCCAGTGGTTCACAGCGTTGTATTTCATTGTGCCTCAGGGAGACTTACCTTCATCGCACCGTCCATAGCTGCGCTGTGGGACACTTACCTTGCAGAATCCTGACATCTCCAGTGCCGTGCCTGTCCTGGGAGCATAAGTGTGAGTGTGACACCCCCACTTCTTCTTTTGAGCTTAGCTGCTATTATAACAAACGTGCTGCTTTTTGCCAAACTCTGGTGGGTCATTAGTCCTCCCTACGCTGACTAGCTGGCCCAATTTTGGGTAACACCTGCAGGACAGAGGGTGGTGAAATAACCTGAGGAAAAAGCCTTGGCATGAGCAGGGGAAAGCTAGAGGACCTTGGCCAGTCATGTTTTGAAGCCTTGTGGCTTGGCTTCCTCTGCCCTTGGAGGTTGGCCTACAGTTGCCAACTCTTCCTGCTGGCCTCCTTTGCGTGAGTTGCCAAAGGAGGAAGTGAGGCAGGAATGGGGCAAAAGAGAAAAGTCGAGCTGAGGAAGGCAGGGCAGAAGCTAAGCGCCTCAATGTGGCTAAGTGGGGTTAGTAGAGCGCCACCATTCGTTCTGCAAAGCCTGGGGAGGTGCAGTTGGCTGCTGGGAGGCAGAATCCTGTGCCTGCCTCTTGGCTTCCCAGGGGTGGCTACTTGCAGCCCAGGAGAAGGACAGTTCTGGGTGAAAGGAAGACAAGCAAAGCTCTGGGAGGAAATTTGGGTGCGGGGTGCGGGCTCTGCTCTGGGGGAGGGGGTTGGGGTGTAGGAGGGGTGGCCTTACCCCGGGCAGTGCAGCTCCCAAAGTGACCGGTACACACAACCCTGCGTCAGCAGCTTCTAGGTGGGCCATGCCAGGGGGTCTCTGTGCGCCACTGACTGCAGGCGCCGCCCCCAGAGCTCCCATTGGCTGCAGTTCCTGGCCAATGTGGGCTGCGGAGTTGGTACTTGGGGCAGTGGCAGTGAATGGAGACACTCCCCCCGCCCCAGGGGATGCTGGGACATGCCAACCACTTCTGGGAGCGGCACGGAGGGACGGAGGTAGAGTGGGCAGGGAGCCACCTCAGTGCTGCTGGCACATCTCTGCACACCCATTGGGGGAGGGGAGCAGAGGGCCTCCATGTGCTGCCTGGGGTAGGGGCAGAGCACGGAGCTGCCTCCCCTCCCGGGTCTATTACAGGAGTGGGTGGGTGGGGTCTTTTGGCCTGTAAGGTGCAGCAGGTCGGACTAGATGATCACACTGGTCCCTTCTGACCTTAAAGGCTCTGAGTCTAAAAGGGAGAGGGAAGTAAAGGAAATTTTTTTAAAGAAATAAACCAACCATTGTAATACCAGGATAACTCCAACAGCTCATTGTGTAGTCCCGCCCCTTTCTTCCTCCATTGTGTGTTGAATGACCTGCAGCACATTGATTCTCTCATTCCATTGATAAACTGATACAATGTGCCTGAAATTAAACCAATTCCCAGAAGAGAAAACCTCACATCCCTGCATTGGCTGGGAATCAAACCCAGCTCAACTGCTTGGAAGACAGCTATGCTCACCACTATACCACCAATGCATCTGGCAAAAGGGCCACTTATGCTTGCCCAATGAGGCTAGAGCAGCATTGAGGCGATTTTCTGCCTGTTAAAATGTACTGGATTCTCATCATTAAAAAAAAACCACATCCATCTTTACTTGGGTTTCAACCATCAGCCTTTCAATTAGCCACCAAAGTTGTTAATCACAGGGTATGTCTACACTACGGGATTATTCCGATTTTACAGAAATTGATTTTTGGAAACAGATTGTATAAAGTCGAGTGCATGCGGCCCCACTAAGCACATTAATTCGGTGGTGTGCATCCATTTATCGAGGCTAGCATCGATTTCTGGAGCGTTGCACTGTGGGTAGCTATCCCATAGCTATCCCATAGTTCCCGCAGTCTCCCCCGCCCATTGGAATTCTGGGTTGAGATCCCAATGCATGATGGGGCAAAGACAGTGTCGCAGGTGATTCTGAGTAAATGTCGTCACTCAATCTTCCCTCCGTGAAAGCAATGGCAGACAATCATTTCGCGCCCTTTTCCCTGGATTGCCCGGGCAGACGCCATAGCACGGCAACCTGGAGCCCGTTCAGCCTTTTTTCACTGTCACCATATGTCTACTGGATGGTGCTGACAGACGCTTAAAGAAGAGAATGACCTGGGAGTCATTCCCATTTTTGCCCAGGCACCGCCGGCTGATCTCACCGAGGCCAGCCAGGCGCTCTCACGGGATGACGATGACGGATACCAGTTCTACTGTGCTGTCTGGAAGGGAAGGAAAGGAAAGGGAAGGAGATGCTGCTGTGTAGCGCTGCAGCACCACGTCTGCCAGCAGCATCCTGTAAACATACGGTCACATTGAAAAAAGGGATAAAAATAATTTCTCACCTTGACTTTCACGGGGGGGTGGAACGACATATAGCTGGAACCACCCACAACAATGTTTTTGACCCTTCAGACTTTGGGAACTCAGCCAAGAATGCAAATGGTTTTTGGAGAGTGTGGGAACTGTGGGATAGCTACAATCGTCAGTCGCCCCTCCCTCCCTGAGCATCCATTTCATTCTTTGGCTTTCTGGTACGCTTGTCTCAGCTCCTTAAGTTTCAGCATTGTGTTGAGTCCCTGCTGTGGCCTCTGTCCATCTTAGCCTTGGAGACTTTTTCAAATGCTTTGGCATTTCGTCTTTTGGAACGGAGTTCTGATAGAACAGATTCATCTCCCCATACAGAGATCAGCTTCAGTATCTCCCATACGGTCCATGATGGAGCTCTTTTTTGATTCTGGGACTGCATGGTCACCTGTGCTGATCGGCGCTCCATGCTGGGCAAACAGGAAATGAAATTCAAAAGCTCGTGGGGCTTTTCCTGTCTACCTGGCCAGTGGATCCGAGTTCAGATTGCTGTCCAGAGCGGTCACAATGGTGCACTGTAGGATGGCGCCTGGAGGCCAATACCGTCGAATTGCGGCCGCACTAACCCTAATCCGAAATGGCAATACCGATTTCAGTGCTACTCCCCTCGTCGGGGAGGAGCACAGATACCGGTATTAAGAGCCCTTTATATCAATATAAAGGGCTTGGTTGTGTGGACAGGTGCAGGGTTAATGCGATTTAACGCTGCTAAATTCGATATAAACTCGTAGTGTTGACCAGGCCAGAGAGCAGCAGGTTTCCCCTATTGTTTCCCGCTCTTGTTTTCTTGACTAGTTTCTCCTCTGCACCAACTTGCTCTTTTGCTTTTAATCTGAGGGTCCAGGGTTCAAGTCCCTGGTCAGGTGATAAACTACTCACCAAGATCTTAACCTGTCTTTCTCATGTCTTCTTTGATGTTCCTTTTTCTCTGCAGGATTTTCCCTTTCCTCAGAAGGGCCTTTTTGTGTGGGGGTTTGAAGGGGCAACTTCCTGATAGCCCCTCTGTCCTTGCAGCCTGGAGGAACAAAGGCCTCTGGGCACAGAGCATGTTCCTCCCCTGCACACACACACACACACACACACACACACATACAAACACAGAATATCCCTAAGGAATTAGAATCACCTGCTGCCGTCCCCTGTCCTGCTGGATCCCCAAATGAAGATGCTCTTCAGCCTAAACCCATGTCCCCTCTTTTCCCAGTGCCCCTCAGACCCAACCCTCAGTCCCTCCTATGCTCACTGCTCCTCACTCCCAACCAGAGCCTGCTCCTCTTCACCCTTCTCCTCAATCCCAACCCACAGCCCCCTCCTATTCCCAGTGCCCCTCAATCCCAACCCACAGCTCCCTCCTTCCCTCCAGCAGCAGGTGCTTCAGACCCCCTCAGGAAGATTTTCTTGCAAGGTTTCGTGTATCAGTCTGCATGTGGATTTTACGGTATGTTGGAAATAGGTTGGGTTGCTTGCTGAAATGATCACTTGTGGCTGGTGTTGGATTCCCAGTCTCCATGTTATAGGGGCAGGAGAAATAAAGGGTTGTTATCCTTGTTGTGTGACTCGAGAGCGGCACAACTGTGCTTGGCAGACCCCGATTGAGGGACTCACACTCAATTCAATAGCACTTGCTAGGCAGGGGACAGGGGTCCCAAAGCCAAGTGGGCCAGGGTCTGGGTCCCAATACTAAAATTTAGGTGTTAGACCAACTTTAGGACAGGGGGGCTGTGGAGGGATGAGTGAGTCCCTAGACAACATAGTGAGTACGGTGCCTTCTTATTTTCCCCCTTTTCCACCCAGGATGGGGGGGTGAACTGTACAGAGGCACCTCTGGGCTTGCACTGACTAAGGACAACAGCTGTGAGTGGGGTGCAGAGCGGGGATGGCTCATGTTAAAGGACGTTTGGTTGCTGGATTTATGAACCGTAGGGAGAAGGACACTGCCCAGCTGATTTGGGGGTGGGACTTTCCCTCGTGGTTTATGTTTATGTGTTGGGGCTGCTGACATGACTTCTGCTAACCCTGGGCTTACATTGCAGTGTAGACATACCCTGAGAGGGCATCTATACTGTGACAAAATCCCGCTGGCCCGGCTGGCCTGGATGATCTGATTTGGGCTCCTGGGGCTCAGACTGGAGCCCAGGCTCGGAGACCCTCACCCCTCGTGGGGTCTCGGAGGCTGGGCTCAAGCCCAAGTGTCTACACTGTAATTTTATAACCCTGCAGCACAAGCCTCACAAGCCTGAATCAACTGACCCAGGGTTTGAGAATAGTAACTTGGGTGTGTTAATGGCAGTGTAGACATAATGCTAGGCTGTGTCCACACTGCAATGAAACACCCACGCCTGTCCCGTGCCAGTGCAGGCTCCCAGGCTAGGGCCGTGGGGTGGTAAATTTGCAGTGTAGACATCTCAGCTCAAGCTCTGGGAGCCCTCAAGGTTGGGAGGGAGTTTAGCAAGTGAAAAAGGTAAATTGGCAGTGGAGTATTACCCTGGACTCAACGGCATTTCTCCATTGGTCTGTCTGCTTTGGGGCAGGGACAATAACACGTCCTGCTGCATTTGTTATTTCAAAGGGCAGTTTAGGATTTTCATTCTCACACATGGTGCACGAAGCAGGATTCAACCGTCAGTGCAAACTAAATGAATCGCTCACAGATTCTGGCAGCCACAATGAGCATTTGGTGTGAGAGCTCAGACCTGCCCCTGTCCCAGAGGGAAGGGGGTCATCTGTCAGCTCTTAACTCCCAAACTTTCAGTAATTCTGTTATCAGTGCCTGTGAGTGTAATTTAAACAGCCATACTGGCCTGGACCAAAGGCACATTTAGTTTTCCAACAGTAGCCAATACCAGGTGCTCCAAGAGGTACTCAACAAGGCACCGCTGGGAATTGAACCCAGGATCACCTGTTTACAAGGCAGGTGCTTTAGCCAGCTAAGCCATGGTGCCTGCTTGTGGCTAAAAACACAGTGTCTGCCCACACCTGACTCCCTGCCATCCCCACTGGGGACTGAAAAGCTTTGCTTGTGTTGGATTCTGCAAAGCAGAGGAGCAGGTGAGGTTTTCCTTGCAAGCTGTGTGTGTGTGTGTGTGTGTGTGTGTGTGTGTGTGTGTGTGTGTGTGTGTGTGTGTGTGTGTGTGTGTGTGTGTGTGTGTGTGTGTGTGTGTGTGTGTGTGTGTGTGTGTGTGTGTGTGTGTAAAAATCTTTGGCCAGGTCTGCACTACAAAGTTATTTCAGCATAATTATATTGCTCAGGTGTGTGAAAAACACACAACGCTCCCTCGGTCGGCAGCTTTTGGCTGGTGCACACACTGCAATGCCATCTCTGGTGACAAAATTGCCCTGTTTTGGTGACAAAATAAAACCACCTCGACGAGAGGCCTAGAGCTTTGTGCAGCAAACTTAAAGTGACAAATTGTCAGAGTAAATGCTGCTGGTCATTATATCACCATAACTGGTCTCCACCAGTATCCCACCATGCCTGCCGTGAACTCGCCTGCCCTGTATTCCTGCTACAGAGGCCGGACCTCTCCCCTTTCATAGCTCCAGAAAGTTCTGACAGCTGAGCTGTTATCTACACCGGGATTAGGTTGATTTAACTGCATTGCCAGCCTAAGTAAAGCCTCTGTTCGTCAGAGGATGGAGATGGATGGCAGGAGAGAGATCACTTGATCATTGCCTGTTAGGTTCACTCCCTCTGGGGCACCTGGCATTGGCCACTGTTGGTAGACAGATACTGGGCTAGATGGACCTTTGGTCTGACCCGGTACGGCCTTTCTTATGTTCTTATGTTCTTATTACGTTCTCTGGGGCAATGCAAGTCACTAAGCCCAGGACGAAGCGCATGAGAGGCGTGGACAAGGCATTCTCAGTTGAGGGGAGCTGGCTGGGGAACCAATGCCCGGGGAGATCAGGCCAGCCCAGAGTCTAAGCATCTTTAGTAAATGCTGCAAAACTATCCCCTTTGGAGATGTCTTTCAACCATGAGAACAACAGTCATGGCACTAACCTTCTGCCCTAAACCCTAACACTGAGATCCCTAACACAGAGACCCCTTAAACCCAGACACTGACATCCCTAAATCCCAGGGGTGCTGGAACAATTTTTATAGTGGGGATGCTGAGAGCCATTGAACCAAACTGTAACCCTGTATATAATGGAAACCACTTCAAGCCAGGGGTTGTTGCAGCACCCCACGCACCCCTAGTTCCAGCACCTCTGCTAAACCCTGACACCCCTTCAATCCCTAAACCCTAACACTTCAAACCCTAAACCCCACCCTGAGACCCCCTAAAATCTAACACTGATGCCTCCTAAATCCTGACACCAACACCCTCTTCTACACCTTAAACCCTGACACTGAAACCCCCAAGCCTTGACACTGACAACCCCTTCTACCCTAAACCCTAACACTGAGACCCCTAAATCCTGACACTGATACCCCCTTTTACCTAATAAACCCTAACACTGACACGCCGTAAACCCTGGTACCCCTAATCCCAACCCTGACACCCCTAACTCCAACAATGACCCCCC
The DNA here is from genome assembly GCF_020497125.1 of Mauremys mutica. NCBI lineage: Eukaryota > Metazoa > Chordata > Testudines > Geoemydidae > Mauremys > Mauremys mutica. Next base: position 18,199,560 of record NC_059095.1, on the reverse strand, counting down.
TTTCAGTCCTAAACTCCGAACAACAACAAAACCAAAAATGATCTACCCCCAGCAGAATGTTTACCCCCAAAAAGGGAGAAGCGCCAAAGACTCCATGAAGTCCACTAAGGACTAAATAGATACATTCTGGCCCATTGGGCCTGAATTTCCATTCACTGCTGCCCACGTAACTGCACCGGGAGAGAAAGAGGAAATCAGTCTGCGTGAGCACAGACTTTGGGATGTAGCCCAGTAAGACGTCCCTTTGAATTATGAACCAACAAGTTGCTGTGATGATTGAGGTGGGCAGTGATTGGTGTGTAAAAGTCAAAGGAAACACGTACAACCATCTCTCCGCGGATTACGGGGGCATCTTCTTGGAAGACTCCATCCAGTTTCTGCTTTTCCAGGATCAGGATTTTTCCAGGATTCCATCTCCTGACTGATCATGCTGGGGGCTCTGCCTGTCTCCAGCACTCAGGACCCTGAGCTACCACCATCACCTGGGAACCCCGACCAGTTCAAGCCTCCTGGAGTGGGTGAGATCCATCTCTCTCTCTCTCTGTTTTCTTTCCTATCTCAGGTATTAACCTTTAAAATGTAGCTGCTATGTTTGTTTAGCCCTCCTGGCGTGGTTATCACTATGATTTAATAAATAACTGTTATGGGTCAGCTGGTTGCTTCTCTCTCTCTCTCTCAATTTTACTCTTTTGTGTTTTAGCTTCCACCATTTACTGTGCAGCGACGCTTCTTGTACCTAAGCTAAAGATCCCTGTAGTGCCCCAAAATACTGTGGGGTTTGCTCATCAAGTGGGTTACTACCAGTACAATTGTAATGTGAATGTGTGATAGGAATGTGTTAAACTTGGGGCACATGGGTGGGGGGGGAGCAGCTGAAAGTGCAGCTCAATCCAGCCTATTGAGACCAGGAGAACATAAGGGTACCAGCTTGAAAGTGCTGCTTAACCCAGCCAATTGAGTACAGGAACACATGAGGGGATCAGCTGGAGAGTGCTGATTGACCTGGTCCTCTCAGACTTGCTCTGCTAGTGTGTGTGTGTGTGTGCGTGCGCGCGCATGTTCATCTAGTTCTAGGGCTGGAGGAACCCAGCCCTGGGGAACCTAGGTCCTGCAGGAGAGCTCCATTGGGAGGGGACTTGCAGAAGGAAGGAGTAGAGATCCATATGAACACACAAGTGACTTTCATAGCACATTAATAGAATTACAGAAGCCCCTCCCCCAGAAGAGTAACCCTGATGAATGAACAACCTACCCCCAAAGTAACGGGCACACCTGGGAACAGCATGCAAAAAGCCCTTTTCCTTCCTCAGGAAAGTTGGATCCCAGACATGTTGGTTAATGCTGCTAGGAGATTGCTTTAGGAGAAAAACTGCTGTAATAATTGATTTTAGACTCTAAGCAGCATGTTATGATTTTCATTTTATATGTAACCAGTTCTGTTTCCATGATCTTGACTCAGTACCTCTTAAATCTTAATCTTTGGTAACGAATTTAGGATTATTCCACTATACATATGTCTCAGTGCTGCGAGGTTATAAAGAACTGATCCTGAGCTGTACCAATCAAGCTGTTTAGATTCTGTTCCCTGGTAATTTCTGTGAGTGTCCTGTGACAGTAACCTGATGCTACTGGGGGACACTTTCAGAGGGGCTTGGGGGCTGCGGTGCAATTGTTGTTACCGTGCAAGGCAGAGCAAGGGCTGGCAGAGCCCTGTGGAGATTGGTAGGCTGGCTAACAGACCGGGGGTGTTATGCTTGACTAGATATCAGCTCCCTGAGAAAATCTTCCTCTCGCCGAATGAGTAACAAGGTGACTCAGAGCCCTGGGCAACCCAAGAAAGCTGCACACATACCCCTATAACCTGCTTTCTCTCCTCCAGGTGCCTCTTTATCTTAGCCAACCCTCAAATATATTCAAAGCATGTTCAAATATGTTAAGGACTGTTATAAAGAGGACCCCGCTCAACTGTTCTCCATGTGCACTGGACGTAGGAGAAGTAGGAATCAGCTTAATCTGCAGCAAGGGAGATTTAGGTTAGATATTAGGAAAAACTTTCTCACTATAAAGATAGTTAAGTTCTGGAATAGGCTTCAAAGGGAGGTTGTGGAATCCCCATGATTGGAGGTTTTTAAGAACCCATTGGACAAAGAGCTGTCAGGGACGGTCTAAGTATAGTGCTGGATGGGATGATATTTCTAGGACCCTCCCAGGCCTACATTTCTAGGATTCTCTGAACCGTGGAGTTTAACTGGTGAGCCCTTCAGTGAACTGCCCCATCAGCCTTCACCTGCTCTAGTCCAATGTGAATTATTAACAAAATGAGCTAGCCTCCAATATGGAGACATCACAAGACCAGTGAGCACAGCAGGACATACCCTGTCAGAGATACCCAATGACAGTTGTTCCCTTGTAGTGCAGTGGGGGAAGCTAGGGAATCCAATGGTTCCTCTCGGATAAAGTCTTGCAGTACACAAACAGGGACTTGGCTTAGAAAAGCAGAGATGCCTTCCCTCACACACTATTACAGGCACCTATCCTAAGTCTGTAAGTAAACAGACGCAGTTCACAGATAGCCTTCTGACCCACAAATAGGCTAGACAGGAGGGAGGATAACTCACCAGAACACAGTGCATCCCACTTACAACCCAGAATTCATCAGCAACACCGAATTCCCAGAAAAAACAAAGACGAGAATATGATTAAGAACCAGACCCCAGGTCACTAACTACAGGGATTAGATCTAGCTTTGTGGGGACTGCGGAAGAGTGGTTACAGACCCTAGAAAGGCGCTGAGCTGAGGTTTTCATCCAGCTCCATGGAGAAAAGGCAAGGGAGGAAGCCCCCACATCATGGCTACAGAGGACATTGAGGAAGCCCCAATTCTCTGAAAGACGAAATCAGGCCTCTGAGCAATTGAAACAGATACCTCAAACAGTTTAGTAGGAAATATGTACACAGTATATACAAAATCCGGAGCTGGGTTATTTACATATGACCTTGTTTGTGAGATACATGGCCAGCACCTGAAAAAGAAATGTGAAGAGTCATCAGTATTTGTCCAGTGCCCCTTAATACACATAAACAGAGTGGAGATTACTAGGGAATAACAATAGGAGAACATGGACCGGGAATAAGCTGCTGGATGCAGTATAGAAAACAATCACCAAAACAGGAAACACTACAAGATTAGGGGAACCCATATTACTTAATATAGTCACTTTTGAATTAGCAGAATGTGTCAATTCAACAGGGGTCTCTATTGATTTCCTTCCAATATTCAACTGTTACAGGAACGTAGTCTCCCCATTGAGAACTATAAGCAATAACATCCCAGACTCCCTCTGTCATTCGCCCTGCTCTGCTAACTGCTGCCTGGTGAATCCTCACAAGCCCTGCACCCAAGGGGACAGTAAACTGGAGAATGAGGTGGTGATGGAGACTAGAAACCTGACCCTTCAGTGACCTTTTGATATGAGGTGAAGGATCATAGTAGCTAACTTTGGAGGATGAGTTATATCTGCTGAGCGCCTTCTCTGAAGGGCAGAGCATCCTTATCTCCCAATAACATCAGTGGGAGTTTGAGAACACTCAGCAACTCATAGGCTTGGGCAAGACAAATACAAAGGCCTTGGGTGACTAAAGTTAAACTCTAAAATCTGCAGGTAGAAGCCTGAATACTCATTCTGGCCACCTGCAGAGGTGCTGATTAGGGCACTTAAATCTCTATCAGCTTTGTGGTGTTTCAAATAGATATTTGAAAAACAAGGGGATTGATGTTTAAGGCATATTTGGCCTTTGCTTGACAGACACCTTTATGCCAGGTGAGTGGGTTTTCCAAACCCGGATACCTGAACTCAGACTCCTAACAACCACGGGTAGGTGCATCAATAGGGGTGGGGTTAGTTGTAAAGTCACCCTTTTGCTGCCCTATGTTGCAGTGGAGCAGGGCAAAGTAGCCATAAAGCTGCCCTGAGAGGCAGCTAGGAATTCCCCAGCATGTGCAAATCCCTAACACCCAGAGAACCAGCACAGAGAGTGTACAGCCAATGTAGCTGGCTGTATGTCACCAACTCCTACCTTCCCACCCAAGTATATGGGGTGTGAGCTGGGAACAGAAGATGGCACACACAGTGTGTGTTGTGCTACAGCTATCTCCAGTGCAGCAGTGGCTGTTACATGACAGCATAATTTAGAACAACCCAGAGCCTAGAGCTCAGGTGTATTTGAGGATCTGGGCCAGTACTTGGCTGTTACTATAGTAATGACCTCTGAGCAAGCAGTATAATGTACATGCTTATCACCGAGCTTGTCCAGAGGCTGCATGTCCATCAGAATGACTAGATGTCCTGATGTGTAATAAAAATGCTTGAGTAATAAAAATCAACCCAGGCTACTTTACAGGGCCTGATCCTTCTCTCACTTACAGCATCTGAGCAGTAGGAGAACGGCGACTACTGCCCAGTATTATAGTTGTCTCTGTCTTGTTCCAATTTTGGGTAGCGGGAGCGAGGAGTGTAAGGGCCCTACTGTCAATCAAAACTTAACCCCACCTCTTGACCCAATAAGCCCTGCCCGCCGGTCATCAGAAGCCCCATCCCATGGGGGTATTACTTCTGGGGTCAAGGCAGACACATGACCGGAAGCAAGGTGTGTCATGTGATCCCTCTAAGAATTCCTTCAACTATACCAATCAGGATAGATTTTGCCCCGATAGGAACGCCCCGAGAGAAGATTTAACCGATCAGGGGGAGTTCCGGGGTTTGTGTGACCCCTCTAAGAACTCCTCCCACTGCCTTCTACCAATCGGGAGGGGCTTCAGCCATTAGAGACCACCTTGAGAGGAGATTAGACCAATTGAGGGGAATTCTGGGGCTGGGTGACCATCCAGAAGTGGTTCGTATGACCCCTCTAAGAACTCCTCCCAGCACCCTCTACCAGTCGCGATGGGTTTCAGCTGCAGAGGACTGCCCCGAAAGGAGATTAGACCAAAACAGGGCAGGTTCTGGGATGGGGTGACCACCCAGAAGAGAGTTGTGTGACCCCTCTAAGAACTCCTCCCAATGCCCTCTGCCAATCAGAGTGCATCACCATCACCCCACAAGTCCCAGAGCTGGACAGAGGAGGCCATCTCTTACCAAGAAGACATGTTTCAGAAATTGTGGAAAGGCTGAGAGGAAACGTGGACTCCTTTACCACCCTGCTGAGAACTTCAGACTTTGTTTTAGCCCCGCGGACCATTGGACTTGTGTGGAGAAAATGCTACAGCAGCAACAGTTCCGAAGAGGATGAGGAACAGCCGAGGGGATTCCTTTGGCCCAGCCATTGATGGATACGCCAGAACCTGAACCCAAAGCCCAACCATTCATGAGACACACCAATAAGCATGGTGGCCTCTTGTTGTCCACCACCCTGGAGGAGGAAGGCGATCATTGCTTGGGGGAGTTACTGGCGGACAAGCTGAATGGAAAAGACATCGCTCAGGTAAATGAATGATTAAGAAGCGACAGTTGATGATGAGGTGTAATGAGGTTAGGAACCTGGGGTTTTGTAAATCTAAATAACAAGCAGTGAGAACTTACACTTGTTTCTTGTCTGAGACAGCTCGATGATGCCTTTCTAGAGGACCCGGAGGCCCTGGACAATGTTGCATCAAGCAGCAAAGATGAACCGGGCCCGCCTTGTTTTTGCTGAACGCCGCTAAAAATTGTTGAAGAGGATTTTGAGGATGAAGGTTATAAGGATTTTAGGAGAAGGTTTGGCATGGAACTCGCTGAGCCAGTGCCACATCGTGAGCGTAAAAATGTATGTGGACTATTGTATGCATTGCTATTTATGCTGTTCTTAATAACTGTCTTAGGGAAAAGCTTTTTGAAGATTGTGAGGGCTATGTCATAGATGCCCCAGCCCAATGGCACCATGACTGTGTGATCTGGACTTCAACTTTATATGTAAATTTGTAAATTTAAATATGTAAATTAAAAACCATCTATTGAAAAGGGTTTTGTGACTATATGCATTTCTGTTAGAAGGTCTCTGGCCCTTAAGTGAGCTACAAGTTTTAATGGAGCCTCTTGGTTTGTTTTCAAGGAGCTATATGTCTTTTAAATTAAAAAAATGGTTTGTGAGAATCTAACTTTTGTGTTTTTCTGTAAAAAAGACCCATTTACAGCAAAAAGCTGAAATGTATGTTGTGGGAGGAGAAAAATCCTAAAAATGTGGTTACAGTGTAACCATTCTGCCCATCAGAGTTGGCAGCAACAAGAGCTGCGTTCAGTTGCTAGGAACTCCATTCCAATCACACAATGCAAAACTGGCTCAAGCCCTCAGCCAGTGGGGCACTGAGGCTCCCCTACTACAAGCTAAAATCACCACTTACTGTGTTAAGTAGTAGGGAGGACTCAGTGCTGGTTCACCATTAGCCCAAAGTGAATTCAGCTCTGCAGTCTGTAATCAGACTCTTCATGGAATCAAAATTAGCACTAACATTTCACAGTGGAGACAGGAAGAAGAGATGGAATTAGTGTCTGGGGCCCACCAGGTACAAATACCTGTCCCCAGCCTCTCTCAATTTGCTGAGTTTTGGAACCCATGTCCCTTGCCTAGCTAGTGCTACTTAGTTGATGGTAAAAGCAGCAAAGAATCCTGTGGCACCTTATAGACTAACAGACGTTTTGCAGCATGAGCTTTCGTGGGTGAATACCCACTTCTTCGGATGCAAGAAGAATTGCATCCAAAGAAGTGGGTATTCACCCACGAAAGCTCATGCTGCAAAACGTCTGTTAGTCTATAAGGTGCCACAGGATTCCTTGCTGCTTTTACAGAACCAGACTAACACGGCTACCCCTCTGTTAGTTGATGGTGAGTCCCTCCGTCATAAAAGGCCAAGTACAGTTTCACTGTCCTTGATTCACATAATCAGAATAACACTTTATTCTTCCTGCCTCAATAACAGAGAAACTGGGGATCCCACAGCAGCCAAAGTGACCATTTGGGCTACTGTGGGCTCATGCTAGGCGGGGTGGGTGTGTCTGTGCAAACAAGATCAACCCCTGACGTTCTTTTCCACAACTCACCACCAAATGTCAGGGTAGATCTCATCCTGACTCTGCTTACAACAGTAAAACAAACAGGGATGGTTCAGACATGTGTTTGAGTACAATAGACTTGACTCAGCCTGTTGAACTGAATGGTTTTAACCACACCCCCACTGAATAGTGAAGGTAACTGTGACTACTTATCCTTGTTGCCATAGGGATAAATTTGATTGGTGTGCACCCATAGTAAGGGAGGTGGGTGGGTGAGTTGTGATTAATATGAAATGAAATAAAACCTCAGGAATTTGCAGATGCTATTGGACAGTTTAAATATAACCCCTGGAGTTGACAGAGTGCTATTGGACAGTTTAAATATGACCCGGGATTTGGTTGGATGCTATGGGTCAATTCAAAGCCATTACAAGTTTAAATTAATATATTTACAACAAACAAACAACCCCCCCCCCGCAAGGGTCTAAACCAAAACTGAAATGTTTCAAGGGGTCACAAACCTTCACCATGCTTTAGAAGAAGCATTTGCTCTAAAGACAATCAAACATTTAAAAGCTCTGGGGGGCTTATTATGGTTGTGATACAACCATTTTATTTCAACCCCCACCCCGAATATTATGCATGAAAGAAATGTTTTAAAAAACAAGCCCCAAAGAGATGTATTGATATCTGCAAAAGGTCCCCACTTAGGACTGGGAGGGACAGTTACATTAAGGATTGGGGATTTACTGTTTAATACTGTAAGAAGGCCCTACAGAAAAATGTATTTTAACTAAAAGAAAAAATGTAGCCGAAAGCAGCTCAGTTGTGCAGACAGCTTAATTCCCCCACCCCAGCTCACAAAAGGGAATGTTAGGAAGGGGCCTAAAGTCCTTAAGTCTCTAGTATTTCAGAGCTGTAGCCATCAAATCAACCTGCTCGCTACTATTTTGAAGTCCTTTTGAAACAAAGGGTTAGGATGGTATGAAAACCTCAGGTATTTTGGAGACGGTTTTTTTCAACAGAAACTCTTGAATGGCTGCTGGGCTGCAAGAGGAGGTATGCTCCCTGTTTTAAACTCTGAAAATATATATTGTATAATATCACTCGTTGGCCGTGCTGTCTTAGTAAATAATGGTGCCTATGTTTATTGCAGTGTGATCTGTTTAGCATGGAACTAGTAACTTTAAATTGCATTTCATCACCAGGCCAAGGTAAAAACCATTTTAACTGTAGTTTTGCTTCATAACTTCAGGTACTACACAGGTCGTATAGGGATTTGGGGCTAATACTAACTAACAGTTTTTGCTTGTTCTTTAATCCAAAGGCCCAAACACACATTCAGGGGGACAGGACAAGCATGTGCCTGCAACACTTTATCCTGTAGTAGAAGGTAACTTTCTGCAATTGGCTTTTAAATGTGTGTGGGTTAATTGAAAACTATTTTGTTGCAAACTGTATTTTAAACTCTCTCTCTCTCTGTAAAACATAGGTGGGATTTTTTTTTAAGTATATGGCTGCAAACTGATGGTAATGGTGTGTTTCAAACTAACAGAGTGTTGTTTTTTAGTGTGCAAAGTGTGTTTTAACCTGGATTTTAAAAATTGATTTTAAAAGCCGTTTGGTTTTTATTTTGCAAAATGAGGTGTATTTAAAAAAAAGTTTATGGGTTTGTTGTTTTAAAATGGTAGAAACAAACTCAAAACTCCTGTCTGTTATACAGCCTGAAATGGATTATTTTGTTTTAAAGCTATGACTTTTTAAATAAAATATTCATTAGGGTATTTTTCTATTTTTAAGTTTACAAGACAGTTTCATGTGATTTATAATAATAATAATAATAATAATATCATCGTCTGCTCCACAAACCTACCCAATACCAGCAGTGTGAGACCCTGACGAACTCATTCAGTACCTGTTTTCCCCCAACTATAAGGTTTCATCCTGCAAGTTTATCGACGATGAAACAGCATGAGTGTCTTGAAAGGACCCAAAAGACCGGTACTCGGTCTCTGGAAATACCAGTGTTTTCATAGCCTGTTTCACCACTTCTTATGCCCGCATAGAACTATACAACCTGCTAGACAGGTTGCAGAAGCAGTGCCTGTACGATGACACTGACTTGGTGATATTTGTGAAAAGGGAGGGTGACGGGAATCCTCCTCTGCGGAATTATTTAGGCAAGATCCCGCCAGATCAACACATCACCGAGTTTGTGTCGGCAGGACTGAAAACATACGGGTAAAAGCTGCCGGGAAGAAAGGCCTGCATGAAAGTCAAAAGGTATTACGCTGAACGTAGCAAATTGTGAAAAGATCAACTTGGACAGTTTGAAAGATCTAGTTCTGGACTATTGCATGGGCCTGTGAGAAAATACCTCCAAAAAGATAGAGGTTCAGCAGCCCTCTGTCATAAGGAACAAAAATCAGTGGCAAATAAAGACAAAAACCCTTAAGAAAACACAGAAAGTCGTTTCCACCAAGGTGGTCCTAGGAGAAGAGTTTAAAACCCTGCCCTATGGCTTTAAAAATTGATCTGAGATGGAAACACCCCTTTTCTGCCATTCTTGTGGGGCCTAGCAACTGTGGGAAAAGTTACTTTATAAAAAAGGTGTTGGATAATGCCAAACAAACATTGTCTGTTATGTCTGAGAGTATTGGATAACATGGCTATAAAAATCATTGCAAGATTCACATGTCTGGGCTTGTTGAAACATGTTTTAAGCAAGGCTAGATATGCCCAAGAATTTAAATTTAGTTTTTACAAAATTCATCACCATCTGGTCGTTTTGCACTAAGTCGTTAGAATACAATTTTAAAATCCAGTCAAAAGATAAACCCTTGCTACGATGATGTAAGAAAAACACGCAGTGATAGCTGCAGGTGACAGAGTGGGGGTCTTGTAATTGTCTATTGTGAAACACATTATCTGTGGCATTTTTGTTTAAAAATTTCATCATGCTTTTAGGAAACAACACGCTATTCGGGGGGGGGTGCCCGTATGAGTAAAAACCTCTCCACGGTTACACTTTGCCAGATACAAGGTGAGCCAATGTTCACCAGGTTGGTTATGTGGATCCGTGTTGATCACCAAACCTAAGGGTCTCTGAGACAGCTTGCTGCCAGGGAGCCAATCATAAGGGAATTCTTTTTTGTGTAAGGGGTCATTGATGAGACACGTGAGAGCTGCACGGTGTCCATGGTCACATATAGCCAAGCAGAACATTTCTCCTCTGATTTATCACTATGATGTTGTCAAAAACCCCATACACAATCATATTGACGGTGATGGTTAGAGCCATCCCAAAACGTATTTCTGCTCTCAGGTTCCCGATTTTAAACAGGGAACAGTGATTGGTGCATTCCTGGTTGGGAGACAGGTCAAAGGCAAACAAGGTGTAACCTCACAGTTGATTAACAGAGAATGATCTTTCACGTGATTACCAGCTGTCTGTACCAGATTCATGTATCCTCTCACACAGTGTTCTGCCTCGAAGTCTGGTTGTAGAGCCTTGGTTACGGAATATTCCACCTACGCCAGCCTCGTACATCCAGGAAGGGCATATCCCACCTGGGCTTTGTAATAGTTCCTGTAGATGGTGGGGGTCGCTGTAATTTTTTAGGATCACCATAATGTTTTGCTTTTTAGAAAGCTCACTCTCTCCGGGGACACAGGTGCACCTTGATAATCACCTTGCCAAAGCAATACAAGACGTGTCTGTTCTGATCTGTCTTTATTTCAATGGTAATGGTATCGATGTGGTGTTTTCTGACAGGAACGTAATGAGGTTTATCGTAGGTGATGGTGACAAACTCGTTGTTCCTTCCTCGGACAGGGACACAGCCTAACAGGGGAACAGAAAAGTCCCCCACAAACTGGTGTTCTACAATATCTGTGAACAGATGCAAGAAATTAAAAGCCCTGTGATGTCTGCTGAGAAGGGGAATTTTTGGACGCTGTGCTTCGGGCTCAAACCTAGAATGTTAGCTAGCTCCCCGCTGATAGAAAACATACAAGTAAAATCGGCGGATTTAAGACTAACTTTTCTACCCCCAGGGTCGTAGTTCGTGACCACCTCAGGCGGTGTGGGATGACGAGCCACATTACTGTTCATATGATCCAATAATTCAGGTATGGACGAGTAATAACCTCGTTGTAGGATAAACTCCATGCCATACCTGCAAAAGTGATTTCAAAAGGGGTGTCTTCGTTGACAGTGTTCTGGCTGTGCGGATATTGAATTTCCACTAACCCACCTCCCAGGCTCTCCGGAGATCCTAGGGCTTAATTAGCCGTATTGTAAAGTTCAAGCTGGTGTTTTGAGGAAAAACTGCAGAGCTGGCATTGCTGGGCAATGTAATGTAGAATCCGCTGTCGCTCATTTTTCTCTCTCTCTGTCTTTGCACGAGGAATCTTTTTGTTTGTTTGTTTTGTTCGTGTCTAAATGTCACAGAGTTGAGAAGCTTCCACCCAGCTGTTAAACTTATCGCCTCCTCAAACCATTTCACCAGTAGCTGCTTTCTTTTCCCTTTTCCTTTATCCGCTAGAACTTTTTCGATCCTGTAAATCCTGTCTTGTTTGGGGTTTACTTTTTGTAATTCTTCAGGGTAAAAAGATCCAGTAGCTGTCTCACCCTCAAAATCTTTTAATCAGTATATAGGTCTCTGGCTCCTGGTTAAGGCTTCATCCACTATAAATAGCTCATCAGTAAACGTCTGTTCATAACCTTTTTCAAAGGCTCCTTTGACTTTAGAATGTGAAGGATTAACATCAGCAGGTCTGGTACGTATAGTTCTGTGAAAGCTCCGGTTGTCACTCTTTATAAAGTGAGATAACACGTCTTAAAGACTCTGTTGTGTTTGGAGAACTGGTGCACATCTACCAGATCTGCCTGCCATTGCGCGTCCACATCTGAAACAATGATCTTGTTTCTTTTAAAATGTATTTGAGCCAGTTTGTGTAAAGTGTAAGCATCTGATCTGAAAGCTAAGCTGTTACCCGTCTTCTATTTAAAAAGCTTTACTGTGCTTTTTGGCCACTCAAAAAAGAGGATTCCCCCACCAAAGCTCCCAGCTTCCCTGGGGATGTAATATATTTTCATTAACAGAGCTGTCTGTGGAGACAGGACTGTTCCTGGTACCATCTTTTACTAACGCAAGTATGGAGGGGATACAGTCATAGGGACACATTTAAATAAGTTTAATTAATTGCCTGGTTTAACACAACCTTTGACAGTCACTTGTAAAAATGGACGCCATGACCCCTACAACGAAAGACTCTGAGCTGGTTCATTCTTCTATTTTGTCCTTTTCCGGATTTTCCTCTTGAGATCGGCATCTCATACTGGAGCAAAAACAGCTGATGCACGACAGGGCTACCGATGTGTAAGTTCTCAAAGGCCTCTTGAAAGGCATCGTCGAGCTGTTGAGAGATTTTCAGACAAAAAAAGTGTAAGCAACCCCCTGCTTGTTCTTAGATTTATGCAATGCCAAGTTGATTCCTAACCCCATTATACCCCCATGATCGACCATCGCTTCTTAATCATTCATTTACCTGAGCAACGTCTTTCCCGTTCACCTTGTCCACCAGTGACTTCCCCAAGCCATGATCATCTTCCCACTTTGGGGGGAGGGGGGTGTCGTCACACTCAACGGGGTTCTTCACGAGGGTTCGGGGTCGGGTCCCGAGGTATCTATCAATGGTCGAGTCAAAGGGCCCTCCTCGGAACTGTAACTACTATAGCACTTTATCCATACAAGCCCAAAGGTCCTCGGGGCTAAAACAAAGTCTGAAGTTCTCAGGGGAGTGGTAAAGAAGTCCATGTCTCCTCTCAGCCTTTCCACAATTCATAAAACACGTCTTCTTGGTAAGAGATGGCCTCCTCTGCCCAGCGCTGGGACTTATGAGGTGATGTGCTGCACTCTGATTGGCAGAGGGCATTGGAAGGAGCTCTTAGAGGGGTCACATGACCCTCTTCTGGGAGGATCACCCCTTCCGAGAACCTACCCTGTTTTGGTCAACTCTCCTCTTGGGGCAGTCCTCTGCAGCTGAAACCCATCGCAACTGGTAAAGGGTGGTGAGAGGAGTTCCTAGAGGGGTCACATGAAGCACTTCCGGATGGGTCACCCCACCCCAGAATTCCCCCCAGTTGGTCAAATCTCCTCTTGGAGTGATCCCCAGTGGCTGAAACCCATCCTGATCGGTAGATGGCGGTGGGAGGAGTTCTTAAAGGGGGTCACACAAAGTACAGGTCACCTGCCCCGGAACTCCCCCTGATTGGTCAAGTCTTCTCTCGGGGCATTCCTATTGGGGCGAAACCCATCCTGATTGGTAGAGGAAAGTGGGAGGAGTTCTTAGAGGGGTCACATGACACATCTTGCTGCTGGGGTCAAGGGGTGAGGTTAACATTTGATTGATGATAGGGCCCTTATACCACTGGAGCGCCTTGTTCTGTTGGTCTCTGTTCTGCTTCATTCGCCAAGCGCTCGGCCAGGACAGATGTCACTTATGAGCTCAGTTGCCACCAGCTGGACAGTGGGACTTGGGTCTTTCTCTAGGACCTGGAGAGCTGAAATTACAGGAGGACATCACGTTAGTGAACAGACTGTCAAATCACAGCTAAGCGTGATCACAGAACCTTGAAGTACCTGAGCAGAATGATCACATGGAAAAATGTGAAACTGGGCTCAGTCCTTTTATTGAGGGTGGAAAATACATGAGAGATGAATAGGCCTCACTTTTCATATAGTCACCTGTGCCTGAAATAGCTGGAGACTTAGTACTTCTGAATACCACACAACAGCAGCTCTCCAATACAAACAAAGCTTTAGGGTCCCCCATTGGGTCCCTTCCATGCTCCTAACTGTGGGGAGACCCTGACTCTACCAGAAAGTCATCCACTCCGCTGCAAATCGAAGAAGGTCCATTGTTTCAATAGTTTCCACTTTTCAGTTATTTTCCAGCTCTATTCAGGAGCCACTGCCTGAGCTCAACTAAACCTGGAATTTAACACAGGCCAGGTCCAAGCTGGTTTGCGCATGATACAGGGCACCTACTGGAAGGAAAATTGCTGGTGGAAAATTGGGGTAGCAGAAAGTGGCTACTTCTCACTTGGGGAGTCCACAGAGAGCCAATAAAGCCCAAAGTGTGGCTAGCACTGGCTGGGGAGGGGGTATTGCCAGGACAACCAGGAGATGCACTGACTCATATCACACCTTCTGCAGCTTCCTCCTTCAGGGGAAATTAAGGCTGACTTTCTACTGGGCAAGAGTGAATTTGTCCTTCGATGTGTGGCTGATGCACTTTGCACCAGTGGTATCGGTTACTGCTGCTTGTGAGCTAAATTCCTTTATAACTCACTAATGAGCAGGACTTCAGCTGTATTTATCACTTACACTTCAGCAGATGTGCCAGGTCCAGCCATTTCATACGCTGAGTGTCTGTGTGTTCCAGGATGATGCCTAAATACAAAATGTCAAATAAACAACAACAACAACAACAACAATAAAACCTTCCCTTGTTGAGGGCAAAGTGATATTAGCAGCCCTTAGACAGGTCTTTGGTGTCTCCTACTGTGGGCCTAAGGGTGAGCTGTGGGCAAGAGGATGCTAGAGCGGTTTAGAGTCCACACCAAAGAGAATGAGAGAGACATTTTTTAAAAAGAATGTTTACATAAAACCCATTTGCTTGAAACAGTCTGTGCTCCTCTTGCCACTGCACTCAGTTACTGGAGACGTACTAAGATAGCGTCTTCGTCTAGTGGTCTGAGCAAAGGACTGGGGCCAGGAATAAGCGAGTTCTAAGCAGGGATCTCACAAGGTGACTGATAGGTGAGCCCCAATGCCTGCCTGTCTCACATGGGTGTGCTAGGGAGAAGAGGGCACTGGGCCAAATAGGAGGAACCTAATGCTTCCTTGACAAGGTGCTGTGGCCAGGAAGGTGAAACAGCAGGCGCTATGGGGAGGTGGGCTGCATGCCTCCCAGTGATGAAGTCGCAGTGAGGAGCACTGAACAGCACTGGGTAGGTCTGGACTTTGAGCTAGGGGTATCACACCCAGTTCAATGGGACGGGCCCACACTAGCTCTGACAGCGCTAGCATTAGAATGTAGCTAAGGCAGCACAAGCCGTAGGAGGAGCAGCCACTGTGAGAACAGACTTTGGGGTTTGGATGGGATCATACTTGGGGTGGTTAAACCTTCTGCTGCTCCTGCCGTCGCAGCTACTCTCTATTTTTAGCACACAGGGCTAGTGCGGGTGTGTCTCATTAAGCTGGGAATTATATCCCCAGCTCAAAGTGTAACCATGCCCTACGTGACAGTGTCCCAGCCGCTACTGCGAAATGACTGCACCGTGCTTCCTCTGCAACAATCCCGAAGCACTTTATAGCAACTAATGAATTCCTCCGACCACCATCTCCATCTATGGCTGGAAAGCTGAGGCACAGAGGGATTAAGGGCAGCTCAGTGCTGCATAGTGGGATTTTTTCTGTCTCCCTCAATGTGAATATCAAAAGGGACACTGGGCATCACCTCTCACCAGCTAAGTTGGCGGCAACTGCCCGGATCCCGTCCCAGCTGCTACTGAAGTACGCGATGGTGGTGCTGTACAAGTTCTCCAGCAGCTCTGCATTCTCTTTGGCCTAGAGGAAATCAGGGACACATGAGCTCTCTCTGGCTGGAAGTGCCCTTTGACTGCCAGCACATGCTTTTATGAACCACAGGTAAATAAGAGAATGAACAGGTGGCTGGGTAGAAGTGGAAAAATGGGAATCTGGGGCAGATTTACATTTCCCATCACCCTCCAGTCAATAATCTCCTACAGTTCAACAGCTCACTCACAAGGTGTCTGCAAATGTCCACCTGGAGCTCTTCAGGCTTCAGCTCGGCTCTGCCACCAAGGTGCCTATTGATCGCATGTTGGAGTCTCTTCAGTCCCAAAAATGGGAAACAGAGGTGAAACGTAGCTCTGCATTCCTGAAAAAGAACATCACACCATTGAATTGTTCCCTACCGAGTGCTGTGTTCAATCAAAGGGAACTCATCTGCGTGACTGCTCATCTATTCCAGGACAAAAAGGGATTCATCTGGATGCGACCGGCAGAAACATGCAGGAATGACTAATAGAGGGGAGAGCTTCCACTGAAACCTGGAGGTAGCATCAATGTCTTTTGGGAACAGATATACCGATGAAAGCTGCTTCACCAGGCACAGCTGTGGTCTCTCCTCTGTTCTGGGGAGGCAGGGGCCTGGGGTGCAGAGACAGACAGGAACAGAGCCCTGTAGGGGTCAGACCCATGACCTATCCTGGATTCTGGTGAGGCAGCCATGGACCAACCTGGCTGGAACTGACGCAGCAGGAGGGCAATGAACTGAGGGGAGAATGTTGTGGAAAAATTGACCACACTGTTGAATTTTGGGTCAGACACAGCCTGATGGCTCCTTTATTTCGAGTATGCATACAAGGAAGGTCGGCAGATCCCCCTGGCAGGGAGGTCCAGCCGCCTTGGGTAATTTTCACAGCTTCACACTTATAAAGGCAAAAACCGCAAAGCGTAATCACACGTTACAAATCTTATTATCCTTATTAGGTATATTCTTAATAGCAGACCTATCAGAGTCCCTTTGGGGCCGCACTTTGGACCCTATTGCCTTCTAGGGTTTTTCCTGTTATTCCCCAGGGCTTCTGGTTTCACCATTTTTCCTTCTTGCGCTAACCTATCTTGCGTACCTTATTGTTTACTAAATTGCTTAATTTAACTGCGTCTAGATGTCTTGTACAATAAGCTGTTTCCCAATTACCCCTTATGCCCCCCTACATGCGGTTTTAATTGTACAAGACCTAAATTTTCCATTGCTATCACACTGTTATATGTTATATGAGGCCATGATGCATAATTACCAGTTGGTGTTGGTTCCTCTTTTCTATGGGCCTCTTTGATTATGCCATACTATTGCAAATTTTCCACTTGGTATATGGCAGTCTACTTATGCTAAGCTAACACTGTTGAATTTTAGGCCCATTACTTATGCTAAGCTAACTTAATTTGGGCCAGCGAGACAGAGTTTTGGGGAAATGCAAGGTGTGGTATGTAGGGTCTAGAAAATCCCCAACAACCCCCTCCTTTTGATGCTTTACGCATCAACCATCTATGCCTTCAATATGAATGGTCATCAGACCGTGGACCTCGGGGTGTTCCTCCTGAGGTGTTTCATATCCACTGTAATAGGTTATTTCCAGGGAGTCGTAAACAGGGGACTCAGGTTCTAACACAGACTCCCTCAGTGGGGCAAGGGGCACGGGGTATGGGGGTGGTGGCGGAAAAGTTAGGACAGTGGGGGTTGCAGGTTGGGTGCGGCAACGGGTGCAACAACAATAACAGGCACAAACGCCTAACAGGAGACCTCCCCCAACGAATCCCCAGAAAAGAAAACTATGCATCTGAGGGGGGTGGAAGACGCTGGAGATAATACAAAGAAGATCCGAGCCTGTACAAAGGGTTGTAACCCGATGGGCTGTTTCAAAGGCTCGGAGTTCGGTGTTATATGTGGTTTCCAAAACGTCTATTTGATCCTTCAGTTGGGAAAGTTTGCGAATTTCAGGCAAAAGGGTCTCAAGGGAATGGAACCGATCTAACACTAGGGTAGCCCAGTCAAAGGGGACTGAAAATGATAGAGAAACCTGATAGCGTCGATCTGCAGGCCAATAAACCACCTGGGAACCCAAGGCTGTGGTTAAATTGAAAACAGTGTCCAGTAAGGTTGAAGAATTAACAAGGACACAACTGTTGTTTGCCTCGAGAATAGTTTTGGAACTTAGGGTGGCTAACGTACCCCGACCTTCCCAGCAGACATGTTCATGGAGAACGATGATTTCGCCGGGCTTTAACTTACGAATGCACCGGAGCTGAGGGGGCTGTAGAGGCCACAGGGTCCACAACGAGCCCTGGCCTATCCAAATATCAGGGGTTATCTCCGCAGCACTAACTAAGAATCTATTGGGGCCATGGGGTGGTTTAATTTCCCAAACGTCCTGATGGATAACCCAATCCCACAAACATCCCCCCCAGGGGCCTGGAAGGATCCGATAAGTGGGAGCCCATATACCGCCCACAGGCCCATAGGCTTGAAAGGAGCACTGAGAGCGTTGGCAATCCCAACCAGAAAACCTCCATGTATGTCTCCAAGGCCACAGTTCTGGGGGAACACCCGAGGTGTTCCGAAGGGCAGTGGGCCACGCCTGGTGCCTAAGGTCCTCTCGGATATCTGCAAGCTGAGTGTTAAGAAAATCCTGAACCTCCGAGCAAGCTAGGTCCCACTGCAATGCCTTCCCAGCCCCATAAATGTGGTACACCATCTGGGAGAGGAGATCGTGGGTCAGGACGTTAAGGGTGGAGATAACATGTAATTCCCCTATCCCCGCCTTAAGTCCCGTTACCTGTGCCGCGGAGATAAGGCCAGCCGCATGTTCGAGCTGTCCCAACCTTGACTCATGTTGGGAGGTCTTAAGAACACTCCAAGCCGAGGCCGCACTATTTGCACCCTTCCACAATGTGTCAGCGATCCCTCTCTTAGCCCGTTGTCCCCCTATCAGGAAGCGCTGTTGCATGAGCCTAACGGCCGCTCCCTTAGAGCAGTTGGGGTAAGTAGCGGCAATTTGAAAGTGGGACAGAGGGAGGGAAAATCTAATTGTCCCCAGTGTGGCATCTAAAATAGTCCATCGGAATCCCGTGATGTCGCCCTTTCCCTTTGTCTCATACCAGAGCTGATGGGCGTGTACCTGGAGGTCCCTCTTGGCAGTGGACATATTGACGGACAGGGTGGGGGTATACTGAATCAGGGTACAAGTAAAGTTCGCTGTAGGGGGAAGGGTTTGCTCGCAGGTAAAGTCAGGGGCGAAGGGGCAGTGTCGGCTGGTAAGTACTGCAGCTTTAGAGGCTAGAGTAACCAAATAACAGAGGGAACCCGATTCGTCCTTGGCATGGCATGAGCCGGGGAGCAACATAGCATCCACATTGTCCTGCCACCCGTGCATAAAATAGGTTTTCACCTTGGGTTCGGAGTCAGGGGCAGTGGTGATATTAACGTGGTCTATAAATACGGTGCCCATGGATTCCCAGGAAATAATTCGCTGGTACAACTGGCTGGGATGGTCTCGAAGGGCGAAATACAGTCGGGCGGAACAGTAAGAAAATAAGTCCCCAGAGAGGGAAGGCCGAGGCCACTGCAAAACATTTGAGTGTTCAGTCAGCAACCGGAAAGTGTGGGGGGTGGCTGACCTAGGGGAACGGGAGGCTCTTGTGGAAGATGGATGATCGGAGGATGTGTGGTTAACGGGAGGGGAAAGGGTGGGGGGAGGGGTGGGCAACAGTTCAGGAATGGTAACGCAGGGAGATGGGACCTGGCCTTCCACACATTTTGCTGCTTGTGGGATGAACCCCAAAACCCAATCAGTACCACATTGCCATGAATATCCCCCGCAGTTCCCTCCCTGCCATTGTACAATATAGCGTCTTTTCCACCAGGGCCAATTTTTAACATCCTCAATAGTTAATGGCTTTGGTCCCTCCTTTTCTCCTTCCCCTTCCGGTAGGGATCTCCGCCTGCGATTTGAAGGAACGGGGGAGGGTTCTAGCTCTTGCACAGGGAGGCTTAGAGGAAGATCGCAAGTAGGTATGGAGGGAGCATCTGCCTTTGCGGGGACCCAAAAGTACATGATAGAGTCATGAAGGTTTAAAAGCAACAGGAGCAGCATAGTAATACAAATAAACCATAGGGAGGGCATGAGCCATCTCCGCACCATAGCAGATTCCCTTATGGCTCTAGGAGCCGCCATGTCCAGGTGAATCTTGCAAGGGGGATTAGCTCCCTATGAGTCCTTCAATGTTCTTTTTCTGAGATTATATCTGGACCCAGCTGGGGGAGCAACGGGAGGAAGACCCTCAGGATCCGGGGGCACGGGAACCTCAGGAACAGGGATCTCAGGAGCTGGAATCTCGCGGATCTCAGGAACAACCGGTACCACAGACATGCCAGTACGGTCCTCAGGAACTGGAGAACGTTTACAATGTGAAGCGTGGACCCAACCGGCAAGCCCTTTGCACTTTACCGCTGCGTGAGTGGTCAGCAACACCTGGTAGGGGCCTTTCCAGCGAGGCTCAAGGGAGGACTTGCGTTGGTGCACCTTAGTATACACCCAGTCTCCTGGTTGCAACGGATGGCATGCAGTATCCGCCGGTTTAGGGAGGGCTTCACGGACCTGAGAATGAACAGACCTGACAGAACGAATTAAAGATCTGCAGTATTCGAGCACAGTATCATCAGTAAGCTGTAAATCTACCTGATTGGGGTGTAAGGGCGGGGAAACAGGCATCCTCATTGGGCGGGCCATGAGGATCTCATGTGGAGATAGGCCATGTTTGCGCATAGGAGTATTCCTCATTTGCATCAAAACTAAGGGTAAGGCATCAGGCCACTTGAGACCTGTCTCAACACACAACTTTGCCAGTTTGTTCTTAAGTTCCCCATTTTTGCGTTCCACAGCGCCTGCACTCTGCGGGTGGTGCGCACAATGGAACCGCTGGTCAATATGAAGGGCTTTACAGACATTCTGCATGATTTGTCCGGTAAAATGCGTGCCTCTGTCGCTGTTGATAGAGAGAGGCAAGCCAAATCTGGGAATGAAATCCCTTAGGAGGCGCTTGGCTACCGTGATAGAATCAGCCTTTGCACATGGATAAGCTTCTACCCATCCCGAGTACATACACACGCAGACCAATACATATTCGTAAGAGCAACACTTAGGCAGGCTGATAAAATCAACCTGTATATTCACAAATGGCCCCCATGGGGCAGGGTGGGCCGATAGTTTGGTGGGGACTGGTTTTCCCCCGTTGTGGGCCAAGCAGATTGGGCAGGAATCACAGTACTGCTTGGCAACGCTTGAGAAGCGTGGAGCGTACCACTGTTTGGTCACCGTAGCAACCATACCTCCCTTACCTATGTGGGCCAACCCGTGGGCTAACCGGGCCAAATGAGGGAGTAGGGCCTGTGGTGCAACCGGGCGGCCATCTGGGTCGTGCCACAAAGCATCCTCAGGGTGCTGCACACACCCTGATAGTTTCCAGGCCACCTTTTCCTTATTAGAGGCGGAGTCCTGTAACCTTACAAGATCCTGAAAAGGTTCGTCCTGTGGAACGGGTTTAGGAGTGCAGAGGGGGAGGAGAGTGGTGGGAGCCGGAGGCCTGGAAAGGGCCGCCAGCCTGGCGGCATTATCCGCCAGGGCATTTCCTCTAGTAACATCATCACAGGGTTTTTGGTGGGCCGGACACTTAACTACAGCAATAGAAGAAGGAGCTTGGAGCGCGGATAAAAGAGCAGCAACATAAGGGCCGTGGCAAATAGGCGAACCGCTGGAAGTGAGGAAACCTCTGTACTTCCAGAGTTGCCCATAGTCATGTACGACCCCAAAGGCATATCTAGAGTCTGTATAAATAGTGACAGACCGCCCGGTGGCTAGAAGGCAGGCCCGTGTAAGGGCCACCAACTCTGCCACCTGAGCGGAGCCTACAGCTGGGAGGGAAAAAGCCTCTACCGTCCCATGTGAGTCACAGACAGCATAGCCTGCTACAAGCAGGCCCCTTGAGTCCCGGAGGCAAGAACCATCCACGAAGAGTATTAAATCAGGATTGGAAAGGGGGGTATCTTGCAAATCCGGCCTAGGAACAACAAGACTACTAGTGACAGAAACACAGTCGTGGGGTTCACCATCAGCTGCAGAAGGCAATAAGGAAGCTGGGTTAAGGACAGGGCATCTGGCCAAGGTTACATTCGCTGCATTTAGAAGCAGCATTTCATACTTAGTGAGACGTGAATTAGAAAGATGCTGGGTTTTTCCCTTAGTTAATAAAGCTGTAACCGCATGTGGGACGGCGACGGTTAAAGGGTGTCCCAACACTAAGGTGGCGGAGGCTTCCACAAGGCTAGCCGCTGCCGCAACCGATTTTAAACATGGCGGTAAGCCAGCAGCCACAGGGTCTAATGAGGAACTAAAGTAGGCAACGGGCCTATGCTTATCTCCGTGCAGCTGTGTGAACACTCCCTGGGCAAACCCCCCTTTCTCGTGACAGAATAGAGTAAATGGCTTTTTGTAGTCAGCCAGCCCTAAGGCAGGAGCCTCTGCTAGGGCACATTTTAATTTTCGGAAAGCCTCCATTGCCTCTTCTGTCCAAGGAACAGGGTCAGGGACCTTATTCAATGTTAGGTCCTGCAGGGGTCGGGCCAGGGAGGCATACCCCAGAATCCATTGGCGGCAATAGCCTGACATGCCCAAAAATCCCCGCAATTGCCTCTTTGTGACAGGCTTGGGAATTTTTAAGATTGCCTGCACACGAGAAGGGGATAAACTGCGCTGGCCCGCTGAGATATCATGTCCCAGATAATGGACCGCGGGCAAACATAGCTGTAGTTTGGTCTTGGAAACCTTATGGCCCTTTCGGGCCAGTGCCTGAAGTAGAATGAGCGAGTCCTCCTGAGAGGCTTCCAAGGTATCAGAAGCAAGCAGTAAATCGTCTACATACTGGATCAACACCGAACCCTGAGGGAACACAATGTCGTCTAAATCCCTTTTTAATATCTGGGAAAAGATCGTAGGAGATTCAGTGTAGCCCTGTGGCAATCTTGTCCAGGTATACTGGAAGCCCTGGTAGGTGAAAGCGAACAAATACTGGCTGTCTGGGTGGATAGGGATAGAGAAAAAGGCGGAGCACAGGTCAATAACAGAGAAATATTGCGCCGTCACAGGGATGCAAGAGAGAATGGTAGCAGGGTTTGGGACTACTGGGAAGCTAGGGATAACAACCGCATTTATAGCTCTAAGATCCTGGACAAAGCGCCAAGAATTCTTTCCTGGTTTCTTTACTGGCAAAATAGGGGAATTACATTCACTGATAGTCGGTACAATAACCCCCTGATCTAACAGGGCAGTAATCACAGGGCGTATGCCTTCCTCAGCCTGCTTTGACAACGGATACTGCCGAATCCTGGGAAGCGGCTTTGCTGGGTTCACACGAATTTCAACCGGTTGGGCAGAGCCGATGCGCCCCACCTGGTTGGCATGTTCTGCCCACAATGAAGGAGGGACCCTTGCCAACAATTCCTGTTGCAACAAGGAAGGGTCGGGTTGGGTCTCTCCCCTTGGGGCTTGCTCGTCCTGCAACAGCGCCAAAACTGCATTCTGAGCGGGATCGGGCACCTCCAAAAACACCCCGTCCGGGGTACAATATATTGTGCAGTTTAACTTACACAGCAAATCCTTTCCCAACAGGTTAGCAGGAGAACAAGGGCTGAGAAGGAACGCATGTTGGTCAGACAATGGTCCGATAGAGACTGACAAGGGGGAGGTAACGGGGTGAGGAATGGGAGCATTCCCCACCCCTACCGCCGAGACAACTTCAGAAGTAAGAGGCGCAGATGAAAATTCCTGCGCTCTTAAGGTTGAGCGTGAAGCTCCAGTATCAATTAGGCATATAGTAGGAATACCGTTGATTACACAGGAGACGGTCGGGCCTTCCTGATCAATGGGGAGAAATGGGCAGATGATGTTACGAGCCTCCTGGCTATCCTAATAGCTAATCAGTTGGGGAGGTGGATTGGGAAATGATTGGGGTTCAGAAAGGGTGAGGGGGCATGCCTGAGGGGGGCATGCCTGATCCGGACGGGGCAAGTACCGGACAGCCCGCGGGGGGCGAGTAGGACACTCTCCAACGTGGTGACCCTGTTGCTTACAGTACGCACATTGGGGAGGGTTAGGGCATTGGGCTCGCCAGTGGCCCATTTGGCCACACCTAAAGCATGTATTTGGGCCAGGACGTGGAGCCCCACTTACCACGGGCACTTCAGGGTTAGGGTTGTAGGGCCCAGCCTTAACCTTTTGCCCCCTGGGGCCCTGAAGGGATTTTAACTGTAGAGCCATTAACTGAGTCTCATTGTCATCCTTTTTCTTTTCTAGCTGCCTATAAAAGTGCTGTGCAGCAACCAGAATCCCTTCAGTATCTCTGCCTTCCCAGTCTACTATTCCCAGCTTTAAGGGCTCACTGATTTTTGGTAGGAGCCCCTGCACAAAGGCAGCTACCACGGCCTGACGAGCAGTTTGCTCTGCTCTCTCTATCCCAGAGTAGCGCTCAAAAGACTGCTTCAGGCGCTCCATGTAATCAGCCGGGTTCTCTCCCTTTAACTGTTTACAGGAATTTATTTTGGTCCAATCAGTCCGTTTGGGGCAGACTTCCAGGACTGCCCGAATCAAATTTTCCCTTGCTGCCACAAGCTGCGGTACAGTTAAGTCGGCTGTCCGCGGTTCATCTGGCCACTGTGCCCTATCGTAAAGGCGGTTCAGGGTTTCCCTGGGCAACATGGCTCGTAAGAGCTGATCCATGTCAGCCCAAGATGGGTTATAACACTGGACGACCATTCGCAACTGCTCCTGAAATTTTATTGGGTCTTCACGGATCTTAGGAAACTTGTCAATCAGGTTGTACAAGTCCCCTGGGGACCAGGGGGCGTGTACCGTTACCAGCCTCCCATCGGCTCCCCCTGGCAATTCCCTCAAGGGCAACAATAACCTTCCTGTTTGGGGGTCGAACAATTCTTTTCCCAGATCTCCCAACTGTTCCCGTCCCCTGTTTAACAGAGCCTGATATCGAGTATTATAGGCTGGGGGCGAGGTTGGGGATTTAACAAGGGACCTCAATTGTTCAAAGGCATCTGAAAGGCGTCTAACAGGGTCGTCCGAACCACTGCAGTTGCCTGCCGTTCGGACGAGCGCTTCCTCGACTTGCTTAGTTAACGTGGCGAGGCGCTGCTGAGCTTCTGGGGAACCCTGGGCAAACTCCAACCCCACCGAGGAGCTGGAACTAGCGCTGGCTGACTCAGAAGGGGATTGAGTGACTTGAGAGGACCCAGCTTCCTCCTGCTCTCCAGAAGAGGCGGCACTCGCTGATGAGTAGGAAGGTGGCCTGACCTCGACCCCATCCTCCTGTTCCCCCTCCCTCTTGGTTGGGGGCTTCCACAGGCCATTGCCTACATTCTATAAACAAGTCAATCAGATCCTGAGAAGGGGCTGACGGAGCACTTGGAGCCGTCCCTGCCGGCTTCTTCTGTTTTTCCCCCCCGGACGGGGAAGAGGGAGGGGAGCTGGCTCCTACTTATCTTTTGCTGCTTGGAGCCATTCATAAGTTCCAGCTTTTTCTGGGCTTCATTAAGTCTTTGCTGGAGCTTTTCCTGAGAATCTTTTAATCCCCTAACCTTAGACTCCTGACGTCTTTTCTCCATTTCATCGTACCACAGAAAATATGCGTCAAACTGACCCTGGGGTACTGTGTTGGCAAGGAGGGCCCCTCGAAGGTGCACCATCCTGTCAAGATCAAAACTACCCTCCAAGGGAAATTGCAATTTGGGATTATCTCTAGTATACCAGTTCCACTTATCTAAATATTTACACGTCGACGATCCATAATGTACGTACATATAAGCAGCAGGTGTGCCTTTGGGTGGGGCCGGCAGGATTTTTGATCCTTTGGCCCCCATTCTTGCCACAGCACACTTTACTCAAGCCACTCACACCAGGATGCTAACTCGGGGGTCACCACAGTTCTACACTAATGGCCCGACTCGGGCTGCCCTTGTTTCATGGCAGGAACACAAGGGTGCAGGGTCCCGGGCATTTTCCTTCTGGCGAACCTGCAGGAAGGCGGACAAGGGGGGCGGGCTGACTGGACAACCCGTGGTCCTCGTACGTCCCTCTCCAGCCCTGGGCACCAGCCTTCAAGCCAACGGTGCTGCAGCGGCTTTTGAGCTGACGGTACGGTTTCCTGGGGCTTCCCTCCTCTCCGAGGAAGGAAGGGAGCTTATGGCTCCGGGGGGAACGAAAAGGGACTCTGCGGCCTTTTACAAGGCAGTGCTCAAAGAGCGGTCACAGGGCCATGGGGATATGGAGGGGTAAGGGACAGCAGGATAGGGAACACACAAGCACCCAGACAGGTTAGCCACTTACCAAAGCCTGCCAGTCAGGGAAGCTTTTCACTCTCTCTACAAGCAGGTTGTGGAGCTTGCTTTCAGAACACCTCCGGTCACGAGCTATTTGCTTCGCAGAGGGTCTGGGGCGTCTTTCCACAGCCAACTCACTCCGGCCGCTCGGCCTTATACACATACACAGGCCGCACGGCCTCACTCACACAGGCACATTTCCTGGCACAGCTGCCAGGGCGAAAACTACCCCTGGTCCCTCCCAACCTAGTGGCTCCGGGACGCCGAACGCCCAGCTCTAATAGGCGATCAGTTTTCTCCGGACCCAAAGAGCGCGGTCCGAGGGGCTGCCGGCACACCGAGACACCGAGTCCCGACTACGTCTCCCGACAACGTCTCCCGACTACGTCTCCCGACAACGTCTCCCGACAACGTCTCCCGACTACACCTCCCGACTTGATTCCCGTTCCCTCCCAAACCCCAGCTCGAGTCTATCAAGGCCTAAGCAAGGGCCTCAGGTGTGCCTGACCTTGTCCCAAGGTTGGATCCAGCTTATGACTTACCCCAGCCAGAGCCTACGGACCAGTTCTCCTCCAAGCCCCTAGCAGCAGAGATTTCAAAAGGTCTCTTACCTCTCAGATGGGCCCTGGGGTTGGAAGGGAACTGCCCGCGGTCCTCTGATCCAGGGATGCCATCTGTGGATCCCGGACGAGCCCCCAAATTGTTGTGGAAAAATTGACCACACTGTAGAATTTTGGGGTCAGACACAGCCTGATGGCTCCTTTATTTCGAGTATGCATACAAGGAAGGTCGGCAGATCCCCCCAGCAGGGAGTTTCAGCCGCCTTCGGTAATTTTCACAGCTTCACACTTATAAAGGCAAAAACCGCAAAGCGTAATCACACATTACAAATCTTATTATCCTTATTAGGTATATTCTTTATAGCAGACCTATCAGAGTCCTTCTGGGGCCGCACTTTGGACCCTATCGCCTTCTAGGGTTTTTCCTGTTATTCCCTAGGGCTTCTGGTTTCACCATTTTCCTTTCTTGCGTTAACCTATCTTACGTACCTTATTGTTTACTAAATTGCTTAATATAACTGCGTCTAGATGTCTTGTACAATAAGCTGTTTCCCAATTACCCCTTATGCCCCCCTACATGCGGTTCCATTGTACAAGACCTAAATTTTCCATTGCTATCACACTGTTATATGTTATATGAGGCCATGATACATAATTACCAGTTGGTGTTGGTTCCTCTTTTCTATGGCCTCTTTGATTATGCCATACTATTGCAAATTTTCCACTAGGTATATGGCAGTCTACTTATGCTAAGCTAACTGTTGAATTCTAGGCCCATTACTTATGCTAAGCTAACTTAATTTGGGCCAGCGAGATAGAGTTTTGGGGAGATGCAAGGTGTGGTATGTAGGGTTTAGAAAATCCCCAACAATTAAGTACAAGCATTACTGAAAATTAGTATCTAATAGACATCAGAGGCACGTGCTAAATTAGGATAAATAAAATATTCTGCTTGTTATGTGCAATTAGAAATATCAGAAATTCACAGTAAAATAAAAAAGATTTTTAAAGCATGCAGAAGTACAGGCCTAAAAGCAGGAAAGGGCAAACTAGTTTCCCTCCATTACCACTATCCACCCTCACTTTTGCAAAGCTTGCTGCAGCTTTAGGAGTGAACTGCAACCTCTGAGGTTCTGATATGTTCACTTACGAGGTTTTTTCTTCTAATTTCTGGTAGAGATGGGTCCAAACACTTCCTCAATTTGGGGATGTTCAGAATGGAATTTTATGACTCAGGCTCATCTTTCATTGCATCAGGGCCAGCCTCAGAAATGCCAAAATACCACAAAAGATGCTGTTTGTGTGATATTTCAACTGAGACTGGAAGCAGGTGAATCAAACTTCATAAGAATGCTGGTTCTCTTAAAATTTCCAGCCTAGCTTTTCAAGGGTCTAGATTGGGTTTCTCAGAATGTTTTGAAGGGTCATAAAGCAGCTCCTGTGTCTCCTTTCCCATAGGGCTGGGTAGGCTGACCTCCCTGCTCCAGGCACTGCAACCTCTGGGGTCCCAATGCCACTCAGGTTTGGCCCAGCCGTCATGACAACAGGAGTCCAGGTAGACCAAATTTGTCATTGCAATTCCATTAGCCAGGTCACAACTCCACTCATACAAATCTAGTCCAATCAGGGTGGCAGGGCCAAACCTCAGAGCAGAGAGCCAAATCCAGCCAGCCCCACAGCACAGGATCCACCACTGTAGGGTGAGTGCCAGAGTAGGAGCCAACCCCCCTGGGCAGGGCCGCCCAAAGGGGGGGCAAGTGGGGCAATTTTCCCTAGGCCCCGGGCCCCGCAGGGGGCCCCAGGAGAGTTTTTCGAGGCTCCTGGAGCTTCATCCACTCTGGGTCTTCGGCTGCAGGGAGTCCCGAGGCAGAAGGACCCCCCGCCGCCGAATTACCGCCGAAGCGGGACCTGCCGCCAAAGTGCTGGGTCTTCGGGGCACTTCGGCGGCAGGTCTCAGAGCGGATGGACCCCCCGCCACCGAATTACCACCGAAGCAGGGGGCCCCCCGCCGCCGAAGACCCGAGGCCCCCTGAATCCTCTGGGCGGCCCTGCCCCTGGGGCACAGGATCCAACCAAAACCACCCCAGGGCCTCCATCCCCAGACTATTTACTGGGTCGCGACAGGCCATAAACATTTACAAATGGGTCCTGAGCCTCAAAAGTTTGAGAATCACTGGTCTGGATGGTTTGGATAAGCTTCTCAAATTGTGCCTGCCAATCCAAACTGAGCCTTTTGAGCTTCACTCATCCCAACCACAAGAACAATAAATTACCACCTTAGCTTAAGTAACTCAGTTGCCTGGCCTTCCAGCAATTAATCACTAGCGCTGCCAACCATGTTCTGAAAAATCCCCAGGTGTATACACTGCAGACTATGAACAGTTATCATATAAATCACACAGATACACAAAATGCTGGGATTAGAATCCTGATCTATCAGCTCCAAAAATCACAGGCTAAAGGCAAATATGCTTAGCTGCTATGAAATACCAATCACTAAGGGGCAAAAGTCAACTCATAAAAACACAAAGCCAGTACATAACAATAGGGCAGGTAACTGCTGCTCCAGTTGCCACTTATCTTAGTGTAAGAATAAATAAGTTACTATCACTTATGGGGCCCATTTGTTGTTCCTTATTCAGAGAACATGCTCATCGACTTCACCGGGAATCTTGACCAAGGAAGGCATGTAGGATTTTGTCTTATACTGTACAACAGCACCATGGGACCAATTTGATTAGGAGAGGGCCAGTGCTGTAGCTGTGAAAATGAAAAGTTTTTTTTTTTTATTATGTATACACTTGGGCTGGAGTTTTTAAAGGAAGGGTTATTTGCAGGGAAAATTTTAGACTCACGCAGTCTCTTTCTCTGGGAAGATGGAAGGCCTTACTATGTTGTTTAACTCATGTCTCATGGGCCAGCGCAGGACTGTTCCCTACAGTATATTCTCAAGAGCTTTGTCCAGTCTCATTTTAAATGTCTCACATGGCAGGGCTTCCAGGCTACAGCTGAGCAAATACAAAGCTAAAAGCTAAAATGCTGTCAGTGCAATTTGTCATTTTTTTGGGCTCTAAGCTTTACTAGTCTCATCTCTGCAGGCCACTCTGCCTTAGGCAACCAGTGTAGATAAAAGGTTCTAAAACATAATGGAAAGGGTGAAGTCACAATAGAGAGAATTAATGACTACAGCCACTGCTGTCAATCCTTATGGTTCATTAACAACCACCAAGATTCATTAACTGTTGTTGATTTTATGTCTGCTGTCATGTTAAATTGGGATACCCAGAACACTGCATCTAACTGAAAGAGCTGTCAATCAAACCAGGCCTGGGAGGTCCAGTAAAATGATAGTAGAAGAAGTTTCTATCTCACACAGTTGCAAGTGAAGTATCAATGGTCAGACCTTACAGGGCTTGAGAAGCACAATGGAGGTTGCAGTGTTTGGTGCCAAAGTGCAGCGTGTTTTCAGAGCATGCTTTGGGGCATTTTGTGCTAGATATTCAGAGGGGGAAAACAGCTCTCTTCTGTCTCTCTGCCACACATTACTAAATCTTTCTATGAAGTAATATTTTTTTTCAGAACTTCAGAGACCCTAAAGCTATTTTCTATAGTCTACATTCATGGTTCTCTACTTTTCATTCAACATTCTTAAATTCGTATTTTTGTCTCTTCTCTGCACCTGTCTGGCTACAGAGAGAAGAGGAATGATCTTGAACTTATTTAGTGCCTTTCATCCACATGGATCACAAGCGGTTTTGCTAACACCAACAGTTAATTGCAGCCACAACTCAAACAAAATGTGGCAACTGTCCAGTACTGTAAAGCAGTGCCATAAGAGAAACATGGAGAGGAAAAATATTGCATTTCAATAGAAATTCCAGGAGGGCTTAGGGTTACCATATGTCCATATTTTCCTGGACATGTCCGGATTTTTAGATCTTAAATTGCCATCCGGGAGGAATTTTTAAAGAGCTCAAAATGTCTGGGATTTTGCCAGGCGGGGAGGAAGATGCAGAACCTCTGAGCCTGGATGGCAGCAGGGAGCAGAAGTCTGGAGCCTCTGGGCTGCCTCGGCCATTGGGAAGGGGAGGGTAAGGGGGGGTGGAATTCCTGAGCCTACAGCCGGCAGGAGCAGAAGCCCCCGGGAGACACTGGAGGAGGAAGCCCGGGGAGCCGCAGTAGGAGCTTGGGGCAGCAGGAGGACAGGGCTGCAGGGCAGAAGTCCCAATCCCGGGCTGCCTCAGCTGGGGTGGAAGTCAGTCCCCATCCTGGTCAGATCCTGGGCTGCCTCGGCCATTGGGGAGTGGGGTGTGGAATTCCTGGAGCAGAGGAAGACTGATGGAAGCCCCGAGCCTGGTCTGCCCTGGGATGGAAGTCCCCAGCCTGGGCTGCCCCGACCCCTTGCTGGAGCTGGGAGAGGCCCCGACCCCAGGCTGCCCTGGCTGCTGCAGTGACTGGGAGCAGAAGTACCTCCTCATTGATCAGCCCCATCCACTGTGCAGCTGCTAAGGTTGCAAGCACCTTGTCCTACTATCGCCCTAATCCCCAGGTGGACTTTCCATCCCTGGGAGGCTCCACTAAATCAAGGCCTGTCTGCACAGTGCTTTGCAGATGAAGCCAGCTAGCAACGAGCAAAAGGTTCTGCTTAACTTTGCTGATTTGAACTTTTGCCTCTGCAACTCCTTGCACTGAAACGAAGAACCATTTCCCATGGAAGCTGGAACTTCAGCCTGGCTAGGCATTGTCCAGAGCCAGCCCTCAACACCCTCCCCTGTCAATGGGAGAAGGGAGAGTTGTCTGTGCATGGACCATGCAGTTGGGTGAGGGAGCTGTTGATTTGCTTGGGGCTTGGTCTAGCCGGGACGTTACTGCCCGGCAAGCCAGAGTGCAACTCTACAGGGCTAGCAGGCTGCACGGTGACAACCTTGTGTCTCTTGCAGGTACAGTTTTTCCATTTTGGGGCCCTGGAACTGCTCATGCAGCCTAGGTGTGAACACGGGGGGGATGAAACCAAGGCAGGCAGTGATGTTAAGTGTTTCTGATCTCTCCTAGCAAACATGCTGGCTGGGACCCAGGCTGCTGACACCTGATATTTTCTGGTGGTTCTTTTTATTATTATTCCCTTGCATCCTATTACTACAGAGACTTGCCCAGAGCAGCAGCCGATTTCCTCTGCCCCAGCAGCTCACTTTCCCATGCAAGCCAAGCAGCGGGGGCTGAATTTGACCCTTAGCTGGGTGGGATGTGGATGGGGACCAATGCCTGTTGCCCCTGGGCTGGTTCTGGTCCATGGGGCCTGGTTTGGGAGGTGTATGGGTGTAAGGAGAGTCAGGGAGGATGCAGGGGAAAGAGCCTTGATGTGAGCATTTGCAAAATCAAACCAGCAACCAGTCAAAGAAAATCAGACACAGATGGGTCAGGATGAGCCAACAGCTTTTGTGTTGCAATGTTTTGTCAGGCTGCTTTTTTAGGTTGTGATCTACTTGATTTCCCTCCTCTGCTCCCCCATGAACGAGCCCAAAGGGAAAGTGCCATAGAAATCTCAGAACTTCATCTGGTTCTGAGTTGGAGCCGTGAATCTTTCAGCTGCACAAATTGGGCTCAACTTCACCCCAGAGACTTAGTTTGTCTCCATCAACTAGAGATGGAACAAAAACAGACCTAACCTCTCAGGGCAAACTTTGGTTGTGACTTCAGAATCAGACCTCGTGGGTGACCCGAATATCCCTGAACCCTGAGGTCTGGGCCGAAGTGAGTTCTGAGCTGGGTCCAAACTTTGTAGCTGAGGCTGATGTCTGCTGATGAGCTTTTGGCACTTTGGGTTTGAGTCTAGTACAGGGGTGGGCAAACTTGTTGGCCTGAGGGCTGCATTGGGTTTCCGAAATTGTACGTAGGGCCGGTTAGGGGAGAACTGTTAAAGATTGCACAGTACTTCTTTGCTATTCCTTCTCACAATGCAAATGTAGAGCGAATTTTTTCACTGATGCGAAGCCAGTGGGAAAAGGAAAGGAACAACTTGAACGTTGAGTCGCTGAAAGGAATTCTACTTGTACAGTACAACTTTGGACAAACTTCTTCTAAAGACTTTCATGCCTTCTTAAGGAGCAATCAACTACTGCTGAGAAAAAATGTGATCTACAGAGAAGTATGTGTGGGCATATGAGGAGAAAGAAAAGGACTCATATAAAGTAGTACAGTAAACTTTAAATAACTAAACTTCACTTTTGAGGCCATATCACTTTTTCTTATATATACTCAATATAGACAACATGTAGCGCACAGCATATATAACAGTATAACAACACATTAATACAACGCGAGTTGGTAGATACTGGTGCAAATCCCCCCCCCCCCCCATGGAGTCTCCTCTTTTTTGAATGTTCAAATATGGTAACCCTGGGGGGCTAAAATAGACAGAATGGGCCCATGGCATTACTATAGGGACACATTTGACCTAACAATTATCCAAACTGGAATGTGGCCAGGACAGTGGGGCCAACATCCCGATATTCGCAATGTGTGTCATGGGATCTTTAATGATCACATAAGTTTTACACACAGCAGTCCCTCTTACTACCACACTGAGGCTTGGTTAAGAACACATTTTCTAGCGTTTCTGAACTGACAGAGGCTAGTGAGCAGCAATAAAACCTAAGAAGAGAAAGATCTTTTCTACAAGACATCAGGGCCGGCTCCAGGTTTTTTGCTGCCCCAAGCGGAAAAAAAAAGGGGGCTGGGGTGCCACCCCTTGAAAAGTTCCACCCCAAGCTGGTGCCTAGAGCTGGCCCTGCAAGACATTACACAGGTCTTCATTGTCATACATTTCAGGATACTAGAAACCGTATCAGTGGTGCAAAGAACTGTAAGTGGCCTTCTTTTACCAGACCATCTCCCCTTTTGGGAATGAGTTGGAGCCAACTGTATATATGTGGCAGAAATGGGACATTTTTCTTTGTTTGAAGTACAAAAGCATGCTAAAAAGCCACGCTGGCTCTCTGGAACCAAGATACACCAACTTGGCTTATAGCTGCTCCATGGATGTCATGGGAGAATATAGTTTAAAAACCAGAGGCACCCTACACCATTTCAACCAGCAAGAAAAAAGTAATTTTGACTCTAATATTTGACTGCCTCTGCCTTTGTTATTTAAAGATATGCATTTTTTTAATTAAAGTGAATTCTTCTGTGAAAGATATTTGAGTCCTTTGATGAGACTTACTAGAAGATAGTGGGGTTTTGGATAAAAATGCATAGAAGTTGTTTGTTCATGTTAATAACAGAACATCCCTTTTCGGAAGGAATTTTTGCTCCTACTGGCCCTTCAATAATTGCATTTAAAGGTTTGGATTTCCTTGGTATGCCTCTATATATTACCTACACAAACAAAAAAACCCTACATTCATAAATTAAAGTTATAAAGTCAAACACTCAAAAAGCTGCAATATCCCAGAATTAAGGTCACTTGTGAAACCTTTGCTAGTACATATGCATTATGATACAGTCTTTAATTACACTATCACATGCTATTTTTTCAACAGCTCTCCCTCCCCAATCTCATTCAGTGCACAGGCTGAGGCAGATATCTGGCATGGAAAATTTCAGTCTGAATATTTAAAGTATGGCAAAAGTCATAAGCAACTGAAGCATGGGAAGCATTGGACAACATCAAGCATAGGCAGCACCATGAGTTTAACATTTATATATATAAATTATTTTCACAACAACTCACATTGCAGAGAAGCGCATTAATCTTTGAAAACTATTTGGACCAAAGTTGCATTTGCAGCAGTTAGTCTACATTAAGTTGTGATAATCACAGTGAAGAAGATGCATTCTCTCTAAAACTAGCATCAGAGCTATAAAGTTATCAGGGGAAAAAATGATCAAGATTAAAAGCAGTCTAAGGGTATGTCTACACTGCAATGTAAGCCCATGCTTGAGCCTGGGCTCAAGCCTAACCCCCCCTTTGCATCTATGCTATAATTGCACTAATCCAAGGTTCAGACTCAGGGCTCCAGAATCCTGCAGGGCTAGAGGGTCCAAGCTCAAATTAAGCCAGGACCCAGGGTCCAAGCCCTATTTCTTTCAAAGTAGATGCAGCCCCACCTGACTCAGGTCCTGGGAGTCACCTGGAAATATCCCACAATTCCACAAGATAACCTTCCTTAGTCCTCTCTATCCCAACAATCTGCAGTCCACTCTATGGAAAATGGAAGTCCCTGCCCGTTTGCAAATGGCAGTAGCTCAGGTCAGCGTTAACCCATTCTCTTCTGATCTCCAGTCTGTAAGCACGCTATCAGAGAGCCTCCTGGGTTTGCAATGGAGAGCAAACCGAGCAAGCCTTTGGCAGTGTCAGCTGCTTCCTGGTCACAGGAGCACAGCAAGAACTTGGTGAATCACTGGTGCGAGGCCAGTAAAACTGTGGGCTTCAGTAAAAGCACCAGAAATGACCATGCGTACCAGCAGACAACTAAAAAGATGGCAGCTCTGCAGATTTTCCAGACAGGTGATCAGTGCAGGGAGTGTATTAAGAGGCTGAAGAGCGAGTACCAGAAGGCTCACAAAGACATGCCCATTTTATGATGACTTTGACCGGGTCCTGGGCACTGCACGCAGCATGGAGCCAACCATGCTTCATGACAGCCTGGTGAGCTGGGATGGTGCCCTGCTGGCCCTGAATCCAGCATTAGGACTGATGGGACCCAGCAGTAGGTGCCCAGTGAGGAGCACGCAGTGACTGTTAATGTAACCAGTCCCAGAGCAGGCTGTGGATCAGGATCAACAGCAAATTCTTGGTGCCTACATGCAAGAGCTGTTTGATTTTCCTCCTTTCCCCCGCATCAAGGAACAGCCCTCTGCTTAGCGTGCTGAGAATCCAATGGAGACAGAAGCTGCCTCAGAGCCCGGTCAGTGTAAAACTCAAATTAAAACTTTATTACAAAATTGGTGGAGGAAGGAGGTGACATTTCTGCTGTAAGAAGCAATGCAAAAATGGTAAGTGTTTGGCCAATAAAGGTGGATTGTATCACAACACCTAGGCATCTCCCCCACCACCCAACCCCATGTTGAGTTCAAAATGGTGACTAGGAATTTCAAACATTCATAAACAGCTGTACAGGTTATTTTAACTGTTAAGTCAGAGGTTTGCTAGGGTCATTGTCATTTTCCTTTCAGTAATTAGAAATTTGCAACTCTGCAATCACTCCTCCTGGGTCTATGCAGCTGCTTGTAAACAGTGAATTGAGTGTATGAGTTTGGGAAATGGTATTTTATTTCCAAATCAAATGCATTTCAGTTAGAGATAATACATGCAGTCTGCAGGTCGCAAAATCATTTCTCCAAAGTAAAAGTGTGGTATCTGTTTTTTCCCCAGAACTATGCCAGGTGGAGGAAAGCTGAAGATTTCAGCATGTTTGTATGCAGCAATAACAGTGTAAGCTAACGCTGCAACATGTTAATTCCAACATAGATTCCAATCCTAGCTGCTGATGGCTGCAAACTGCTCCTAAAGCAGGAACTCCAGATAGCTAGTCACCCTGTGGGGAAGGGCATATTTTCCAGGCCCACCTGTAGAGAGGACTAGTTCACTCCACTCACAAACGTGCTCTTCAGTCACTGTTTGTTTGAATAATTCAACTGCAGACACTGCAGGTTTCCCTTCAGCAGCTTGCAATAACATCTCCCTCTGCAAAGAGGGCACCACAAGAACTGTTATGTATCCCAAAATACAAAAGGCCTGAAATGACAGAAAAAGCCTTTTGCCACAAGGGCACTATACACCTTCACCCATATGGCAATTAGTTATGATTTTTTTTATAAAACAGAATAGAGGTTATAATTTTAGACTTACCATTGTCTCTGGACTTCTGTAACTGTGATGAACAAGGCTGTATCCAGAGATGGTGAGAGGACTGGAGCATCCCCTTCAGCTCAATTTAGGGCAGCTAGATTTATGTCCTTGAGACTCGTATTTCAGGACACTTGTCCTATTCTGCCTGCTGTTCCTTAGGAACTTGATCCTGGGCCCAACATACCATCATGGACCATTCCAAAAGGAACTGGTGAAGTTATGTCCATGTTCTTGAGAGTGCAGACAAGCAGGTCCAGTAACAGAAAAAGAGAGAAGAAAGACTAGAACAACGGCGAGCTGACAGGCTGAGGCTCGCTGCCCAGGTGGAGGACAACATTTCAGCAAGGGAACTGGCACTTGCAAAGCAGTTCCTGGAACAGGAATGGCGGCTAAGGGAGTAGGACAGAGCTCAGAGACAACTGCTGTCTATAATGACAGCAAGAGTCCCATCTCCTGCTGCCTCTCCCACACCATGGCACAATCACCCTGCAGCATACCTTCAGCCCAGCAGGAGCTTGGACAACAACTCCATGTCAGGGCGGCCCAGGCATGCAGGACTCATTAGCTGCTGGGCCGGGCTACTAAGCACTATGCAGCTTTCTTTCTTCCACCCCTCTCCAGTGGAAACCTCCAACCTTCTGCTCCACCGCAAAGTGAGGCAGTGGTGCTGGAACAATTTGTATAGTGGGGGGTGCTGAGAGCCATTGAACCAAGCTATAAACCTTGTATATAACAGAAACCACTTCAAGCCAGGGGGTGCAGCAGCACCCCCAGCACCTCTAGTTCCAGCACCTATGAAGTGAGGGGAAAATGTGTAAAGAAGGAAAAGGAGAATGTGGGGCCAGGGGACACGTACGCAGTTGGGAGATTTTGTCGGCAATTAACTATTTCCTGCTGTTTCTTTTTGGGTGTGTGGTGTTGTAATTGAAGTTGGTCTGCCCAAGACTACGAGTGATTTGCTGTTTTGGAGACATGTTTATAAATAAAGCATGTTATGTTTTCAAGAAAGTTTATTGCTCTCACTGCATCATATCATACTCATGATTTGAGGTAATACAGCTAAAAACATGTTCAAGAGCAATTACACATCAGTAAACAAGAAAAGGTATTCCTCTGTTTAGCTAGGTACAGCAATTCACATTTCAGCAAATTCCATTGGTGCAGCCATTGTGCCCCCCCACCACCAAATTTATTATTCATCATGTCATTCAGATTTGCATTGCATGGCAATCAAGCCCACCCCTGCCCTCCAAGCTCTGTCCCCCACAAAAATAAATGAGCCAGTTTTCCCCCCACAAACACATTCATACAGGTACTATTCCCCCTCTGCCATTTGGCCATGCAAGACCACAATGTGAGAACACAAAGCACCCCAACTTCTTCTGCCCAGTGCAATCAGTTCCCACAGTGGTAGCTGTACTTTCTGGCTGAGGTACCGATCCAGTGACCCCTGGCTGTCATAGGTCTGTTCAGGGGGGAAATGGCTCCCTCTGGCTTCACAAAGGTTGTGAAGAGCACAGCAAGCCACAGTAATGCGGGCAGTATAGATGACACTGGCATCCAAATGGGTTTGTAGACACCTCCAATGTGATTTCAATCTGCCAAAAGCACACACAACAACCATTCTACACCTGCCGAGAGTGCAACAATTTTTTTTTGCAGGGCCTCAAATCAGAGTACAGTAACAAACCAAGTCAAATGGGGGTACATGGGGTCCCCCAGAACAGTGGGAACAGTAACACTATTTATGTCCATGTCATTTGGTAGGAATAGTGTCCCAGCCTGTCCATGAATGTAGATTCCTGGGGGCAAAAAACTCTGGCACCATGAACTCTTCCTGTAGGGCCCACTTGACATTCATAAATCTGACCCTGTGGTCCACTAGTGCCTGCATAGAGTGGTACTCTTTGTGATTTATGTACTCATGTGCTCCTTGCACACATGAGTCCTATCAACAGACCCATCACAGTCAGGAAACCCCATTCTCTCAAAGCCAATGATTACCTCTAGAATATTTTTAATGCCCACCACCTTGAGGTAAACCATACACCTGATGGCCTCAGAAACCTCCGCCACCACTTTACCTACCGTCAACTTTCCTACACCAAACTGTTTGGCAACAGACCTGTAGCCATCTGGGGTAGCAGCTTCTAGACAGTTATAGCAACTTGCTTTTGGACTGGGAAGAGTGACCTCAGATGTGTCTCTTTACAGTGGAGGGTGGGGGCAAGCTGCTCACAAAGCTCCAGAAATGTGGCCTTCTTCATAAGAAAGTTCTGGACTCACTGCTGGTCATCCCAGGTCCGCATGAGGGCATAGTAGGGAGCATCAGTGGCTATGCCAATTCTGCTCAGCAGCATCAACCTGTGAGAGTCTGCAATACCAGGGTACTCCTGCCTCCTCTTCCTCCTCCTGAAGCACCATCAGGAAATCCGTCAGGTACCTTTGGTGGGACAGAAAGCACCACCACAATGTTCACAGTGCCTCACGGATGCTCTGCCAGTTTCTTCCCATAAGAGTGAAAGTGCAAGCAAGTTTGTCAAAAGGCACCTCCTCCTTGTTGCTGTCTCTGATTGGTGGGAGTGCACAGACCAAAATGACTGCTCGGCAGGCTGTGTTGATGGGCTGTTCAAACTTCCTGTAATGTGCAGGGTGAGAAGTAAAGTTTTGCTACATTGGACCACAGTCCTAGGGCTAGAGTGGCCACATTTCAGCAGGGATGGTGGAAACGGTGCTACGGACTCTGGAATATGGTTACTTTGACTCTGGTCTTCACACTGCAGTGTGGATGCCAGAGCCCTAGGTTTGAGCATAGGTTAGAAAAGTCTTAACATAGGGTTAAAATACAATGTAGATGCTCAAACCTAAGGTTTCCTAGTATAGGTCACAGCTTACTTGAGTCACACTAACCCTGGGTTTACATTGCAGTGGAGTCATACCCTAAGAGACTATAGTAAACAAAAAAGGAATGGTGGTATTTGCAACATCTAATTGTGTCATCCTCTAAGCATGCTATCCCTAGGCAGTTGAGCGAACAGCTGTCAGTTATTAAAAATAGAATCTCTTTACAGTTTCAGTAGTTTCTCTGGTCTTTGGTCCATATCTGTTGACAGGAGCTAAACACTTATATCCATCCTCATCCATTACATGAGTTTCATCAGTTGATGGTGATAGTGTAGTGACATGTTCAGCAACAGCAGCCCTAGTTATTCCACTATGATAAAGAAATGAATGGCTGAAGATCCTGGAGCAGTCATTACCCTGTGTCTCTCCTTCACTGCATTTGTCATTCAGCTGAGGAACAAGTAATGCTGTAGAATACAAGTTGGACATTGCATGGGGCCCCCTTTGTTCATTTGTTTTATTTACACACAATCCATCTTGTCTTCCCCTCAAGGTTAAGGATCATTCAGACAATAGTACACTGGGGCACTGAAATCCTTGTCCCAATGCCTGTAGGATGTGCTAACAGTAATATAGTCATAGCACCATCTGTTTTCAGGAAAAGAAAACCATTATTTTGTTTCTTCTAAAAATGTTCATAGAACGAGCATAGCCTGTGGAAAGATAACTCTTTACTCCAGATCCTAGTTCAAATTTAAATCATGGTTAACTAAATCCCCCCTGTTCCTGGCACCACGAAAAAATCCAAGTCAAAATTATGGGTGCAAGTGTCAATTATATCCAAGATGCAAACAAAAAAGAATTTCCTTTTAGACTAATTTAGAGATATTTTATGTATATGGTTTGAAAAGCTTACCATAACTTGGTGGGCCTATACTCTGACCTACTGTGTGCAACATAGCTGCAATTGAAATTCATAAGATTTACTTCTATAAATAGAACAGTCTCTTAAAGAATTCTATCAAACCTGATTTACCAAATGTATCATTCAGACATCTTAAAGACTATTATTTGCAAGATATTGGAGGCCTGATTTTGATCTCACACCTGTGTAAATCAGCGGTCATCTATATGTGAGCTCATAGGGTACTCACTGTATTACGGCACAAGCCCAAACACTGGGCTAAGCTTTTAAGGAAAATTCAGAACATCTGAGGAGAAAAGCTATGCATACACTATCCTGTGTTTTCATATTTAATTGTTCACACTCAACCTGATAGCATGGCATCTCATGGAGCAGGCACGCTTCCAGCCAGCTGGGCCCATCAAAAAATTCAATTGCAAGACTGTCTAATTTTCTTTAGAGATAGCAATTTTTGTCTTTTCTTACAAGAACTCTGTGACCCAGCATCAGCGCGAAGTGGAAATACTGGAACAGTTCCAACAGCTAACAGAAACATGGAGCTTCAATTACCCGCTTCTTCATAACAGGAGGGATTATCACTTACTTTAATATTTTTCAGAGGTATTCTGTTTCCTTCAAATAATGAGGTACAAATTACAACCATACAAGCTGTGCTGATTTAAATTATCCATGACTATCTAACCAAACACTGAAAAGTTAAAGCTATGCTTACTGTTACTTACTGTAAAACAACATATGTTAGACTATTATTTGATGGAGAAGATTATAAAGCAGAACTCCACCTGTTTTACTTCTCTAGCACCAACAAAAATATAATTCAACCCTAAAAGTATCAGATTTGCTAATGATTTGGGACCCTGGAAGGTTTAGAAGACTGGTAATGAGATGCAGAGTTACTCATCTCTAGGTCATCAACTTGGATTGGATCCAGATCAGTAAAGTTTCATACCATTTGATCACATGAACTGTTTGATGAGCTATACAAAATGGACCAAGTGGTCTCATTGCAGATGACAGCAGCCTAATTTTCAGAGGTGCTAAACTCCCACAATTCCTACAGAAAGGAATAGGAATTATGGATGGCTCAGTGCCTCTGAAAAACAGACCACAAATGTCAGCACCAAAACCCCCATAATAAGCAGGTGTCAGGTGCTATTGGACGGTGCAGGCCTATGCTGCTGGCAGGCAAACCCAGTGGGTTGCTGTGACTCCAGGTCAGGGATATTAAGGACTGAGAGAGGAGTGAAGTTTGCTGAGAAAGAGACAGGAGGTCAAGCTGAGAAAAGCCCTTTTATGTTTGTTAAACACAGTCCTATCTTAGAGATTTGGAACTTCTGTTAAGATTAAAGACAAATTTTAAGGAGGAGGAAAGTTTTGGAACAATCTATCTTATGCATGTCACCTGTTCACATGTCACCCATCACAATTTATACCCTTCTTCAGAGCTGTAGCTAGGCGTTCCAGTGCCCAGGGCAAGCAAGCATAATTTGTGCCCCCTACAGGCAATGCGGGAGAGAGGGGGTACTCAGGGTCATGTGCCCCCCAGATTTCTGCCTTTAGCACAGAGGTTTTCAAACTGTGAAAGGAGATTTTCCCAATTCCTGTAGCACCAGGGCAGCAGTGAGCAAGTGCCTTGGGGAGCATCGCATGGCAGCTGGTCTGCCTGGGGAGTGTCCAGTTTGGGGAGCTTGGCAGGGGGAGCTCCTGGGCAGCCAGCAGGCTCCCACAGCACAGAGCCAGAGGCCCGGCTGCTTGCATCACTTTCCAATCCACCAGCTCCTGGGCACACACCCCAGTTTGAAAACCTCTGTGCTAAATGGAAGGCAGACATGGGGGGGAGGGAGAGGGCATGTGACCCATATGTTCCCTCCACACTACCCTATTTTTCCGCCCCTGTGACTTTGCACCCTGGGTGGCTGCCCTGCTCGCCCTGCCCTGGTTATGGCCCTGTCCCTCTTGGTAGTCTTTGCTAGAACACAAACACTGAATGCTCATGAAGAAGACATGGGCCTTGTCAATGAGTGTGTCTACACTGCAGCTGGAGATGCAATTCGCAGCTCAGCTAGATGTGCATGCACTAGCTCTGATCCAGTTAGTGCCCTAAAAATAGTGGTGTGGCTGCAGTGAAGCAGACAGCAGGATGGCCTAGCCAACCAAGTAGAATCCTGTCCAAGACCCTAGGCACATACCCAGGCAGCTAGCTCATGCTACCTCCTGGACTGCTCCACTGCTATTATTAGCATGCTAGTTCAATCAGCGCTAGCATGTGTACCTCCAACCAGGTGGGAAATTACACCTCCAGCGGCAGTGTAGACATACCCAAAACTCAAAAACTGATTTAAAGTTAAACCAGTGAAACTTTAAAACACTCAGTTCAGTTACTTCCTGCCTTACATTGGTGTAGCTGAACTTGATTTCTTTTTGAATTGAGCTAATCTGATACCAGCCAGGATTAATCAAATTAAGAGTGTTCATGACGGGGGGGTTTCACTGGCGTAAGTACACCAATTTAAAAATCACATATTTAGTTAAACTAGAGCAACTTTAAATATAAACCATGAGTAGAATTGTCAAAAGCACCAAAATGACTTGAGCCTAATTCCCATTTTCAAAAGTGATTTAAGAGGCTCTCCTGTCTGAAAGCCAATGGAGTTTAGGCTCCTAAATCAGCCATGCAGGTGGCCCCACCAGATCAGGACTCAGGCATGCTGATGGAGTACTGTGGGCAACTTATCACCATCACAGCCTATGGCGTACCTGCTATATAGATAGAGGATTTCAGTCTCCAGAGCAATCCACTTGACACTTTTCACCATTCAAAAGATTCACTTTAAAGAAAAAAAAAACCCACAAAACGTTTGCTAAAGACCAAGCCAAATACTTGTTAAATCCATTTAAAAACACTCTGTTCTCTGTAATTTTAGATAATTTCACTTCCTATAGTCTCAGGCTACTTGCCCTGTAGTCATTAACCACCTTTTTTGGCCAGCAATCAAGTTGGATTACAGCCTGGCTAATCTTTCCCACACAAGTGCTTCAGATCCCTCCCCGTAAATTCATCCTGCTAAATCCCCTAAAGCAAAAGTGTTACCCTGGCAAATAACACTATTTGTCATAGTGAGCAGAACTCTCATTAGTTAGCAGCAAATAGTGCCATGCTGGAGATCAGGACACTGCCAGTATAGCACTATCACAGTTGATGCAGTGGAGGCTACACGCAGAGATCTCCAAATCAATGAGAAATTTATGCTCCCACTAGGAGCCAAGATGGCTGCAATTTTGTCTTAGAAATTCCAGGCAAACAGAAGCACTGTACTGCTTTCTTTTTAAATACAAAGAAGAGTTCAACAACCTTGCCCCAACAGTGAACTTGCAAGTGAAGTACATGGAAAGGAAATATCACAGTTAAAGTTTCTAATGCCAAAGCTCTTTATCAATGGATTTAACTAGGACAGAGAGCGCAGTATGGAGCAAACCCTGAGGCCTCTCAAGCGTGGCTGGTTTGGCAGACATTAGCATCACTGTCTCATGACAATGTTGTAAAGCATATATTGTGTGCCATGATGCAATGCACTCCGCCCACCCACGGAGAGAGTGGGAATGAGAAAGCTAGCAGCTCTCTTGCAGCTGACACATTCCTGCAGTGTGCAAGGAGCAGAAGGAAAGCTGTCCTGTGAGCTTTTTTCTAGAGCATAGGCAGGTGAGAAGGGCTTGAAAACTAATACAAATGCCTAACAGTCCTTACCAAAACTATACCTCTCAGTAATGTTCAATGAGCAAAACAAGATAAAACTGGGTAAGAGAAGAGTGTCATGATACTAAAATAGTCCCCTACCCTCAGGGGCGGCTCTAAGAATTTGGCCGCCCCAAGCAGGACGGCATGCCGCAGGGGGCGCGCTGCCGGTCCCGCAGCTGCGGGGGACCTCTTGCAGACGCGCCTGCGGAGGGTGCGCTGGGAGGGCGGCAGGCGGCTCCAGCGGACCTTCCGCAGTCATGCCTGCGGAAGGTCCACCCAAGCCGCGGGACCAGCGAACCCTCCGCAGTCGTGCCTGCGGGAGGTCTGCCGGAGCCGCCTGCCGCCCTGCCGGCAAAATGCCGCCCCAAGCGCGCGCTTGGCGCACTGGGGTCTGGAGCCGGCCCTGCCCACCCTCCAGAAAACCTATCTTAGCATGAAACATCCCGTAATGCATGCAATAGGACTCAAACATGCAATAGGACTCATTTTGGTTTTGTCATAATGTCCTCCAGTGCATTCTAGCTATTGCAATAGCAACTTATTATGTTGTAGGACTGCTATTTTCTGTAGGAGTGCAGAATGCATGTTTTCTCCCAGTCCGGCACTTCATGTTTCTCCAATAAATAGAGAAATAGTGAGAAATCAAAATAATCCCACCTGCAAGCCAAGGGAAAGAATCTCATCTCCTCCACACTATAGATCTCTTGCACACTACTCTCAGTCCATGCACAGAACTGCCATTTATGTCACTCTAACTGCACAATATGCACTAGCATCTTGATTCACCCTGGGAGTGGGGGGGAAGGGGGCACTGCTCTGCTGCCTTCTTTTGAAGATTCCAACAGCAAAAGCAGCTTTAAAGATACCAAAAAATAACACATTTTCTACCTGCCCTTGCCATGCTCCTTTCCAAGCCAGCAACACGAGGT
The DNA here is from genome assembly GCF_020497125.1 of Mauremys mutica. Taxonomy (NCBI): domain Eukaryota; kingdom Metazoa; phylum Chordata; order Testudines; family Geoemydidae; genus Mauremys; species Mauremys mutica. Next base: position 18,154,653 of record NC_059095.1, on the reverse strand, counting down.
TTAGGGACTACACATCCAGGTCCCTGACAGAAGGGAAACTGAAGCCTCTCTGCACTGTTGAAACCACACTCTGGGGTGGGTACAACTTGAATTGGGTTAGCAGAAGTTCTGTCGCAGAAGAAGTCAGCATAAACCAGGGAGGAGTCCAGCCCAAAAGACTTTTACTCTCCAAGTCTAAGTGACATACTAAGAGCATGTCTTCACTGCAGAGTTAGCTCAACATATAACTCAAGTTTTGCCCTACCCTGACTCCTGTCCACACACTCAAGTCTCTAGCTCACATTAAGTAGTGCTTTAAACTCAAGCTAGTTTGGTCCATCAGGGGGTGGATTGAAGCTGGCGTGCTGTGGAGTAATTTGAGTGCACTAATTTGAGCTAACTGTTGCACTGAAGACAAGCCCTTAGTATGTCATTTCTGTGATATAATAGAATATAATAGAGAAGCATTTGGTCCACTGTCTCCATGCCACTAGCACAGGTGCAGGAAGCACATAGCAAACACCTCAAGGTAACAGATGTGACCATTAGTGGGTATTTTAATAGTAAGTCAGATTTGTTGGCTTTAGAAAGCATGTGTTCACATAGAATGTAACTATTATCTAGTCTAAACCTGACTCAAAACAATAATTCACAATAGCTCACTTAGCTATAGCACATCTAACATTGTGTAATGAAGTGATTTAAAAAGTTTTATGCAAGCAGAGTGCGGTCCTGCTGTGAAGGCTTAGGTACATCATCCCTTGGGGGCAAGTACTCCTTTCCTACAGAAAAATCCATAGAATGGGAAAATGAGCTCTGGAAAAAATTGTGCAGGTGACTGCAAAGATTCTGCCATCGAGGAGAGGAGTTTGGAGCTATGCAGAAGAGCTGTGGGGCAAGCATTCACAACTCCATGGAGCCCAAATGTGTACTAGAACAGCAAGTTGACCGACCATTTCTCCTCTGTTAAAGAGTTTCCATTTCAGTTTGGTTCTAAAAATGGGTAAAACTGTGAGAGTATCAGAACTCTGTAAGCTATCTCCACTGCATAGACAAATAAATCTGATTCACTGAAGGACTGAATGGAGAGCTGTATAGTAAAAGACTCTCACCTCTAGGTCAGTGGACTAATTCAATATTGGATAGTTGTAAAATGCCCATCACTGTAGTGTCAAAATGCTAAACACAGTAATTTAGAATGACTTGTTCCTGTCCAGAGGGGACATTATAATGAATTATGAACTGACACAGCAGCAACTCTAGTCAGGAGTTACTAAAAATCAAATCTTCAGTGGCCTACAGGAGATGAGTTGTCAGTATCATTCCAGTTCCTAATAGAGAGGTATCTGCATAACCTCCACCACAGATGGCTCCATTTCCCTAAGTGTAGGAGCCAAGGACTAGAGAGGCATGAAGAGTAATCCACCTTCTCCGGGCAATTTCTCTTGGTTAGGGCTAAACTACACTGGAAGGCGGAAGAAGGAAACTTGCATCACAACTATCCATACTGTACCAGTTCAATGATTCAATTAGGGACATGGCCTCTATCAATCTGGTACTACAATCCAAATTTGCAAAAAGACTACAAAACACCTACAAACATTTCCTTCTGCCTGTAGAGCATATTATCTCATTGCAGGGAAGGATGTGTTATTAATGCCATCAAAAATGTTCTGTTGTAATCACAGAACTGCAACAATACAGCAACAGAGATGTTCTGTACCATCACTATATCCTACTACACGTCTGTATTTCTCTTACTCCTTTCAACACATCAATTTCAAATTAAAAGAAAAATAGCATCTCCCAGATTGTTGCGCCTTCCTGCTGCTGAACACTTTCCTCAATACAAGTAGCCCCCTTGGCTTCCATGGAATTACTTGTGTGAGTGTTTGCTGCCATGAGCAAAGATTGCAAAACCCAATCCCATGGCAACAAATTACTATACTAGCCAAGAGTGCAGTTCGTGCTCATAGGAAATATCACCCTTCTCCAACTAGTTCTACTCAAGTCACAGAGTAAGGCACTACCTCTCATGTCTAAGGGTCAAGAACAGGGACTTGAACAAAGCAGTGACTCATTTATATGTTTGGTGTCAACCACAGAGATCCTAGCTTCATGCAAAATTGCTGGAGTAGTTCTTGAGCTTAATGGGTTCTATATTTCTCCCAGTGCCGGGCTACAAGTCTGCCTACCTTATTACCCACCTGCAGGGAGAAAATCCTCAAAGCACATCCAGGCTCTGTAAGGGCTGTGTGTGTCTGGTTCCATTTGCATTGATTTTTGTTCTGTCTTATTAATGTGTCTTTCATGGGGGCATCAATAGGAAGACTGTTGTTCCCAGATTTCTAAGCTTTGCTTGTAATGGTGCCCTTTCTCCACCTCACCACACTCACACAAGTACGTCTATAAAATGCCCTCTGATCTTCATGTAAGCTAAACTCCCTTCCCACAACCAGTATGTGAGCTTGCAGAGCTGTCATTTATTTCACAGTGTATTATAATTGCTTGCTCCATCCAGGGGGAATAAGATTTTGATTCACCTTTAGGTCTAACAAAGGTTCCATGGGGGCCTGATTGCTTATTATGATATTGCCTGTATCACAGCGTATTGTATTTCTTATCAGCTCTTCCGATAAAAGAAAATAGCCTGAGAATAAAATTTCTGTGTCATTGAATAGAACGTATAATCCCCGCTTCTGGGTTTACACAGACTCCAGAGATCACGAAGGTTATTATTCATTGCCAAAAGCTGACATTAATGCAATGTTATGGTTGAGAAGTTGAATGAGCAAAAGGCAGGAGGCATTCTGGGATTGCACTGGGATGTGCAGTTTCTAAGCCAGTGTCTGATCTGTACACCAAGCATTTCATCCCCAGACGCCATGGTGATTGCTCTTGATTTGAGCAAGTCTAATCGAAATGGTGGGGTAAACACCTGTGTGCCATTGGCATCAATTCAGTGTAGACATGTGGTATGTTATGAGGCAGGCGATCAAAATGTGGTTTCAATGCCAAATTTCTAAGTGTAGAAGAGGCCTTTGGCTTAAATCCTGATTCACTCTCCATCTACAAATGTGACTAGGGCCATGGAAGAGCCTAACTGGCATAATCCAAAAATGTTCTTGGGCAGCCCTGATGCTGCAGTAGCAAATACAGAGTGACAACACTGCTGTTTGCAGCCTGTGGAGGGGCAAACTTCTCACTCCTTGTCCCTTAGACTCACATCAGTGCATACACTGGTTACTCAAGCTATGCTCTACTAGGATTAACTCCCTAAGGCCTTGTCTACACTACAAGACTATTTCGAATCAACTTAGTTCGAATTTGTGGATTCGACCTTATGAAGTCGAATTTGTGTATCCATACTAAATACACTAATTCGAATTTCTGAGTCCACATTCACGGGGCCAGCGTCGACTTTGGAAGCGGTGCACTGTGGGAAGCTATCCCACAGTTCCCGCAGTCCCCGCTGCCCATTGGAATGCTGGGTAGAGACCCCAATGCCTGCTGGGGGGGAGAAATGTGTCGAGGGTGGTTTTGGGTAAGTGTCGTCATTGAACCGTCAATCACAACCTCCCTCCCTCCCTCCTTGAAAGCGCCTGCGGACAATCTGTTCGTGCACTTTTCTGGTCAGTGACAGCGCGGACGCCACAGCACTGCAAGCACGGAGCCCGCTGCGATCATCGCCGTTTTCTCCTCCTCGCACTTTATCGTCCACCTCTTCCACAGTCAGCTGATGAGAAATTGGGCTACTTTTCAATGGTGCTGCAAGCACCGGGGGACCATAGGGGACGTTTTACAAACATCAACGTCGGGTGGCCGGGCAAGGTTCATGATGCGTGTGTTTTCAGGAACTGTGGGCTGCTCAGACGCCTGCAGGAAGGTAGTTTCTTCCCGGACCACGAAATAACTGTTGTGGATGTGCATTTGCCTATAGTGATCCTCGGGGACCCAGCCTGCCCGCTAATGCACTTGCTCATGAAGCCCTATACAGGCGCCTGGGACAGCGACAAGGAACTCTTCAAATACCAGCGAGCAGCGAGCAGCGTGACCTGTGACTGTTCAGTTTCTTTACAGAGAAGCTGAACCTGCCCCTGTTTCTTTACGCAGTTACTGTTGACTCTCCTCTTCGGTTACATACCCCGTTCACCCCGTTACCCCCACTTCCAGCACACGTGTAAAAATAAAATACATGTCCCATTATTACTTAACAAAGGTTTCTTTATTCATGACTTTTCGTGAAAGGGTTGAAACTGGGATGCAGGCTGTGCTGGGTAGGGTGTGCGGTGATGTAAAGACCGCCTCTAAACTCAACGAATGACAGGCTCCTGCTCCTACAGCGGACCGCAGTGCCGGAATGCTTCTTTCAATGGAGCCTGCCATCCCTCTTTATGGAATTCTGTGTGCGGGCGGATATGTGACCTTGTGGTGGAGGAGGACGGATACAGATTCCTCAGCTGCGTGACTCAGCGGTCCAGGACAAGGACCGCTGTATAAGATCTGTAACCGCCCTCCCCCGCTGCAAAGTCACATCTCCCCCGCCCACACAGATCCTGGAAACCACCTCCAAAAACCGACCAGGGTGCCTACTGACTGCACCGTGTGTGTGACCCGCTGCTGATCCTGCCCCCGTGTCTGTACCCTGGGAAAGGTGACTGTCCTATGCAATTAACCACCCCCTTCCCCACGCCCCCCATTCAAACACAGTCTTCTTTGAAAAAACATAACAGAAACAGTAATTAACAGCAAAGCATTTTTATTAATTAAGTAGACACTTAGGGGATGGGACTGGGATTGGGACTACTGTGAGTCTGGAAGTGAAGGACTTCGGCAAATGTAGGGTATGAGAGCTTTTGGGTACTTGAGCACTCTGCTGTGGTGCAGTGACAGTATTCACGTCCCCGGCCGCCCCTCCTCCTGATTATTTTCGGTGAGGGGGGTATGGGACTTTGTGGCGGGGGAGTGCGGTTGCAGATACACTGCAGGGTGTCTCTGTCCTCCTGCGGTCCTGCAGAACATCCACAAGGCGCCTGAGCATGTCCGTTTGCTCCCTCACTAGTCCAAGCATTGTTTCAATCGCCCGCTTGTCTTCCTCACGCCACCTCTCCTCCCGTTCGCTGTGTGAGCGCTGGCACAGAGAGACGGTCTCCCTCCACTGGCTCTGCTGGTCCGCCTCGGCTTGGTAGCAGCCCATACGTTCATCGAACATCTTGTCCCTTGTCTTTTTCTTTCTCCGCCTAATCTTTGCCAGCCTCTGCGAGGGGGATGCTGTGGCAGGTCTGGAGACAGTGGAAGCTGTGAGATGGGAAACAGGGAGTGAATTCCTTGCAAAGATACATTTTTGCGAACAATTAACTGAGTCTAGGCTGTCTCTGTGAATTCTGGGTTGAGACCCCTGTGCCTGCTGGGGCAGAAATAATTTTCGCGGTGGATTCTGGGTAAATGTCGCCAGTCATTCCTTCCTCCGGGAAAGCAACGGCAGACAATCATTTCAAGCCCGTTTTCCCAGAATTGCCCTGGCATACGCCATAGCGTGGCAACCATGGACACTGTTTTGCCTTTTGTGTATGTCACCGTATGTGTACTAGATGCCGCTGACAGAGGCGGGCCAGCAGCGCTACACAGCAGCATGCTTTTGCTTTTGCATGACAGCAGAGATGGTTACCAGCCATATTGTACCATCTACCATACCATAAATTGGTAATAAGATGGTAATAAGATGGGCATGGTTACCTGTCCTTTTGCACTGCCCCATTTGGTGCTGTCATAAGTGCCCCTGGCCGAGCAGCCAGGGGCGCAAAAGCAAAAATTGGGAATGACTCCCTGAGTCAATCCCTCCTTTTTGGTATCTAAAAATAGAATCAGTCCTGCCTAGATTATGGGCAAGTGTACTAGAGAACCACTGTATCATAGAACCAGAGAGCACAGCTGCTCTGTGTCCGATCCTGCATAAATTATGAGCTGTATGCTATTCACAGGGGGTGCTCCTGCAACAACACCGCCTGTTCATTCCGTTCTTACCCCAGCCTTCCTGTGCTACCATACCATTGTCCCCCCACTTGTGTGATGAAGTAATAAAGAATGCAGGAATAAGACACAGTGACTTGTTTGTGAGAAATGAGTGGAAGGAAGCCTCCAGCTGCAATGATAGTCCAGGCAGGACATTAAGGAGTGTGGATGAAGGAGCCTATCATCCCTCTGCTAGTCCAGGGGCAATTGAATCTTTTATTTACAATGAAGGGTGGGGGCTGATGGAGCTCAGCCCCCTGTTGCAATGATGAGGACGGTTACCAGCCATATTGCACCATCTGCCATCAAAAATTAGGGACAGGCGCCCTTGATCGACCTTACTGATGCTAGTCGGCATGGTTACCAGCCCTTTTGCACTGCCCCATGTGCCAATAGGCTGATGATGAGGACGGATTTCCATCTTTTTGTACCATCAGCCATCCATAGCGTGGGGGGAGCAAGGATGCTGGTGTTGAGTGCTGCACCATCGCGTCTATCTGCTGCATTCAGTAAAGATAGGGTGACATGTAAAAGAGTCAACAGAGGATTGTTTTCACTTCTGGTGGTGGGTGGGGTGTGTGCGCAAATTGCCGAAATATGCCCTGACCCACCACAGACACTGTGTTTGACCCTAGAAGCATTTGGAGCTCATCCAAGAATGCAAATACTTTTCGGAGACAGCAGGAACTGTGGGATACCTTGCGTCCTCATTCCCCCCTCCCTCCATGAGCGTTCATTATATTCTTTGGCTTTCCGTTACGCTCGTCACGCAGCTGCGTGCTGAGTCTGTGCTATGCCGTCTGTCCGTAGATTTTTTAAAAATACTTTGGACCAGGCGTAAAATTACAGTAATTACCCTAATTAGATGCAGGAGTCTCCGAGCGAGATCACCCTGAGGAGGGTCACTGAAGGAGATAGAGAGCGCATGCTGCGTGAAAGCTAGCACGAACCAGGGCCCGATGCAGCCGTGCTCGGGGAGGCAGTGCTCCCTGAGTACCTCATGAAAGCCTTGCGCGGAAAACTGTGCTACCACGGAGCACCCAATAAGGCAGCTCTCCCCAGGAACCTCCTGCTGATGCTTTTCGATTAACGCAAGGAGAGCTTCGTGGAGATCTCCAAGGATGATTTCTGTTCTATCCCCATATCTAGAGAGACCTCCTTTTCACACAGTTAAGATTCCTGTTATATTAAGAATAAAAGTTAACATGGTTAAAGCACTTACCGACTGCTCCTTCCCCTGATTCAGGGTCCGGGTTAATGGCCGGGGAGGGTTGTTGGGGGATCTCCGTGACGGTGATGAATAGATCCTGGCTGTCGGGGAAACCAGCATTGTAAGCGCTCTCGCCTGCCTCGTCCTCCACAAACCCTTCCTCATCTTCCCCGTCCGCGAACATCACCGAGGAACTGGCCGTCGACACTGTCCCATCGTCAGAGTCCACGGTCACTGGTGGGGCAGTGGTGGCAGGCTCCATAGCGTCCGTTTGCCGCTTTGATTTTTTGGTAGCCTTGTCTGGGGTCCTTGATTTTCACGCGGCGCTGCGTTGCATCCCGCCTGTATCCTCTGTCTCTCATGGCTTTGGAGACCTTCTCGTAGGTCTTCGCATTCCCTGTTTTGGAGCGCAGCTCCGAAAGCACAGACTCCTCGCCCCACACACCGATCAGATCGAAGAGTTCCCAGTCAGTCTATGCTGGGTCCCTCTTTCTATTCACAGATAACATGAACTCCTCTGCTGGAGAGCTCTGCATCGTTGCAGGTGCTGCGGAGCTCGCCCCGATGTCCAGCCAGGACGTCAGATTCAAAGTGCCCAGACAGGAAAATGAATTCAAATTTTCCCGGGTCATTTCCTGTGTGGCTGGTCAGAGAATCCAAGCTCCGACTGCTGTCCAGAGCGTCAACAGAGTGGTGCACTGTGGGATAGCTCCCGGAGCTACTAAGTTCGATTTGCATCCACACCTAGCCTAATTCGAGCTAGCCATGTCGAATTTAGCGTTACTCCACCTGTCGGGGTGGAGTACCAAATTCGAACTAAAGAGCCCTCTAGTTCGAATTAAATGGCTTCCTGGTGTGGACGGTTGAGCGGTTAGTTCGAATTAACGCTGCTAAATTCGAATTAAAGTCCTAGTGTAGACCAGGCCTAAATGAATGTGCATATTCAGCTTAATGAACTTGCTGACTGTCCTCTGTATTTTATGGTGCACACATTGCTTGCATAAAATGGAGGTGACACATATGCACAGGAGGTTGGCATGATAAAATGTTTTAAAAGTTAATGACCAAAAATATGTTCTGCTTGCTTTCTAAGTAAAGTAAGCAAACAGAATTCAGAATTATTTTTGGTGCATGCATCCCTGCTAAGCCACTTTTATTAAAACTCCATTAGTTTCACAGTCTGAAACTAACAGCTAATTCTTTTCCTTAGGGAGGTAAATTGCCAACAATGACTAGAACTAGCCAGGACCACTTGCAGTCTTCCAACTCACACAATTTACTGACAGTTTTTCTAATATTATGTGTTTGGGTTTTTTAGTTAGAGTTAACAAATCAGAACCCCCTTGCTTCATCATTTGGGGCTTAATGCATCATAACCAAGGGTAGGAAGTAAGCAAGCGGAAACAAGAATGTTTTGAAGTGAAAGGCTGAGGTCTCCATTAAATTTTGAAGTCTGTTTTATTCGTTGGGAGAATACTGAACTCCCACCAGAAACCTATTCATCTAACTTTGGGAGCCAGTAGGCTTTGTTAACATAAGGAGAAAGGCTGTTAAAAGGTTGTACGTTTCCTCTGAAGAAAATGGAAACAAAATAACTGATTCAAACTGGTTTGGGAGCACAACAGCTGTGGGTTCTTTGATGGGTAGCTTGCATTCCTAGGTCATCCCCTACGATTTGTAATCATTGTTAGTTATTTTGTCTTGTGCAGCATAACATTAGGAACAGGAATAAAGAGAGCCAAACGTTTCCTATTTCCAGATTTTTTTTAAATCTGGTTTTCAGCACAGTAGATGTTTTCCAATCACTCAAATTAGTTTTCAGACACTCAAAAAAACTCAGTAAAGTCATTGCTCATTTCAAATTCTTCACTTAATAAAAAGATAAAGTATAGCAAAAATCAAATAAATATGTCTTTGCGCAAATTAAGTACAGATAAAATGCTGCCAAATGATTGATTTACAGCTGCATTTTTCAGAAATAATGCATTTGCTATTCTTGACATTTATTAGTATATGCAAAATAACTATATATTTAACCACTGTACGTCAGATAACATTTATCAACCAGTTACCTGTTAAATAGCTCCCGGAAAGGGTAATGTGCTCTTTTTCCTTGTACATTGGCTGACAAATTGAATTAACGTTTGTGGCTTTTGAGATAGAAATCTCACCAAATATAGTAAATTTATACACAAAAGATTAAAAGCCCAGCTTTTGAAGGAGCACAACCAAGTTAAGACACTCTGTCCTATATCTGGTCTAGAAATTGGGGCTTAGTTGCCTAAAAAGGGTATTTGGATACTTATGCTACAGTTTGGGCACCCAAGATTGAAAATGGCTCTCCACCCTTTCCCCGATTTATCCCAGCATAAAATGCTTTCTGTGGACATTTGCTTAGTATTCAGACATTTTGAATTGCTGTATTTATTTTTCTATATTTATTCTATTTGAAAACTCTACAGAAATATAAAAGTTACAGGCCAAAGAACATGCAAAATGTTTGGCTAGTGGAGGCGGAAACACTACTAGTATGGACACTATTAATGCTGATTTTCAATCAGCCTTGGAACACCAGGGAAGTTCTAGGAGACTGGAAGAAAACTAGTGGTGTGCCAATATTTAAAAAGGGTAAACGGGATGATCAAGGTAATTATAATCAGGTCAGTCTGCCATCTATCCAAGGCAAGATAATTGAGCAGCTGATACGGCACTTGATTAATAAAGACTTCTGTAAGGCAGTTGACTTACTATACAACACTGATTAAAAACTAGAATGATATAAAATTTACGTGGCACACATGAAATGGATTAAAAGCTGGCTAACTAATGCATGGAGAATTAACATAATGAGGGTTTCAGAGTGGTTCCACAAAGTTCGGTTCTTGATTCTAATCTATTTAACATTTTTCTCAATGACCTGGAAGAAAACATAAGTCACACAGGTAAAGTTTGCAGGTGACACAAAAGTTGGGGAGTGGTAAATAATGACCAGGACAGGTCACGGATATCAACCATTTCAGATTATTTTGTAAATTGGACATAAGCAAACAATGTGTGTTTAAATATGGCTAAATATAAGTGCACACATCTAGGAACGAAGAATATGGGCCATACTTACAGGATAGAGGCCTATTTGGGAAGCAGTTACTGAAAAAGATTTGGGAGCCATGATGGATAAACAGCTGAACATAAGCTCCCAGTGCAATGCTGTGGCTAAAAGGGCTAAAACGTGATCCTTGGATGTATGAACAAAGGAATCTCAAGTAGAAGTAGAGAGTTTCCCGTAGCTCCCATTGGCCAGGAACGGTGAACCACAGCCACTGGGAGCTGCGAGCGGCTGTACCTGCGGACACTCAGGTAAACAAAGCGTCTTGTGGCCTGCCAGGGGCTTACCCTGAACAAGCCGTGAACCAAGTTTGAGAACCTCTGCCTTATAGCAATAGACTCAAGGAGTTGAGATATTTAGCTTAACAAAGAAAAGGTTAAGGGGTGACTTGATTACAGTGTTCAAGTACCTAATTGGAATGCAAATATTTGATAACGGTCTCTTCAGTCTAGCAGAGAAAGGTAAAAACATGACCCAATGGCTCGAAGTTGAAGCTAGACAAATTCAAACTAGAAATAAGGCATACATTTTTAACAGAGAGGTTAATTAACCATTGGAACAATTTACCAGGAGTCGTGGTGGATTATCTATCACGAGCAATATTTACGTCAAAATTGGATGTTTTTCTAAAAGATATGCCCTAAGAACTATTTTGGGGAAGATCTATAGCCTGTCGGTATGTCTACACCAGGGGTGGGCAAACTTTTTTTGGCCTGAGGGCCGCATTGGGTTTTGTAAATTGTATGGAGGGCCGGTTAGGGGAGGGGGTTGTGGCCCAGCCCCCACCTCCTATCTGCCCTCCCCCGGGACTCCTGCCCCATCCAACCCCCCCATTCCCTGTCAGCCCCCCGAGGACCCTTGCCCCATCCACACACTCCTTCTCCCTAGCCTCTGACTGCCCCAGGAACCCCTGTCCCCTGACTGCCCCTGGACTCCCGCCGCCCCATCCAACCTCTCCTCTCACTCCTGATGGCTCCCCCGGGACTCATTCCCCATCCAACCACTCCTTCTCCCTGTCCTCTGACTGCCCCAGGAACTCCTGCCCCCCGCCATCCCATCCAACCCCCTCCTTCCTGACTCCCCACCTCCGGGACCCCTGCCCCCATTCAACCCCTTGTTCCCCCCCAACCACCCCAACCCCTATCCACCCCCCTGCCTCTGACCACCCCCCAAACTCCCCTGCCCTCTATCCACCCCCCCAGCTCCCTGCCCCCTTACCGCACTGCCTGAAGCACTGGTGGCTGGCAGTGCTACAGCCGTGCCGACCGGCTGGAGCTGGGCAAAGCTGCCAGCGCCGCTACCACCACACAGCACAGAGCACTGGGTCAGGCTGGGCTCTGCAGCTGCGCTTCCCCAGGAGCTCACAGCCCCACCACCCAGAGCATTGCGCTGGCGGCAGAGCAAGCAAGCTAGCTGAGGCTGCGGGGGTGGGGAGAGGACACAGCAGGGGAGGGGCTGGGGGCTAGCCTCCCAGGCCAGGAGCTCAGGGGCCAAGCAGGATGGACCCACGGGCCAGATGTGGCCCACGGGCCATAGTTTGCCCACCTCTGGTCTACACTATGGTATTATTCCGATTTTACAGAAATCAATTTTTGGAAACAGATTGTATAAAGTCGAGTGCACGCAGCCAAACTAAGCACATTAATTTGGCGGTGTGCATCCATGTACCGAGGCTATTGTCGACTTCCGGAGCATTGCACTGTGGGTAGCTATCCCATAGCTACCCCATAGTTCCCGCAGTCTCCCCCGCCCATTGGAATTCTGGGTTGAGATCCCAATGCCTGATGGGGCAAAAAATTTGTCGCGGGTAGTTATGAGTAAATGTCGTCAGTCAATCCTCCCTCCATGAAAGCAATGGCAGACAATCATTTCGCACCCTTTTCCCTGGATTACCCGGGCAGACGCCATAGCACGGCAACCCTGGAACCCGTTCAGCCTTTTTTCCACTGTCACCGTGTGTATACTGGATGCTGCTGACAGACGCGGTACTGCAGTGCTACACAGCAGCATCCCCTTGCCTTTGCAAGTTAGCAAAGACAGATACCATACTGTACCGTCTGCTGCTGTCATGGGCGCTCCTGGCTGGCCTCAGTGAGGTCGGTCAGGGGCGCCTGGACAAAAATGGGAATGACTCCCCAGGTCATTCTCTTCTTTAAGTTTTGTCTAATGGAGAGTCAGTCCTGCCTAGAATATCAGGCAAGCCTACTAAAGAACCAGAGAGGCAAACAGCCACTCCGGGTCAGAGCCCCAGACATCCCACAGAAATGATGAGCTGTATGCCATTCTAGGGGGTGCTCCTGCAACAACCCCACCCATAGCTTCCCTCCTCCTCCACCCATCCTGGGCTACCGTGGCAGTTATCCCCTCATTTGTGTGATGAAGTAATAAAGAATGCATGAATAAGAAACAACACTGACTTTATTACCTCTGCAAGCAGAGATCAAAGTGGAGAGGGGAGGGTGGCTGGCTTACAGCGAAGTAGAATGAACCACCATTCTGCACTTGCTCAGCCTATAGCTGAAAATGGGAATCTGTGATAAGCACTAGGATAGAAGCACAGGCAGGACTGAATCTCCATTTGTGCGTGAGCCTTTGGTTAACACTGGTAAAATACAAAATGTCCCAGGATATGTATGTTGGGGGGCAGTTCTAAATGGCAGCTTAATTTTTTTATTTATAGCAAAATGTAGAGGTCTAAGTATTGGATTGTGAGCCCTGGTAGCAAAGGGTAGGCTGGGGTAGGCGCGACTGCACGGTGCTGCTGACTGGGAGAGTAGTCTGAGGCAGAAGCCTCCAGCTGGCTTGATATTCCAGGCAGGACTGAATTTCTATTACACAAAACTTAAAGAAGAGAATGACCTGGAGTCATTCCTATTTTTGCCCAGGCGCCCCTGACTGACCTCACCGAGGTCAGCCAGGAGTACCCACAGGACGATGATGACGGACACCAGCCGTACTGCACCATCTGCCGTCCGCAAGGCAAGGCAAGGGGATTCTGCTGTGTAGCACTGCAGCATCGCGTCTGCCAGCAGCATCCAGTAGACATTGAAAAAAGGCGATAAATTATTTTTTTCCCTTTGCTTTCACGGAGGGGGGCTGATGACATATACCCTGAACCACCCGCGATAATGTTCTTGACCATTCAGGCATTGGGAGCTCAGTCCTGAATTCAAATGGTTTTCGGAGAGTGCGGGAACTGTGGGATAGCTACATATGTCAGTCGCCCCTCCCTCCGTGAGCGTCCATTTGATTCTTTGGCTTTCTGGTATGCTTGTCTCAGCTCCTTAAGTTTCACTCAGCACTGTGTTGAGTCCCTGTTGTGGCCCTTGTCCATCATGGCCTTGGAGATTTTTTCAAATGTTTTGGCATTTTGTCTTTTGGAACGGAGTTCTGATAGAACAGATTAATCTCCCCATATAGAGATCAGATTAAGTATCTCCCGTACGGTCCATGCTGGAGCTCTTTTTTGATTCTGGGACTGCATGGTCACCTGTGCTGATCGGCACTCCATGCTGGGCAAACAGGAAATAAAATTCAGAAGTTCGCGGGGCTTTTCCTGTCTACCTGGCCAGTGCATCTGAGTTCAGATTGCTGTCCAGAGCGGTCAAAATGGTACACTGTGGGATAGCTCCTGGAGGCCAATACCGTCGAATTGCGGCCACACTAACCCTAATTCGAAATGGCAATGTCGATTTCAGTGCTACTCCCCTCGTCGGGGAGGAGTACAGATACCGGTATTAAGAGTCCTTTATGTCGACAAAAATGGCTTCATTGTGTGGACGAGTGCAGGGTTAATTCGATTTAACACTGCTAAATTCGACAAACTCGTAATGTAGACCAGGCCTGTGTTATACAGGAGGTCAGAATAGATTATTATAATGGTTCCTTCTAGTCTAGGGTGACTAGGTGTCCTGATATGATAGGTACAGTCCTGATTTTGGGTTTTTTTTCTTATATAGGCTCCTATTACCCCCCACCCCTATCCCGATTTTTCACAATTACTGTCTGGTCACCCTACTTGGAATCTATGAATAGCTGGAGAAAATTCTGAAAAGTTTTTAATTCCTTTTGGCCACAAAATATTTCCTATAAAGCTTCAGAACTTCCTGTATGAATACAAGTAATGAGGACCAAGTAGAAAAAACATCACTTAGAGCTTGGAATTTTTCTTGTGACTTAATCCCCTGGGGTATTGGAAATGGACATGAAACCTCTTAAATACCCTTTTTGCTCATATGATTGACAACCTTAATTTACTAGCTGCACTTCTTAGTTGTTGCAGCTGCAATAATGCAATAGAAGGATGCAGAGTTGACATGATATGGCATAGTTACCTTGGCAACAAAACAAACATAGCTATGGCATGAAATGCTAAGGGACTAGCTAGTGCTGGTGGATTCTCTCTTAATTCAAGAAAAAAAAAAGGCTTTCAATTCAAGGCAATTTATAGCTATTTAATAGAATACCTGCCTGTTACCCATCCCCAATGTTTATAATACATGGCTTTAAATGGTCATTATTAAAACTATGACTTGGAATGTATCACAGTTGGAAGATGGTCTACAAATATTTTTTATTAATTAAAAAATACCAAGTAAGTGTCCTAAATAAACAGGATAAACATCAGCCATTTATTTTGCCTTTCTTTCAGCTCTGTGAAGCTGAAACCCTTCCCTACCACAATTATAAATTCCTGCTTACTGTAACATCCCTGCATGCATGTTGCTGGAGTCTTCACACCCACCACTGAACAGTAGCATGAGTGAAGCTGGCCTATACTGGGTGTTTTTCATAATCTTATTCTATATAGTCATTTAGCAAATGCAACCCATTGCTACCAATTTGCAATGTATTTCTCCTGCAAAATTCTTCATACTACTATTCCCACGGTAGTAATTTTGTTTGTTTGACATTGTGGTGTTGAGTTTTTTCCATCATCATGACCAGAAAGCAGATTTTGCACCCGAGGAAATATATTTTGATAACATTGTAAGGCTGGTTTAGAATTTTCTCGTAGAACATACATGACCTTTTGTTAATAAAAACCAGATGTTCACAAGGAACGCTGAACTTTAAATAATCATAATTGGCAAAGAGTTGAAAAGAAAAAGAATTAAAGCTACAGCATTCCAGACCAAGGTATTTCAATTTAGAATGTACCAGATTTTCTGGGAATATCAAAATCATCTGGTTATTACTATTACTACCAACAATAACATTAGCTAGCTTTTATAAAACACTTTTCATCAGTACATCTCAAAGTACTTTACAGCCGAGGTTAGTATCATTATCCCCATTTTACAGAGGGGGAAACTGAGGCCCCAGAGAAGAAATTACTTGCCCAAGGTTACCTAACAGGGCCAGCAATAGAACCCAGGTATCCTGAGTCCCAATCCAGTGCTTCATCCACCAGGCCACATTGCTGGAGCCAAATTAGGCCAGCACATTACACACATTGTTCTGTTTCCTAGTTTAAGAGTTTACTCAGTTCCATTTACAGTCTGGACAAATTGTTCTTCACTGCATTGTACATGGTGTCATAATTTACACCTCTGCAAGAATGATGTGAAACGCTGCCACTTTGATTTGGTAGCTCTTCCCGTTCATCTTTAACAGTTGTAAATGATGGCACAAGGTGCAAGGCTCTGGGGAGTGAGACCCTGTCTGTCTAGAACGTTTTAGTTCCTAAAACCTGTAACTCATCTCAGCCCTAAGTGCTATCTTCTTTCTGTGACCAAATGAAGAGATCCTCAGAAGTTGATTTTAAGTGGCTGCTGACTCTTCCAAGTCTTCTTTCCTATTTTCTGCCTTGTTTCATCCATCCTCAAATCACACCAAAAAGTACTTATACCAACAGGTATGTAGCCAACAAGAGAGGCCTAATATCCAAACCATTTTAGGTTAATAGTCACCTAAAACAGCAAAATCAAATATAACTACCACCTTGAACCATAACTAAGAGTTATGGTTTGCACTAACCCAACACAAATCTGCTCTGCAGCACCACCTAGTGAAACTGGACCTGATTCTCCACCTTGCTCTCTTGCTTTTGTCCATTCACAACTGCCTCTGTGCATTGCACGGGCACAGAACCGAGAGTCAGGCCCAAACTGATGTGAACGTTCCAATCAAGTCTCCAGAGCGGTCATGCAAATGCGGCCATGACCCAAGGAACAGAAAAAAAAAGTGAAACAATATTTGGTAGAGGAAAGGACTGACCTGTCTTTAGTCTCCAGTGCTGTTCAGCAGTGAGATGGACATGGCAGCAAAGCATCAGAAGGGGTGTCATATCAGGTGGCAGACAGAAATTGTTGATCTTTGTGGGCCTGCCAAAAAAGAGAACAAAAAGTTTATGAATTCTAACCAACTGCTTGAAGTCTTCATTCTATACTGCACCTGC
Source organism: Mauremys mutica (assembly GCF_020497125.1). Classification (NCBI taxonomy): domain Eukaryota; kingdom Metazoa; phylum Chordata; order Testudines; family Geoemydidae; genus Mauremys; species Mauremys mutica. The sequence continues at coordinate 18,137,946 of NC_059095.1, read as the reverse complement.
TGGTTGGAAACTCAGAGCTCTAGTTGCAAAAGGCAGGCAATTTTTCTTTTAACTGTGCTCTTCGAGTCGGGATGCATAGCCTACCTACTTCCCCACCACAGATGAGGTAACAAAGACTGACTTTTTATGGAAGATATCAGATTTTTTTTTATCTTGGAATTTGTTTCAGTAACAAACAAAACCTCTGCTCTAATTATAAATGTATATTTACTGAAATGCCCCTTACCTTCTTTATTTGGACTATTCTGCAAAAACACTGTACGTAATACTAGAGCTAACAGATATTTTTTCACTTCACACATCACATTTGAATGAGCAATAACTTTAGGACTAACATCCCCCACCTCTGTCTTCTGCCTTGACCAAAACTGGATCAATACTGCAAACTTAAGCCTGCCGTGTTCGGCAATTAAATGAGTACCACCAGCTGCATCAATCACTGTGCAGTTGAATTGATAATAGTAGGCACCCTTGAAATGTCACTTGCTATTCAGATTCTACTGTTGTGGATGAGTAAAGTTAATAATTCACCCTACAGCAACTCTGACAGAACACAAGGTGTTTCTGTTAGGACTTGGCACTCTCTTTTCTGTGGGCCCAATGACCCACAAAAATGGCACAAGAAATGCCATGCTGGATCAGAACAATGGTCCGTCTAGCCCAGTATCCTGTCTCCAACAGTGGCCAGTACAAGAGCTTCAGGAGGAGTGTACAGAACAGACACATTTGGAGAGATCCATCCAATGTTTTCTCCTCCCAGCTTCCAGCAGTTAGAGTTTTAGGGCTGCTCCGAGCATGGGGTTGCATCCCTGACCATCTTAGCTAATAGCTACTGATGGACCTATCCTCTATGAACTTATCTAATTCTTTTTTAAACCCAGTTATACTGTTGGCCCATGGCAGTGAGTTCCACAGGTTAATTGTGCACTGTTATTACTGCTTATTAATTTCAGTGGGTAACTGCTGGGAAAGTGTAAATAACATTCTCTACTCACTTTTCTACACCATTCATGGTTTTATAGACCTTCATCCTATCCCCCCACTGTCTCTTTGCTAAAATGAACAGCCCTAATCTTTTTAATCTCTCCTCATATGGAAGCCGTAATATAACTATAACTCTAATAAGGTTTTGCACTTATGAATCAGTTTTCATTCGAGAAGCTTGAAGCACATTGCAGACACTATGTAAGCCACACAAAAGCAACACCGTGTGCTATTTTATAGGTGGGAAACTTACACAGAGCATTGAAGTGATTTGGCCAAAATGACACAGAAAATCTCTACAGAGCCTTATTTTATTTAAGTTTTTTGAAAATACAAAGTGATATCTGGGCTAAGTATTATTATTCAGTGGCAAAGCCAAATACAGAACCCAGAAATCCTGACTCCCTTCCCCTCTCTTAGTTACTCTGTCTCTTCTGTATCAGTACAACTGAAAATATATGAAAAATTCTCTAATTACATATTCCAGGTAGAAATTAGATTACACAAGAGAAGCAACCAGGTATGTATTTTAAATATTGAAGGGCTAGCATTACATTGTTGGTTTTTGATTTTTTGGATTGGTTTGGACTGTATAGTCCAGTTTACTATTTTAGTTCATTCTAAACTTCAAGGTTCCATATGACTTGGGCTTTGATTAAAATCCTGGAATGACAACACAGCTGTATAAGGGCTTTTTGTCACTTTTTTTTTCTTCCTATAGAATGATGATTGTACCCAGTACCCCATATCCCAGCTCTGTAGGTTCCATATCAACCTGGACTGAGCAAGGGCAGGCTGTTGCTGCTATGACTTAATATGCCACAGGAGTATTACCCAGACAAACAGCACAAAGTACTAATCCTATGTTGACGGAAAGACTCCCATTGATTTCTATTGACTTTGGATCAGGCTCTGAACAAACAATACTTAACACTGCTAAAAATCTTTAAATGGCTTTTAAAAATCAATAGCACAGTGCGGATGTTTGTTGTCAATCTAGGAAAATGGTTATATAAATTAAATACATAAAGGAGTATGTCAAGATTAGGAAGAAAAGCTGAGGTTCAGTTGGGGTTAGCTAGTATACGTTAGCTAACCCAGGCCTGAACACAATCTTTTCCCTTGTGTTTACGGTTGACCTTGACCAGCTAACCTGAGATAAAAGGTGTTAAGTGGTATCCACACTAGGAAAAACCCTGAGACTTATAATGACCTAATCCTAACCTTTATGTGTAGTCTAGACAAACCTAAAGAGTGTATATCTTCCATAATCCACTCGTCCGCTAAAGAAATTGTTAAAAGAAGTAAAGAATCTGCTGCGAGTTTGCTCTGTTTAGACACATGAAGTGCTAGGTTGCCTATGACTACGTAATTCATCCTGAAGTTAATCCTCCATGCAGCTTTGAAGAAAGACAAAGAATTCAGAAGTGTAGGGAAGTGAAAAATACTATTCCAGTCAATATCTAGAAGAGGAGAATTATGGAACACCTCTCTACTTTATTTCCAACATGTGTGTGAAGATCAGTTCCACAATACACTCGAGCTTTTATTTTTAAATTATATTTTTGAATACCTAACTGGAAATTTATATGTACTTTTAGATTTGGAAGTTTTCCACTGTTTAAAAGCATACTATGTTTAAAGGTTTGAATGCAAAAAATCAGGGGAAAGAGAAGATAGTGGTGGTAGCAGCACAGATATTTTGACTGGCTCATATCTAACGAGCAGGGTTCTGTGGTGGGTAAAGAAAGAATGGAAATCTTTTACTATAAAGCAAGTGTGACACTGACTATTATAGCTTCACTTAAAAATATATTATGCCTGGAATAAATGAATATTCATTTTGATTAAGTCATTCCAAAAATCTCTGTAATGTAATTCTCAGAAAGCCTATGATGAAAGGTCTGCTGGCAGAGCTTCTGTAAGAATAATAGAATAAAAGTTCACATTTACTAAAAAAGCTTGAGTCAAACTAGAACAAAGACCAGCATTGTGCTTGATATGCAATTACCTTAAATATTTATGCATAAGCAAAGAAAAATCTTTAGAACATATATTGTTGCATGATTTTTTGGTTTTGAAATTAAACAAACAAGACTTGTTCTTCAAGAAAGAAATGTTTAAAAATGTAACAATCAAACTCTCATAATTTTAGAATAGAAATACTAGCTGCTGGATTTTTTTTCTTTTTCTATTTTAAATAGAAATATTCCTTTTGTGCCTGAATTCAAGATCTCACATACAAGAAACCTTCACGTATAATTCATAAGAGGTATATACGCTATAGGGAGTAATAAGCCAAAACACACATACATTAACGTTGGAGGGAATATATTTCAGAAAAGATTTAACTGAATCTAAGTGCCTTGTATTTCACTTGTTAAATACATTCTGTTGAGGGTGTTTTCTTTGTTATAGCTGTTATTTTTTGAATCCTTAGTGCATTATGGTACTAGCATTGCGCCAGCATCATTGGTTAAAAGCAGCTACAGTACAGTATAATTAAGAATCAATTCAGCCACAGTCAATATCTATGCTATTAGTCGTAACTCTGGAAGGTGGAGTATTGGTCTGCATGAGTGATTGCAATTATTTTGTACTAAGAGGGATTTGATCAGACAGTAATAATAAGTTTCACATCAGAACAGGAGGACTGGAACAATTTTTATAGTGGGGGTGCTGCAAACTCTGTATGTAATGGAAACCACTTCAAGCCAGGAGGTGCGGCAGGACCCCTAGTACCAGCAACTATGCATCAGAAGATTGTATAAAGAAGTCATTTAGAAAAGCTCACCCAGCTGACCAAAGAATTCCCTTTAAAGTAACATTTTACCAGAAAAGTGAACAAATGTCAAGTATAACACTCTCACAAAACAAGAGGAAAAAAGCCTTTTCAACATTAATTCAAAGAAAGTGCATTTTATATACAAAATTTTAATCTTCGCACTACTTTGGGATTTCTGATCATCACCAGGTTATCCAAAGGGTTAATGCCTCCTTTGAAGAGGGTAAACCACCATGTACTCTGCAACCACCAGACAGATCCTGACTCCTACTATCTAATAATGAATGACCTAACCACATTGATCCCAAATCAGCTGCCAAGAGCTCACAATCCCAGAGCTCAGCTTTTCAGAAATACGGATACATTTCATAAAAATGTTACATTTCAAGAGCATGGGACTTAACTTTAAGGCCTCTCATGGCACTGAACCAAGTCACTGAAAAGAACATCTTTCACTAAGGGACCAGGGCTTCCCTCAAAAGTGACATTTGACAGGAATGGTGAGATTGTCATCCTTGAAAGTCAAAGCTGAGAGAGCGGGAGAGATGGCTTGCTTGACAACTGGCCTGATCTTATGGATCTCTGCCTTCAAGACAAGATATCATCCCCATGGCCCTTAGAATAACATGCAAGGCATTCCTTCAGCCTAGCTTCCCCATAACAGCAACAAGAATGGAAGATAGAAAAGTGCGGTGAGGGGAAGGGAAGAACACACATCTACTAAATTAAAAATGTCTGGCAACCTCCAAGAGAAGAGAGAGAAATCTAGTACATGGCCGGGGCCTTGCTTTGCATTAGTTCTACTTTGAGAGGTGCTCCCAGACTACAGTGATGGATGTAAGATAAGAACCTCAATAGATGAGTGCCTAAACTGCATTGTCTGTCTAATTTAAGTTTCCACTTCCACAGTTCAACAGTTTGTCCAAGGAAGAGCTATAGAATTGGGCCCCTAAATGTTATGTTCTTTGTAGCAGGAACCATAATCTTCCTCTGTGTCTTGTACAGCACAGTGCACACTGATGACAACCCAATAATAAAAAAAAAGATTAATTTATACAGAAATGTATTTTTACTGGTAACATGATGCTGATTATTCTATTTCTATCAGCACTGATCAAGAGACACAGCTGAATGAGGACAAACATGGATGGATTTAAAGACAGGCTGCAACTTCATTAACTGAACACTGGGGAGTGGCCCTATCTGCCCTGTCTCCCAAATCCTCACATACCAGGCACTGAAGTGAGTCCAGGGATTTACAGGGCCCACCATATAACCCATCACACAGGTTGGACTATCCTCAGCCTACTACTAGGTTTATTTCTAAAATATCAAAACAAAACTTTTTTAAATTTTGTTTTTGAAACAATTCAGCAAAATCAACATGAATTCGCAGTGTTTCCGTAACATCAGATCTGCATTTTTCATCAAAAAAGTTACAGCCAAAAAATTTCGCCCACCTTTATTCTGGACTCTGAATGGACAGAAGGTGGGAAGCGCTATCAAAAATGTGCAATTACACATTCTAGTCTTTTCAGTTTCTCATTCATGGTTCTCATTCCTTATTAATAAAGACAAAATCATTTTTTTTTATCATTTGGATTTGGGATTAGAGAGCAGATATACTGTAGATAGTGTATTTGTGAACAAAGTTTAATGTCAGCACCTGATGATAAAATGTGTATCACCATAATTCACTTGAGTATTAGAATGATAATAAAACTACTCTGCCTGCCACTGTAGCTCCAGTATTATATAACCAAGCTTAAACCAAATGCATTATACAGTAGGTGCTTAGACACAATAGGTTGCTTACACATATTTCAGTTTCTAGAGGGAAACCAAAGCAAGCAAATCCCTGCCAATGACTTGTAAATATAAGAATGAAATGGTAAATTGTAGTTTACTACAGAATGTTTTTGCCTACAAGATATTTACATTTACTAGAGTAAATATTCCTGGTTCAGAGCAAACTCTAAAACAGCCTTGTAACGATCATCTGGCCCAGTAAAATGGCTTTTTTTTTACTTTGTTTTTCTAAGAGTGTTTTCTTAAAATTTGTTTTTAAAATACTGTAAACTACAGAATAATTGGATATGTATCTACTATAAATACCCCAAATAAACCTGCCAGTTAAAATGTGTGCTATTTTTACTTTTCTAATCATTTATTTAGTGTAAACTTTTTTTAGTGATGTTTGTATACTTTCAGAAAACATGTATTGTAGCATTTCAAACCCAGCAAGAGGGATGACAAAATGACCCTACCAAATGTCAGCAACACAAGTCTGTTGACAGGAAAGGTGAGTGCTTATTTTGCTTAACAACTGTAAATCCTATCTGGATTGTGCTGCTTGCTAAACCCTTCACATTCCTAGAACTGTTTCACTGACTGCTTTAATGGAATTTTTTAATGTATTCATTTAGAAATTCCATCTTGCTCCTTTTGGTGATCATGGGTCAAAAAAGTATTTTAAACAAAAAGGGGTATTTTGCAAATGAAAGTATTTGTTTTTGACTGAGTTGGTCAAGTAATAGCATGAAGAAATTATGAAGGTTTATAAATTTGGGGTGGATGTTTTTCCCCATAACACGACACTTTTAAAGAAAAGAATGAGATGTGGCAGGTTTTCATAACATGAAAACAAAGGAAAACCATATGTAAAACACCATTGGGTCCTGATCTCACAAAAACTATGCCCAGTATGTATAAAAATATGTTTTTAAAATATAAAATCAGATTTTTATTTAAAATACATATTTAAAAAAACTGTTTAAAATTAAATTAGAAATTATGACATCTTATAAGACCTAAAATTTACAATAATTGATTAAAATCAGGGCTGTCAAATAATTGCAGCTAAACGCAACTCAAAAAATTAATCATGATTAAAAAAATTAACTGCGATTAATCGGACTTATAACAATAGAATACCAATTATAATTTATTCAGTATTTTTGGATGTTTTTCTACATTTTCAATATTGATTTCAATTACAACACAGAATACAAAGTGCACAGTGCTCACTTTATATTATTTTTATTACAAATATATGCACTGTAAAAATGATAAACAAAATAATCAGTATTTTTTCAATTCACCTAATACAATTACTGTAGTGCAATCTCTTGATCATGAAAGTTGAACTTACAAATGTAGAATTATGTACAAAAAAAAACTGCATTAAAAAATAAAACAATGTAAAACTTGAGAGCCTACAAGTCCACTCAGTCCTACTTCTTATTCTGCCAATCACTAGGACAAACAAATTACAAATTTACAATGTCACCTGAAAGTGAGAACAGGCATTCACATGGCACTTTTGTAGCTGGCGTTGCAAGGTATTTACATGGCAGATATGCTAAACATTTGTATGCCCCTTGCATGCTTCGGCCACCATTCCAAAGGACGTGCTTCCATGCTGAAGATGCTCATTAAAAAAAATAATGCGTCAATTAAATTTGTGACAGTACTCCTTATGGGGAGAATTGTATGTCTCCTGCTCTGTTTTACCCACATTCTGCATATATTTCATGTTATAGCAGTCTCGGATGATGACCCAGCACATGTTCATTTTAAGAACACTTTCACATTAGATTTGACAAAAACACAAAGAAGGTACTGATGTGAGATTTCTAAAAATAGCTACAGCACTAGACCCAAGGTTTAAGAATCTGAAGTGCTGTTCAGAATCTGAGAGGGACAAGGTGTGGAGCATGCTTTTAGAAGTCTTAAAAGAGCAACACTCTGATGCAGAAACTACAAAATCCAAACCACCAAAAAAGAAAATGAACCTTCTGCTGGTGGCATCTGACTCAGATGATGAAAATAAACATGCATCAGTCCACACTGCTTTGGATCGTTATCAAGCAGAACCCATCAGCAGCATGGAAGCATGTCCTCTGGAATGGTGGTTGAACATAAAGGAATATATGACTCTTTAGCGCAAGAAGTGTGCAGTATTATCTCCTGCAAACTGTAAAAACCTTGTTTGTCTGAGTGATTGGCTGACCAAGAAGTAGGACTATAAAATTTTACATTGCATTCAAAAATAAAACAGTCTTTTTGTACATAATTCTACATTTGTAAATTCAACTTTCATGATAAAGAGATTGCACTACAGTACTTGTATGAGGAACTGAAAAATACAATTGTTTTTTTTACAGTGCAAATATTTGTAATAAAAAATATAAAGTGAGCACTGTACACTTTGTATTCTGTGTTGTAATTGAAATATATTTGAAAATGTAGTAAACATCCAATAGTATTCTATTGTGGTTTAACAGCGCGATTAATCACAATTATTTAATTGCTTGACAGCTCTAATTAAAATAATTTTAATAAATAAAAAAACATGCTGCATAAATGAGTACACCTCAATTTTCAATGAGCTAAGTGTGCTGCCTTTTCAGTTCTTTACAAAATCAGAGAAAACATCTAACTTTAGAGGCCAACTCAGGCTTTATAAACATATTATGGTCTCATGTACTGCAAAGTATCTATATTCTTTTCAGTACTCTGTATTTACAATGGAGTAAATGCAGGTATTTCTGTTTTTCCCAGATACATGTACTTTCAGTTTCTTTTGTGCAGAAAAACTTTTGCCCTTAATTACTTTCCATGTACCTAGCAGGTACAGAGAGGATATTTTCTTCATTTGTGCTAGTTCATTCAAACTTGAGAAAGCAACTGGAAGTGGGAAAACAAACTTTCCTACTTTTTTTTCTTCCAACCTATGAATAAAAGCAAGGTGAGAGAAGATGAGATCTACTAATTCTAAAACCTGAAGGACATAGGGCGAGAATATCAAACGTATTTAGGCACCTAAACCATAGATGCCTAGTGGGATTTTCAAAAGCACCTAACCCAGGCAGGCACCTAACTCCCATTGGTTTTAATGCCTACTGATTTCAATACCTTTGTTTCTGGTCACCATGGGCCAGATTTTCAATCCATCAATTCCCTAGCTACAAATTATATTCCCTCTGTTTAATAAATAAGTTTATCAAAAACTTTTAAAAAATAATATATCCAGTACATTTCAGGTAGTTTTACTTAACTAATAAAAACTATTTTAAAATGTTGGGTTTTTTTACATTTTTAATTGAATTCCAATCTCTATCCAGTGGGACAGAAATCCTGAGTAAAAAAAGAAGAATCTAGTAAAGAACGTTTTCTAACCTAATAAAAATAGGAATCTAAATAAAATGTTTAAAGACTTATATAACTTAACAATGAAATGTGTATAACTATAGGGTATCCTTCAGGTTAGCAAAAAGAAGTTCCAAAGTGTATAAAAGCTCTATTTGTTTGCAAATCAACATGTTTCAATGCTTATATCAACCAATTAACTTTTCTTTAGAAAACTAAAAAGTACAAATGCAAAACGAGATCTAAATCAATTGTATAAATTATTTTCTGCTTGCTGATATAAATGATTAAAATCCATGATTCAAACTGATTTGATTTTAAAGCAATCCATCCTGTTTATGACTGTGCTTATCTTTACACAGTGAGTAGTCCCATCAAGGACAAAGTTAAGCATATGTTAATCAACGAAGTCTTTGCAAGATGGGGCATATGTCAAAACAATGTTAAAGAGACACTACCAACCTGACAGGCCCAAGAATTACATTTACTTCCTTCTAAACATCCAAAGAAAATTGTAAAAGGACACTACCAAGTTAAAATTTTTACTTTTAAGTAGACAGTTTTCCTTACCTTTGGTTACTTAAATGATGAATAAAACATTTCTTTTCCACGATATAGGTAGTTTGTTTATGGAACTCTGCATGACCTTCTTAAATTAAACCTGGTATCTTTTATTCACTTTACTGAACATACATATTCTAACATGCACAGACAAGGGCCCTAATTCATGAAAGCATTTAAGAATGTGCTCCACTCTATCCCTGTTCAGGAAAACCCATAAGTACATTGTACAGACATACTTAAGGGCTTTCTTGAATAGGGATGAATTTAAATATGTGCTTAACTTTAAGCACACAAGTAGTCTCAATTACTGGCTTTAACAGGACTTACCACTTTCTTAAAGTTAAGCATGTACATAAGTGATTGCAGGACAGAAGCCTACGGTTCTGCCAGGGAATATAACCTATCTGGAAACAGATTCTGAGCCCAGTTTGTCCCTGGCTGACCATTCAAAGGTCAGAATTGACTGTAAGTGCTTCAGGGGTGGGACCATTTCTTCCTGTATGTTTGTACCATTCTTAGAAGAATGGGGCCCACTACTGACAGGGCCTTTGGGCATTAGTACAGTACAAACAGAGAAAATAATAAAAGGATTCCTTTCCCAGCAGCACAGTGCAGGAGGAAGGTAACTTTTCCTTATATTTCATCCCATTCTGACTGTTTTCAAGGTTCATCTCACCCTGTTTCTAATCAGTTTCATTGTCTGATTCTCTACATTAAACAGAAGGCTGTTTTATGGAAAGCTGGAATTATAACCTAAATGGACTTAAAAGCATCCCCTCTCCTGGGAAAGTGGCTTAGCTCCCAAAAATGGGAGCTAAGACATAAAGATAAATGAATTCTCCCTCTGGTAGGCACTCTACTAACATGAAACCTTGGACATTGTGCTTCTCCATGACTGGGGCCAGTCTGATGATTTACCACTCCACAACCTCCAAAAGGAGAAATCAGCATGAGTACTGCTGCTGGATAAAGAGGGCATCTAGCGGAGAGCTGATTCCTCCATTTCCACCAAAGAGAGACATGGTTCACCCTGGAGTTGCAGCACTTGCTGGAGCCCTACATCCCCACTTGTTTAGCTTGCAACTTACAGCCCTTGACAACAATGCATCTGCACCCGTGTAAGGGAGTGAAGAATTTGCCCCCCCCCATTTGAAAAGGATAATGCTCTGTTTTGTGGCAGCCCAACTGAGCTCAAAATTAGCTGCAATTCCTAGACACAGTGGGATGTGTTAGTGTGACACACTTCAAACACAGATTCAGTTCTTTGAAGGCACAGGATTCTTTATTACTGCAGATACTACAAACACTGGTACTGCAGAGGAGTGAGACACTCAGGAGTCTCTGTGAAACAGGGCTCAAACTAAAATGTCTCAAAAACACAATTCGCCATGGCTAAAAAACATGATTCAATAACCTCACAACGGCAAGCCACATGGTTTAAGCTTTTCTGCTCCTTTTATAGTACCTAGTGTTCAAGGCCTGTCATCACACAGAGAACAGCAGCAAACTGCAATTTAATTTTCAGTAACTACATATTCCTATTACTTTGAATCATTTTATATTTAGGCAATGAATGTTTTAGACCTCTCTAAAGCATAAGCTTATAGCACATGTGTATACTGCAGTGCAGAGAAAGACTCTGGGTCTGTGCAAAATAGGGCTTAAACTAAAATATCTACCCAAGCTACAACACTCAACAACAGAATTGCCACTTGTGAGATACATAAAACCAGGGCATCTGGGATGATCATGATCCCATACAAGCAGGAGAGGTTCTAGGAATTTTGCTGCCCAAGCACGGGGCGGCAAGCCGCGGGGGGCGCTCTGCCGGCACCTGCGGAGGGTCCGCTGGTCCTGTGGCTTTGGCGGACCTCCCACAGGCACCGTCCGCAGGCACGCCTGCGGGAGGTCTGCCGAAGGCGTGGGACCAGCGGACCCTTCACAGACAAGCCACCGAGGGCAGCCTGCCTGCCGCCCTCGCGGCGCCGGCAGAGTGCCCCCCATGGCTTGCCGCCCCAAGCATGCACTTGGCGAGCTGGGGCCTGGAGCCGCCCCTGCATACAAGTGGACAGCTAGTAGTGTGTACTGAGCACCCTTACAGATTTCCCAGGACAGCTACCTCAAAAACAGGACAATCCTTGGAAAACCTGGGCAGTGGTAGCCCTATTGGGAATACAGCAGCGGGTTGTCCAAGAAGTTCAACCATTGTGAAAATTTCAGTTATTAATGTAAGATCATATGACTCTTTTGTGCATGCCCAACATTAACACTGGATTTTTAGCCTTGTGTCACTTTGATCCAGATTCTGTGCATAAATTTGTCATCCTTCCAGGGACAGCAGAACCAGAGTGGTACAGGTGAGAATGGGACCCAGAGGCCTGGAGTGGCCACATGGGGGCCCAGTATTGGGTTGGGGAGCAGGTAGGAACCCCAGAATCCGCCTTCCCTGTTTGGAGCCAGCTCCCTGCCAAATCTCAGTAGCTCCCCTCATTCCTCCTTCACCCCCCAATTTGAAGGGGCTCTCACCCCCCACATTCTTCTCATTGGTTTTGATAGGAGTCACTCATACTCAATGGATGGAGGATTGGGTCTGTAGATTAGAGAGTCATTAACATTAAACATGAAAATTAGACAAATCAAGTACTTCTTAGTACCAGTAGCTTCCCACAGAAGAGCACTGTGAAATAAGTTATTCACATGCTGTTTCTATCGCATATATAGCGCAGGCTAAGTACATTCTCTGTCCCTCTGGAGCCCTGTTATCATGCGGGGAGGGCGTCCTCTCTTGCCTTCAGCAGTGATTTCAGAACATTTTTATCCGTTTCTTTTATCCTTTGAGTTACAGATTAATTTAAACATCTTGAGAGGAACAGATACTTGCAGCAGAGATGAAGGGATTGACAGAAGGCCTGGAAATGGTAATGAAGAGAGCCAAGTAACTGACACAGTAGAGAGCTTGCCGAAAACAGAGAATCCGAAAGGAGACAAAAGACAGAAGGTGGATGTGAGAGAGAAGGTTTCCAAGACAGAAACAACAAGCCATGTACAATATATACACAATATGGTTTCTAGTATGTTGTACCAAGTGCTCTGTGCTCATTTTTTGTGATACAAACAAGACTCTTTTATGATAGGCTGCATTTCTAAGTTAGATACATTATGGGTGTGTGAAACCCCACACATTTAAAACTTTTTTTCCTGTTCTTTATACATTTCACTCCTGCTATAACAGTCAAACGAACACATTGTCTTTTTAATTTAGTATGCTTTACAATGTATGAATAAATTCATTTAAATTGTCATCTCCTTCCCCACCTCCCGCCCCAACTACTTCACTCATTTATTCTATGTAAATCATGTCATTCTCAGATGGCAAATTAAAGTTGACAAGAGTTCTCAGCTTTGACTTGAATTCATCTCACTTTTCTCACCAGTCCAAGAAAGTGAGAGGGAAACAGACATGTCACCCACCACCACCACCATTTTCTTCAAAGCAAGAAATTTAAACAGGGAACACATTCAGGATTAGTGGGCAGAGGAGAGTGTGCCTTTACTATCAACACTGTAATTGCCTACCTGAATCAAGGAGAAAAACACCAATAGCACAATAGAAAGCAGTTAACTCTCGTCTGTGAGTTTTGGTTTCACCCAGATGGCACTGTTGGTGAGTATTTCAGTTGATACAAATCAGATTTCCTTCACAGGACTGAGATGGGGCAGGGGAAGAGGGAAAAGGAATCTTATCTTTGTGGCTCCTTTTAGTCTTATGATGGATATATGAAGCATAGTAAATGGCTGTTGACTAAGAAGATTTTACCAAATGATTACACTCTTCCTTTATTTTAACTTCCCTCAGATTTGCTCCTTTACCTACTGTGATCCCAATTGGCACCCATACTGTAGTATCCCATAGGTTTACAGGGCCTCAACAATCGAAGCTTGCCACATCACCAGTGAAACTAATCCCATTAGCCCTTATAATTACTATTGACACTAACTGCAGCTGTGAGCCAAATTGATCACACAGGGGTGCCCACAATAACAGCGTCACTGCCAGCCACGTGCAGCTTAAAAAACCCCAACAAATTACAGTTTCAGCAAGGAAGTTTCTTTGAAGCCCAACTTAACATGGCAGGGACAAAAACTAAACATTGGCATTTTCTTCAACATATTTCTATTAAATGAAACAAAAATAAACCCTTTACCCAAATTCTGAAAGCTCTTGCGCCATTAGGTAAAGCAAGAGTGGATTGCGTTGATAAGGTGATATAGATTCTTGCACATTTATGTTACTGGTGTTATTCCAGTCCCAGGGTAACATTTTTCAAAAGCGTCTGAATGATTTGGGAGCCTAATTCCCATTGACATTCAGTATTAAATTTATCCTGATGATACCCTGACTCCAACCCAGCCTCATCTGAAAACAATCTCCCACCTGCTGTCTTCTTCCACATTATGGGTCAGGTTGGGAGTTGGGCTCCTAACTGCCCTTTGTGCCTTTGACAATTTCTCCCTTAAGTCACTGAGGCACTTTTGAAAATCTCCTCCTAGGTCAGTGAGCAAGAGTAGTAACCAGCTCACATTTGTTCAGTTGCCTCAAGTCCATTGAGATGGCAACTAGCTCTCCTGTGGGCAGTCTTAATGGACTCCAAAAAATGGAACAGACCTGGACAATGAACTCTTTTAAACCCAAAGAGGGTCCCTCAAGGCCAAGGTTGAAGCATTTCATTTAAATGGTATAGGGAAGCAAGCATTGCTCCTTTCTACACTGCATTTACTCAGTGGCAGAAAAAAGGATTTTACCCATCAGGGCTGTCATCACAGCAATTTTCATATGGCTTTAGTTTCTGTGAAAGGTAACTTTTAAAGAGTCCAGTCCTGCAGAAATAGGCTACACCTCCAGCGTGCTCACTGATGAAAGCAGGCAGTTGGCATTTTATTGCCCATTGCCAGTATTTTTTACTTTTTGCTGCTATTAATCAGATGTTATTTTACTTACAAACGACATTCAGAATTATCATTTGGACAATTTTAGGCTCATTATTCAATCTTCCATACTAAGGGTTACAGAATGTGCTTGCTGTGCTATTGTCTCTTGCAATTTTGTCACTGAATTAGACTCAAAACCAATAGTCAGACAAATCATACAAGATAGTTTCTTTTAAGGACCAGCCATACAACTATACATTTGAAAGGAAATGCCCCCTGGGAGCCAGTGTGTTCAAAAGAGTTTTATTGCACTTCACAACCTCTTCTACAACACTAACAAAAGTGTATAGGAGGATGAGAGCATAGACCAAAAAAAAAAAAAAAAAAAAAAAAAAAAAAGGATCAGGCTCTGCTGAATGTTATTGTCTGACAGCCTTAGAACAGCAGGTAATAATAATAATTGAAGCCTGTTATAAAGTACATCCTACATTTCAAATGCTTTTGTATCACGACAACCTAGCAGCTTCAGCTAAGGTCTAGCAGAAGTCTTCATGTTGTGTATCTATATTAATGTTTAGAATCTGTACAAAAACATCTGATAAGTATTATTACAGTGTGCATTTCATAATGCACTAAACACACAGTATGGAGTCTATACATTTAATATCAATGGGATAGATCATCCCCTCCATTCTTAAAATCTTTGGAGAGGAAATGTGAACAAGGATTATTATCATTATTTTTTTAAAACACTGCTTACCTCCAGGAGGAGATGAATAATAGGGGTTTTAATACAAGTATACAAAATAAAGAAAGCTAAAGAGAAGGCAGATAGGGCCTATTCTTATATAACAAGGGGACATTTGATTAAATTCAATAGTGAAAAAAAGTCAGATATAAAGAAATACTTTTTCCATACAACTAGCACACATGAGTGGGACTCATTGTGACAAGATCCGTCTATCTCAGGTACTTATATGGATCTGGTTATTGTAATATCTGAGCACCTCACAATCTTTAATACATTTATCTTCACAATCACAGCTTGGCAAATAATTGATTTTTTCAGTACAGCCAACAAACCAAAAGGTCAGGGGAAAATATTTGGAACTCCTCAGCAAGCTAGAAGAGTCCATTTCAGCCCAGCTTCAGAAAAGGAGAGGGGGGTCCCTCCCTCTGTATAATGTTTAGCCCACTGGTACGGCACTTTCCTGGGATGTGGGACACCCAATTTTGAATTTCCATTCAGCGATAGGCTGTGGTCCTTGCCAGTATTTTCATAACCAGAAATAGCTCTTAACAGCAACCAAGTCTTAACGACCTTTATTTTGCCCAGGCATAAAATGTGGTTTTACTCTGAAAAGTTACATTGTAAATACACTCTTACTCAGAGGGGACAGTATATTCATTGTCTTTAGAATCATATTTCCCTACTAAGTGAAAAAATACATTTTTTTAAACTTGTCAGAAAGCCTTGACAGTTCTGGGAGGAGGAGGTGGATTCTATTATAGCTTGCATATCATCAGCAGAATTGTTAACTAAGGTCCAATTAGAGGACCAAAAATCTACTTTTATTTCTGTAGCTTTCATCACATTAAATTTGAAGACAATAGGATTGTACAGGTGTGGAAATCTGGGCAGAATCTGACATACCAAATTTTTGTTAGTGGTGATTATGATAGTCCAGAAAGAATTTAGCTTGACTTTCAGATCCTAGGTAGAGTTTGCATTGGTGGCCACTAAAAAAACACCAACATCATTTTACTTGAATACTGAGCTGGAATCATTAAGAAATAAACACACACCTTCACAATACAAAGACAAACCACACTTTAAATGTAGCAAATGTAGAAAGAAATGTCTATGGAGAAAATAAAATGAAACAACCCTGGACACAAATACAGACAGAGTAGGAAAATACCTTCCACGTTTTAAATAATCTGTTATGTAAAGGTAATCTTGTATTAGCACACAGTAGCACAATTATGTTTTTAAGCACGCACCTTAAGTAAGAAGTAGACCTCTCGCATACTTGGTTGTCCTTACAATGATCACTTAAAGATCACTACCAAGATAACACTTATAACTTGATTTCATATTTGTGCTATCAGGAGGAAAAACACATTAATAGTTAATGAATATTACAGACTTAATTATGGATTTCAAACACACTGTACAAGTTTGGTAATGACAATCAGTGGGTTTATCATAAAATTAATGCATCTTGCAAGTCATTTGATCTGCCTCACAGACATGAGACAACTCCTGATAAAAAAAGTCAAGGGGGCTCTTAGGGCACATCTGTTCAGATTGTTTTCAGGTGTATTATTGTGGCTGCTGCCAGGTGAATAATAGCATCACTTCTTTATTATCTATGAAAGGCAACAATTGAACTGGAGAGCTGAATTACTCTCATAGTTTTGATCAAATTTGGATCACAAAGGGTTCACTTCACTCAGTAAACAAGGCAAAGTCTACTCCCAGTACACTCTGGCTACGTCTGCATTGCATGCCACTGGTGGCAGCATATAGGCTCGGTGTAGCTACACATCACAGTGAAAAGCAGGCTGCTCCCAACAATTTGCAGATGGTGAATCCACCCCAGCTATAGAGCGCCCCACTGTTCAGACTTAATGCTGGTGGTATGGGGAGATGCTAGGGAGGTGAAATCCATACCTTTGGCCCAGGGCCAGCAAGCAGGACTTCTGCACAGTGTCCCCATCTCCCTTATCAGCTGTTATTAAAGCCTATGGGTTGGAACAGTAGCCATAATTCCTCTGTGCCACTGGCAAAGGATTTTTGGGTCACTCTTTCCAAGAATACATGCATTTCTTGGGCCTTCCTCTAGCCCACGTCCCTTGTGGCTTCTCCAGCAGCATATGAAGGGCTGGTCCAAGAACATTTTCTGTGGTATGAGTGGGTGCGCAGGAGCACTGTGTGCCTGGTCCATCTGTGGTCCTCCTACACACACCCCTTTGAGCGTCTTAATTGGTGCAGGGGAGCTTTCAGTGATGCAAAGGGCCCTGCTCCTGCTCTCTGCAACATGGGGGAAGTTTACCTAAACAGAAAAAGTTCACTGAATAATTTATTGGGCTATCTTTACTCAGCAATATCTATGGGCTAGTGACAATACCTAGAAAAGTCTTGCAGCGAGTGATGAAGTTTTATTAAGCCTGAGAGATATTAATGTGACAAATCTTGACATCCTTATTCATACAAGACTCCCGCTGATATAAGAGGAACTAGGCCTGAGGTAGGACTACAAGTTGGTTCCCAAAGTATTCTTCTTTCTGACTGTGTTTTGCACCTTCCTTAAAATAAAAATGTTTTAAATGGGCAGGGAGGGAGGAAAGTAACCGTGGGAAACGTCTTGAAAGCAATGGAGCATCTGCTCTTGTCACAAACTCAGCAGCAGCCAGTAGCAGTAGCTATTTTGTTCCAGCAAATTCACCTTGTTTTAGAATCAGGGACATTTGAGATGTGAAAGATCTAATAGGTCGTTTACTCTAGCTCTCTGCCAGTGCAGGACTGATAGGAGGCATTTAGTTACATTACAACATCTCTGTTTTTGCTGACCCCCTCTAAATTTTCTGTTTTTCACAATAATGTGTGCTCCCCATTCCTGGATTTTACAACTAGACCCATCTATGAAAGGCCTGAGTTCTTTCAGACCTTCAGAGATGCCATGTACCAGTATGTACAGAGTCAAAAGAGACACAGCAAGAGCTGTGGTGTTCATTTGACCTGCTGCAATTCAGAAACTGTGCATTCTGCTAGGCAAAGTGCTTTATTTCCTTCATTCACTTTAGCAACAACTGCTTGAACTATTAATGGTATTTTTTTCAGGTGCTTAAATTTATTACCTCTTTTAATACCTAGAGCATTAGTGTTGTCAGAGATGGGTGAGTTGATTCAGTAAAAATAAAATCTCTTTTGAGCCCCCAAATCTTTAATCATTTCTGGAACTGAATTCAAACTGCACCCTTTAATGGTTCTTTTTAGAGTCTCTACTCAGGCAAAGCACATACTGAAGTCAATAGGATTGAATAAGGATCATAAGATCAGGCCTTCAATCATCCATAAGGAAAACAAAAATGCTTCATTTTGGTTGTGATTTTTTATGAATTTGCTTACCTTTGTGAGCTTGACTGGTTGGCTTTTCCTTGCATATTTTTTTTTGTCTTAATGATTTATGGATTCCAGAGAACACTGAAAATATCAGGGCTTGTGTGTTCTACTCAAATTATGTCAGGCTCAATAAAACGATGATTCAGAATCCCTGGCAATTCCTGAAATATCTTTAAATCTACAAGCTAAGGTTAACATCAAAAGAAAAGAGAATATTAAAAAAAGGGATGACACTAAAAAAGGATCTGCTCCTTAAGATATAGATGACATAAATGACTCTCTATTTAAAAATCTTCAGTTGTTGGTTTCTACAAGATACACAAAAATGTAGGTTCCTGAAAAAAAACATGAAAAAATCACTTTCAATGCAAAGCAGAGATAAGTAAATATTACTTTGTTGCATACAGCTGCCTGTGCACTGACACTGGGTTACCTTTAAATAATATATCGAAGCGATGTAAATTTTATTTATTTATTTATTAGCCCTTTAAAGGAACATTTTTTCCAAGAGCCAAATCAAATACCATTACAAACTTCAGCATAATATTTCACTGACTTTTCTTTTTAATGGATATTTAAGGGAGTTTCTGTGATAGCACAAATATATAATACACACCACCACAAGAAATGCAAATGTTTCCCATGAAGCAGTGTGTCAAGTGATCAGAGCAAGCTACCAGAGTCAGGACTCTTAGATTTTGTCCTAGACTCTACCAATCTTCTGCTGTGGCACTGTGTGCAAATCCCTTACTTTATCTCTGCTTGAGATTTCCCATGGGTAAAATGATTATATTAACTCCCAAGCAGGGATTATAAAAAATTCTAAATAAAATTTGAAAATTCAGGGCTAAAATTGTGCCACCTTAACTTACGTGGAGTAGTACTTTACTCCATGAGTGATTCCTTCCTGTGGAATAGCGAGCTACTCAACATGAATGAGCATGGCAAAGTCAGACCTTTTATCACTTATGAGGAAACTTCAAAATGGCCAGTGTCCCAGTTCAATTCAGGAAAAAACCATAAACAGTTAGGGCTTCTTTCTGATCTCATTGTTCATTAGGAATACATCCAGGGAAGTCAGTGTAGTTAAAATGATGTAAAAGACAGTGTAACAATGAAGCCCAGTTTATCCTGAGCTTATCAGTGCTCGCCAATGGAATGTCTACACTACAAACTTAAGTTGACCTGCATTAGGTTGACTTAAAGCCACAGCAATAATCATGTCCACATAGACCGCCTTCTGTTGGTGGTGCGTATCCTCACCAAGGCCTTGTCTACACTACAAGACTATTTCGAATCTACTTAAGTCGAATTTGTGGATTCGACCTTATGAAGTCGAATTTGTGTATCCACAGTAAATACACTAATTCGAATTTCTGAGTCCACAGTAACGGGGCTGGCGTCGACTTTGGAAGCGGTGCACTGTGCTGCACTGGTAGACCATAGGGGACGTTTTACCAACATCTTCGTTGGGTGGGCGGGCAAGGTTCATGACGCGCGTGTGTTCAGGAACTCTGGTCTGTTTAAACGCCTCCAGGCAGGTACTTTCTTCCCGGACCACAAAATAACGGTTGGGGATGTGCAGATGCCTACAGTGATCCTCGGGGACCCAGCCTACCCGCTAATGCCCTGGCTCATGAAGCCCTATACAGGCGCCTTGGACAGAGAGAAGGAACTCTTCAACTACCGGCTGAGCAAGTGCAGAATGGTGGTGGAGTGTGCTTTCGGACGTCTCAAGGGGAGATGGCGGAGCTTACTGACTCGCTCGGACATCAGTGAAAAGAATATCCCCGTAGTTATTGCTGCTTGCTGTGTGCTACACAATCTCTGTGAGAGCAAGGGCGAGACCTTTTTGTCTGGATGGGAGGTTGAGGCAAATCGCCTGGCTGCAGTTTACGCTCAGCCAGACACCCGTGCCGAGAGAATATCCCAGCGGATATCCCTAAGCAAGTTTCCTCGGAGAGCAGGGTAACCTATGACTCTCCACTTGCTTTCAAGAGAAACTGACCCTGGGCCTGTGTCTGTATGTGTCGATTTCGATCTGCTGTTACATACCCCGTTCTCCAAGTTTCCCCCACTTCCAAAGCACGTTTTAAAGCAAATTAATTGTAACACTCATTATTAATAAATCTTTGTTTTACTTTGCATTTCTGTTCAGGTGTTGAAACATGGACGCATACTGTGCTGGGCACGGTGTGCACTGATGTACAGACCGCTTGTTCCATAGAGGAATGACATCCTCCTGCTCCTACATAGGTCTCTGGGGTGGGGGACGGTTGCAAGTGGTTGTGCATGAAGGGGAGGGATTGCAGGAAGGGGTGGGTTTGCAGGAAGGGACGAGTGGTGCCTTCTTTGGATAGGGGTTTGGATGATGGCAGTGGGCTGCGGGTTTGGGCGTAGGAAGGGGTGAGGGGTGTGGGGGAAGGGTGAGTATCTGTCCGTGGATGAGGGCTCTTGTTGGGGCTCAGGGCAGCGGAGAGGCTCGTTGCTACGGTGGAAGTGCATGGTAAGGGCAGCGTGCCTTAACATTAAGGGGGTGGCAGGCGCTAGGACCCTGGACAAGCATACATATCACAGAATGACCTGGGGCAGCATACACCACACAGAGTGACCCTGGTGCCTACTGACTGCAGTGTGTGTGTGCCCTGCAGTTGATCATGGCCCCAAGTCTGTACCCTGGTAATGTAGGCTATACCGTGCAATTATAAATCCCCTCCCCCCCCATACACAAAAAAATCCTCTGACACGAAAGACGTGACCGAAACAGTGAATAACAGCAAACAGCTTTTAATAATCTAATACACACTGGGGGGATGAAACTTGGATTTGGGACTGGATGAGCCTGTAAGGGAAGCACTTCTACAAATTTATAGCGTGAGAGGTGTGTGGTACATTAGCGCTATGCAGTGGTGCGGTGACAGTTCTCACGGCCCCTACCACCCCGCCGTCTTGTACTTTTGGGTGAGGGGGGGGCAGGACTTCTTGGCAGGGGAGGGCGGTTGCAGATACACTGCAGGGGGGCTCTGTCCTCCTGCCTGCAGTCCTGCATAACATCAACAAGGCGCCGGAGCGTGTCCGTTTGCTCCCTCATTAGCCCAAGCAGCGTTTGAGTCGCCTGCTGGTCTTCCTGCCACCACCTGTCCTCCCGTTCGATGTGTGTGCGATGCTGTTGAGAGAGGGTCTCCCTCCACTGTCTCTGCTCTGCCGCCTTGGCTCTGGAGCAAGCCATCAGTTCCGCGAACATCTCGTCCCTAGTCTTTTTCTTTCGCCGCCTAATCTGCGCCAGCCTCTGCGAGGGGGATGCCGGGGCAGTCCGGGAAAGAGCCGAAGCTGTGTGATGGGAAAAGTAACTGATTTCCTTGAACAGATACATGTTTGCGAACAGTGAACACAGTCTAGTCAGTTTCTCTGAACAAGACCATACAGGGCAACAAGTCTCACGAGATCTCAGGACAAGTTCGAGATTTCGGAATACGCTCTCATTGGCTGCGGCATTGCACAGGAGAGCGGACAAGTGGGGAGAGACAGCTGAATCCGTCTAGCAGACAGTCCTGGTAAGCCTTACAGTACATTCTGCTTATCAGTTAATGGATAGCTGTGCCCTCCTGCTAAAGGCAATCTGGAAATCATATACTCTGACCCTTTTCCAGCCACTCCCGCCAGTGCACGGGAAAGATCAATGTATGCTTTTCCTATGTGGCCTACAACACGTGGCTGTTAAGCGAGGGTCATTGTTATGCAAAGTAAAAGTGAACCATTCGCAACAGTAACAATACACTAATTGCCCTAATTAGATGCAGCATTTCATGAACGAGATCACCCTGATGCAGGTCCCTCGGAGTCACAAAGAGCGGATGCTAAGGGAAGCCCTGCAGAGACCAGGACCATATGCGGCCATGCTTGTGGAGGCGATGATTCCCATCTACATTAGGATGTCCTGGCGCGGAAGAGTGTGCTTCCATGGAGCACCCAACAAGGCACCTCTCCCCAGGAACCTCCTGCGGAGGCTTTTCGAGGACCTAAATGAGAACTTTCTTGAATTGTCCCTGGAGGATTATTGTTCAATCCCTATATGTGTGGACCTACTTTTCATATAGTTTTTCATTGAAAATTTTATATACAGTATTTCTATTTTTTTATACCTGTTTTATAAAAAATAAATGTTTACATGTTTATAGCACTTACCGCCTGATCCTTCCCCTGATTCAGAGTCCGGGTTAACGGCCAGGGAGGGTTGGTAGGGGATCTCTGTGAAGGTGATGAAGAGATCCTGGCTGTCAGGGAAAGCGGTATTGTGTTCGCTGTCGCCTGCGCCGTCCTCCACAGACCGTTCCTCATCTTCCACATCGGCGAACATCGAGGAGGAACTGTCCAGGTTCACTATGCCATCCACTGAGTCCACGGTCACTGGTGGGGCAGTGGTGGCAGACCCACCTAGAATGGCATGCAGTGCCTCGTAGAAGCGGCATGTCTGCGGCAGGGCTCCGGAGCGTCCGTTTGCCGCTCTGACTTTTTGGTAGCCTTGTCTCAGGTCCTTGATTTTCACGCGGCACTGCATTGCATCCCGGCTGTATCCTTTCTCTATCATTGCTTTGGAGACCTTCTCGAAGGTCTTTGCATTCCGCTTGCTGGAGCGCAGCTCCGACAGCACAGACTCCTCGCCCCACACAGCGATCAGATCCAGGACTTCCCGGTCTGTCCATGCTGGGGACCTCTTTCTATTCTTGGATTGGCCGGACTCCTCTGCTGGAGAGCTCTGCATCGTTGCAGGTGCTGCGGAGCTCGCCCCGATGTCCAGCCAGGACGTCAGATTCAAAGTGCCCAGACAGGAAAATGAATTCAAATTTTCCCGGGTCATTTCCTGTGTGGCTGGTCAGAGAATCCAAGCTCCGACTGCTGTCCAGAGCGTCAACAGAGTGGTGCACTGTGGGATAGCTCCCAGAGCTACTAAGTTCAATTTGCATCCACACCTAGCCTAATTCGAGCTAGCCATGTCGAATTTAGCGTTACTCCACCTGTCAGGGTGGAGTACCAAATTCGAACTAAAGAGCCCTCTAGTTCGAATTAAATGGCTTCCTGGTGTTGACGGTTGAGCGGTTAGTTCGAATTAACGCTGCTAAATTCGAATTAAAGTCCTAGTGTAGACCAGGCCCAAGAGTGCTTCCACTGATAAGAGGGGCAGTGTTGGGGGCTGAGAGCCCAGGCTCAGTTCCACACAGCTCCCCACCACAAGCCCAGCTGCCTCCCTCTCTGGGTTCTTGTGGCTCCCCGCTCTCCACCAGGAGCCGGGCAGCCGCTCAGGCTCTCAGCAGAGAGCCCCATGCCCAAAGCCTGGGTCGTCCACTATGACCCCCAAACCTCTTTCCACAGTACTCCTTCCTAGGCAGTCATTTCCCATTTTGTATGTATGCAACTGATTGTTCTTCCTAAGTGGAGTACTTTGCATTTGTCCTTATTGAATTTCATCCTATACACTTCAGACCATTTCTCCAGTTTGTCCAGATCATTTTGAATTTTAATCATATCCTACAAGGCACTTGCAACCCCTCCCAGCTTGGTATCATCCACAAACTTTATAAAAGTGTACTGTCTATGCCATTAACTAAATCATTGATGAAGAAATTGAACAGAACTGGACCCAGAACTGATCCCTGTGGGACCCCACTTGTTATTCCCTTCCAGCATGACTGTGAACCACTGATAACTACTCTCTGGGAATAGTTTTCCAACCACTTTTGCACCTACCTTATAGTAGCTCCATCTAGGCTGCATTTCCCTAGTGTGTTTATGGGAAGGTGATGCTAACTGCCTACGCTAAACAATCTGTTCCACCTTTTATTTAGCCATCATGCTTGGAGTACCTTTGCCAGAGCTGAAGAAGAGTTCTATGTAGCTTGAAAGCTCGTCTCTCTCACCAACAGAAGTTAGTCTAATAAGATATTAACTCACCCACCTCATCTCTCTAATATCCTGGGACCAACACAGCAACAACACCACTGCATACAAGCATAAGGAAATAAAGCATCTGGGGTACATGAGTCAATCTGCCTTTTGGTTCTGGATTAGCACATATCTCATTCTGAACAGAGTGTTTCAACTCTCAGTGCTGCCTCCAAAACCATTTCAAAGAAAGAAAGAAAGAAAAAAAGGAGTCTTACATTCTTCTATTTCTCTCCTTTCATTTTCCAAGCAAACAAACAGAGAGGAAAAATAGGTTACAACAGCGAAACAGAACTGCAGTGATCATATTCATTTCTTCCCACTCAGAGAAAGAGCATTGAAGAACTGATTAAAGGCTCCATAACTGCAGAGCTGGTGGGTGAATAATTCAGGACCAATAATTTTTAGATGAATTTCACCTCTTCATTGGTTTGTGCTCATCTGAACTGATAGTTCTTTTCTCAGTTACATTTCTTATTCAAAATTATTCACCGAGTAACTTGTCATCTGTAGCTGACTAACAAGTTCATTGTGAGTATTCGGTATTAGAAATTCATGCTGTTTTTACTAGACACAGGAGTTACATGTGACTGAATGAGTGTAACTTAGAATCGGGTTTCTGGTGGAAATATTCACCATTATGAATATGCAGCAGTAAGCTCTTAAAATTTACTGGCTTGCTGTATATCCCTGCAATTCACTGGAACATTCATTCACAGAATACAAAAGGAGTGAAGCAAATAGAATCAAAGCAAACTCACATCAAAGTTTGAATATATCCATGGAAAATGCAGTATTCATCTAGCTCCACATATCAGTAACTTTATGACAATGATAATGATCCATCCAACAATTAGGGCCAACTCTTGGACCCATTGAGGTCAATGGGATTTTTGCAATTGACATCAATGGGAACAGGCCCTTTGAGTGTTTACATAGAAGTCATGAATGTAATATTCAGAGATTTGGGGTTCTCAGTCTTAATATTGTGTATTAGACAAAATGGCCACGCTTTGCATGGAGAGAAAAAGAAAAATGTAATGATATCACAGCAGAATAGCTTACAGAGAAGAAACCAGGTAGTGAGAGACTAAAAGTAATCCACAGCTTGTGTTTATAAAAATTCATAAGCGTTTCAAGTGCACCTCTAAAGGAATTATGCAGACGCTGCAACAAACTACTGCATAATATAATTAAACACAAAAACCGACACTAGTAAAATAGCATTAAGGGACAGATTTTCATTGCTGTAGTAGTGACAGATTGCAAACCGGGCTGCAGTTCTAATCCACAGTGCTGAAAATAATATCCCTATGGGTTTGACTTAAACCAGCAGAGTTAAGGCTGCAACTCTATTTCTAATTCTCTCCATTGTGTTCCAATATTGAAACTCTCACAATACCTTTATCCTTTCCTCTCTTTCCACCACCTCCCTCTACCAAACACATTTTCGCAAGTCCTGCAATACTTGAACATAACATGGTTAGTTCAGAACAAAGTGGCGTAGAGCAGTGTATTTCTCTTGCTTTTGTTGATTTAAACCAAGCATGTTAACTCCATTTAGAGCAGATAGTGATTAAAGCAGTCAGAACTCCTGGGTTCCACACACTGGGTAACCATTGAGGATTAGATATTGACTAGTCCTGATGCAGCAATTCAGAGAAATAAGGGGAAGTAAATTACTCCCACTCCCAATATGATCCCATTGCAGCTATCCTGAAGCCAAATTAAGGCAATCTTGTGTACTAGACACAACCCATATGGGGCCTCAATGGCCCTACCCTTACCATGGCTCTGTCCCTCTGTAGAGTGGCACCAGGCCTCGGAAGAGTTCCTTGGTAAATCACTTGGTTCTGTCTATTACTTGGAACCACTTAAATCCTACTTTTTGTATTTAATAAAAATCACTTTTTACTTATTAATTAACCCAGAGTGTGTATTAATACCTGGGGGGGGGCACAAACAGCTGTGCATCTCTCTCTATTAGTGTTATAGAGGGCAAAAAAAATTAGGAGTTTACCCTGTATAAGCTTTATACAGGGTAAAATGGATTTATTTGGGGTTTGGACCCCATTGGGAGCTGGGCATCTGAGTGCTGGAGACAGGAGCATTTCTTAAGCGGTTTTCAGTTAAGCCTGCAGCTTTTGAGGGACGTAGTTCAGACCTGGGTCTGTGTTTGTAGCAGGCTAGCGTGTCTGGCTCGAATCAGGCTGGGCACTGAAGTCCCAAGCTGCCAGGGAAAACAGGCTCAGAGGTAGTCTCAGCACATCAGTTGGCAGTTCCTAAGGGGTTTTCTATGATCCAACCTGTCACACTAGGTACTGCCAAAATTCAAATAAATAATAACAAAGTTGATAACATTACAAGATTTGGAGCTATGTATATACCCCATCTCAATACTTGATTTACGGTGGCCAGAGGAAAAAAGTTTACTGCAGCTGTGTGCTCCTCTTCCATTTTGTTTTTCCTATCCCAAAACTCAGTGGCTTAACTGAACAGTCAGAATGAACAAATGAGAACTCAGTAAGACCAACACACTCACATTTATTTCCAAATCATTTTTAGATTAATCACTCTCCCCCAAACCACATTTAAAACCCCATCTTTCTCAAACTATCAGCAAATGGAAAGTAAATACTGGTATGAATTTGATAGGGACACTGCAGGTTTTAAATTAAATGGACTGTCCTAGCCTAAATCATTTTAACTGCCATTTTAAATTTCATACTCATTCTTGTCCAGTCCATTCAAAAGTTCATTTGTAAAAACAGATTTGTGACCTGGGCTCATTTCCCAGGGAGGATATTAGAAATGCACCAAACCTGTTAATCCACTGTAGTAAAAGGATCAAGTACAAAGTCATGTTCCACTTGCAGTATGTTCCCTTATGGACAATAGGTTTCAGATGAAATGAAAATGTAACAAAGAAATCATACTATGTGCAATAAGTCAGAGACATAGTCCAGTCTATAAATATCATAAAAAGGAGGAGAAATTTTTCTGATCATTTTCAAGATACTTGAAATGACTTTTCCCATATAGTATGTTGTTTCCACCACCACTGATTTATTCCATTATGTGGTTGTCCTCACTATTTACACCACTGTCTTTTGAAAGGTTTTCTTATTACTGTTTGTGTTTAATATAACAAAACCAATGAACTATGAACGAACTGGTAGAGATGAGGAGTGGACAAAACAAAATATATTAAAGATACAACTTAATCCTTTCTGCAGAGTTCACACTTTAACTGGGGGAACAACTGTGAGTGAAAACCTGGATCTGCTGAAAGAAATGGCAAATCTCCCATTGACTTCAGTGAGGCCAGAATTCCATAGCATATGTTTTTCTAACCAATTTAATGCTCAGTAAAATATGAGGCTGATGTTGTCCACAGAACAGTCATAGTGTGTGCACGGGCAGGGAAAGCTTCTCAATATTGTTCCATTAATATGCCTCAATAGTGAGCTAGAGGACCACCATTAGAGAAGGTAGGGTAGTTCAGTGGCTATACCTACAGTTCTTTGTCTATGTGGTAACGTGGCTAACATGGGGAGTACTAATTATTGTGGCATCACGATCCATTGTCACTGTATAAATAGGACCGTGACACGGCTCATTTCATGAAGGCCACTGAACAGAAGATAAACTTTACAAATGCTTATGATGGTCAAGAATTGCAAAGTGCTATTCATCATAATACCCGTGTGAAAACTGGATGCAAACTGGCAAAGTAAAAGGCTCCATAAGCTACTGTCAATACCTTGAGCCATTTATACCCTGCACATAAATTTCTCAACTATCATGTAGGACATCCAGACTGGATAACATTCATGTTGGGAATAGAACAGACCCATAGATAGCTCTATTAAGTGGAAGTTAAGTGCATGAATGGAAAGAATATTAATCTCTTAGGAATGAGAAACTTAACTGTAAAAATGCATTGGAATCATCGAAGTCAGGGAAAACATATTTTGTGTTCTTGTAAATAGCTCATTTTGGCACCCAAAAAAAAAAAATGTTGCATCAGCTTTCAGTTAAATAAAGTCTGGTTTCAAAATTTATACCAAATGTTTGTATTATAGAAAACTAACACACATTAATAGCCCAATTTGATGAAGCACTGTTTTATATAAATTTAGATCTACATTGTCATCACATTTATTTTTATTTAGCCACATTTTAACAAATACACATGCCATTTATTCATTAAAAATTCCAACAATTTTTTCCAGTATCTCTTAGATGAGTCTAGAGATTCGATTCATTTAAGGGACAATAGGTTTAGGAGGATGGAATTTTTAATATAGTTGTTTGTTAAAATTTGAAGTAGATAAATAATGAAGATATATGGATATCTGGAAGATAGCTAGTGTAATACTGATTTTTTATAAAGGCTTCATAGGTGATCCTGGCAATTGTAGGCTGGTAGGCCTAACTTCAGAAGGGGGCAAATTGGTTGAAACTATAGTAAAGAACAGAATTATCAGACACATAGGTGAACGCTATACGTTGGGGAAGAGTCAACACAGCTTTTGTAAAGAGAAATCACGACTCACCAATCAATTTGAATTATTTGATAATGTCAACAAGTGTGTAGACAAGGGTGATTCAGTTGATTCTGTGAACTTGGACTTTCAGAAAGCCTTTGACAAGGTCCCAAACCAAAGGCTCTTAAGCAAAGTGAGCAGTCCTGGCATGAGAGAGAAGGTGCTCCTATGGATCAATAACTGGTTAAAAAGATAGGAAACAAAGGATAGGAATAAATGGTCAGTTTTCACAATGGAGAAAGGTAAATAGCGGGGTCCCCCAGGGATCTGTTCAGCATATTCATAAGTGATCTGGACAAGGGAACAAACAGTGAGGTGGCAAAGTTTGCAGAGGATACAAAATTACTCAATATAGTTAAGTCCAAAGCTGACTGTGAAACTGATTGTGTAGAGTTACAAAGAGATTTCACAAAATTGGAGGACAGGGTAACAAAATGGCACATGAAATTCAATGTTGATAAATGCACAGTAATGATTATGAGATAACATAATCCCAACTATAAATACAAAGTGGTGGGGTGTAAATTAGTTGATACCACTCAAGAAAGAGCTTTGAATCATCATGGATATTTCTTTGAAATATGGGCTCAGTGTGCAGCAGTAGTCAAAAAAAGCTAACAATTTTAGGAACCAAAAGGAAAGGGATAGATAAGATAGAAAATATCATGCCACTATAGAAATTCATTGTACTCCCATTCCTTGAATACTGAATGTAATTCTTATGACCCCCATCTCAAAAATATATATTAGAATTGGAAAAAAGTACATAGAAAGGCAACAAAAATGAGTAGGGGTATGGAGCTTTCATATGAGGAGAGATTAAAGAGGCTGCGACTGGTAGCTTTGAAATGAAATGCCTAAGGGGGATAGGCTAGAGGTCTATAAAATCATGAATGGTGTGGAAAAAGTTAATAGGAAAGTGTTATTTTCTCCTCATAACACGTGAACCAGAGCTCACCCAGTGAAATTAAGAGGCAGCAGGTTTAAAACAAACATAAGGAAGTAATTCTTCACACAATGCACAGTCAACCTGCAGAACTCATTGCCAGGAATGTTGTGAAGGCCAAAAGTATAACTGCGTTCAAATAAGGATGATGGGTCCATTGGGGATCATGGAAGATTGACCATCTTAGCTAATAGCCACTGATGGACCTGGGACACAACCCCATGCTCTGGACATCTCTAAACTGCTGACTACCAGAAGCTGAGACTGGATGACGGGGGATAGATCACTCAACAATTTCCCTGTTTCATGCATTCCCTCTGAAGCATCTTGCACTGGGCACTGTCAGAAAGAAGGATACCGGGCTAGATGGAGCACTGGTCTGACTCAGTATATGGCTGTTCTTATGTTCTTATCTGAAAGGAATAGTTACATACCCCACAGCTGTGATGCTTCTTTAGTTAATGTTTGTAAAGCCCTCAAAGATAAAAGACCCAGACTTTTTGTTATATCTTATCTCCACTAGATGCAGCAGAGTCTGAGTGGGGTTCCCACCATGGTGCCGAGTAAGTTTCCCTTATTCTCAAGTGGCTCCAGCCTTTCCCCAATCTGATAATGGCATCAAAGAGTCACCTATCAACTGGGGCATACTGGAGCACAATGGGCTCTGATACTAAAAGAGGCCCTGTGCTGGGAACTGCAGGAAAAGTGTCATAGCAGCTGGCTTTGACATCTTTATGCCCACAGAGAATTCCCCTACACTGCAGGATTCCAGGCTGGGAAGATCTCTCTCATTTCCATTCCCTGGCACTGCGAAAGCAGGCTAAATAATTTGGCCCCCACTAGTGCTGTAAGGGCTAGCTATTATCAATATCTAAGATAGTCTTTGAAAACTGGTGCAGCATTGTTACTCTAATATACTCCCATGTTTAGTTATAGAACAGACAAACATGCATTTTCCAGAAGTTCAATTATTTTATTCCCATTAAACTTATTTGATTTTGGGTGGGAGGGAGAAAGGGGATATTTTTCTTTTAAACTGAAGCTAAAAAACACAACTTGCTCTCACAAATTATTTTTTTCAGAATGAGTGCAGAATTTTATTATTGTTGTGTCTAGAGTCCCAGCTGAGATTGGAGCCAACTTGTGCTACGAACTGTACAGACACATAAGCGACTTCCCCAAAGAGCTTGCTAACTCAGTAGATGAATAGGCCACAGATGGGAGGGGAAACAGGCAAAGTGACTTGCCCAATGGGTTAGTGGTAAAGTCAGACCCCAGGTCTCCTAACTTGCAGGACAGCGCCTTATCTATTAGATCAGGGTAGGCAACCTATGGCATGTGTGCCGAAGGCGGCACGCGAGCTGATTTTCAATGGTACTCACACTGCCTGGGTCCTGGCCACCGATCCGGGGAGCTCTGCATTTTAATTTAATTTTAAATGCAGCTTCTTAAGCATTTTAAAAACCTTATTTACTTTACATACAACAATAATTTAGTTATATATTATAGACTTATAGAAAGAGACCGTCTAAAAAACATTAAAATGTATTACTGGCACACGAAACCTTAAATTAGAGTGAATAAATGAAGACTTGGCACACCACTTCTGAAAGGTTGCCGACCCCTGTATTAGATCACACCACCTCTCAAAGTAGACTGGACACCATTTAAAGCTGGACATTTACCACCCAAGGTAATTAGACTACAAATGCTGTAGTCAGTTTTTCTTAATGAGATATAGGGAACACTACCACTCACAGCAATGGTACATTTTCCAGTGCAGTAAACATCTGTTTATTAACAGCAACTACTGTATAATGCTTCAGGCTGAGAAAGAAGCACGTTTGGCACACTTCCAAAAAGAGTTTCACCTGTCTGATTTAGCGAAGTACAACAAAAACAGTTTTCACTGTTTTGTTTTAAAACAATCTTTTGGGTATATCCCCTGCTTGACTCAATCTTCAGTCCAGGGTAGGGTTACCAGAGAGCAACTGTGAAAAAACGGGACATGGGGGTTGGTGTAATAGGCACCTATATAAGAAAAAGTCCCCAAAAATGGGACTGTCCCTTTAAAAACAGGACGGATGGTCACCCTAGTCCAGGGAAATAAACCTGTTTGTCTCAATCAGTGCACTTCATGTGCAGTCTGTTAGCCACCTTCAGTGTTTTGTTTTTTAAAGAGCATAGTGGAAAAGATAAGAATATCAGTAAAACTTAATTGCTCTTAATATCACCTCAAGGAAAGGGAGACAGGTAGCTATGCAATAAAATATTAGATCAAACAGGCAATGTTCATTCTCCACACTCAAAAGAGTTTCTTCTAAAACGGAAACTGTCAGCACTGACCATAAATGTTTGTTTATTATGGATCATTTGGGACTTGTAGTTCTCATAAAGTACAAATTCTCTCTGCTTTGAAAGCCAGGAATTGAACATTCTGATGGCAAAATATCAGGGACAGAATCGCACCGGCCATTTTTTTAAAAACATATCCTTATTTTATAGCTTTCCTTCCATCAAAGCTTATATTTGAAGCATTAAGTCTCTCTTGTATTAAAATAGTTCTAATTCCTCAGCAAAAGCCCTCCAACAGAAAACATCTTATAAATTAATACATGAAATTGGGGGTACCTCGTATGAATAAGAGTGTATTCCAGGAATTATTTATGAAATCCTGCAGTGGAGCTAAGGCAACAGGGAGAACCCACAGAAAGTTCTCAAAGCTGCAAACTGAGTTGAATAGTAGAGCTAAGAAAACCACTGGTTATGAAACTGAAGTTGTTCAAAACTCTGATAGTTGTCCCCACCCACCCTCCCGAATTATGCCACGTTTAATCAGATTTTCACATGTTGTGGCCTTGACTGTATAGTAGAAAATTTCCTTACAAGAAAGATCACATCCTGTGCAATCTCATTCACATTTTCCTCCTCCTACCCCCATTCAGATTATGTACTATGGGGGTGACATTGCATCCTGTCTGAGTAGGAGAAGTAATGCTTGGATCACCTAGTCTGTATGCAAAAAAAATATTGTTTACATTATCATCAAGTAGGTAGGCCACTGAAAATCCACCAGACACCAAAATGCCTTTGAAAGCAAGTGCCTCATGAAAATACTAGGTATTAAATGCAATGATTATTAACAAATGCTGAGTCTTCAGAGTTTAAATACTCCTCATCTCCACAGTTATCCAGAAAATAAAGGCAGAGCATTTGCCATGGAGAAACATGAAAAAGAGGTCCTGTGACATCTGGCAAAAGGTTCACTGTTCTTTACAAACAACTCCTGACTCAGACCTGACAAACTCACTATACCTAATACACCACTTTTATGGTATTTATCCAGAAGGGTAGCATGTGAGGTATCTACTGAAAGCTAGTAATTTACTGATACTCATACCATTGTGAGATGCGTGTATAGGGTGAGATTTAAGGAAAAATGTAACTATATTGAAAATTATGCCCTTCTTGTCTTGGTGTCAAAGCGAGTCATCAGGTACTCTCATGTTTTGGTGATGGGTCATTCAAGCAGGAGGGAATTGTCCCCTACCTTGGCTAGCCCATTATGTAGTTATATATTGCTTAATTGTCTGTCTTTGCACTAACACCCATCAAGGACAAACTATAAACATTGAAACCACTTGGAAATGAAAAGGAATGAAAGGACAGTAAGTGGATCGCCCTGTCTGGAATAAAGACCGAAGACTGATTCAGTGTATCAAAAGGGTGGAGAAGGAGACTCTGGATCCATTCACTGAGGAGGTTCCATGGAACAGTGGGGGGTGCTTTATGAAAGTTGGGTCCTGGCTCCTAAGGGCTAGCAAACGCTGCAGAAGACCAAACTTTGGGGTAAGAATCTATCTCCTCTATTAGATAGCATGGGTAACTATCAAGAAGTGTAGGCCCTAGTTTGCATTTTATGGTTTTTTGTATGTAACCATTTGTTTCCATCACTCACACTTTTCCTATTTGAATCTCATCTCTCTTAAATAAATTTCCTTTTGTTTTACTATAACTGAACTCAAATGCTGTGTGTGATACAGGAGCTGTGGTCTAAGACAACACTGGGAAACTGGGAAACACTGTTCCTTTAGGAACAGAGTATCTGGGATTTCTGTGGGTATCCAGTGATCAGGGGCTATATACCAGACGGAAACACTTTGAAGGACTCGGGGACTGTGGCGCATCTATTATTGACCAGCGGGTTGGTACAGACCAGAGGAAAGTGTTTTAGTGGCTGACAGACTGGTTATGTTCGGGAGCTAACATCCAGTTTTGGCACAGGCAACACTCCTTCACCCTGGAGGAGGGCGGCAACAGCTTTATTCACAGACCTGGAGGCCCAAAGAAGCATCACAGACCCATGGAAAGAACCCCTCCATCAAACAGTATGCACCACAAAGAGCATCCCAAGACAGCCAGAAGTGGCAGAGCCTTGTTTGTGCCCTAAGTGATGTCTGATGGCAAGGAATTCCAATCAATGGTGGATTAAGACTACAATGGGCTAGGCTCAAACTTGCCCTATGGACCTCCTCCCTGCACCTAACCAACCCAAGAGGCATCCCTTGCTAAGGTGTTTGTGGTGGTGCTGACTCCTTGACCTGTCAATGCTACAGCCTACTCCCATCTCCACATTGATCCTTGAATAAAATGTTTTATGGGTCCTCTTCCTATGGAGGGATCAGATCCAGGCATCTTGCCTTAATCACCCATTTGCTACAGAGCTTCGTGACAAGTGTCTTAAGACAGAACACCGATCTCAACAAAATGAACAGGTGGTGCATTCAAAATGTTTGACAGACATGCCTCTACATGACTTAAGCTTCTACAAGACAATGTGTGCCTTGCTGGTAAATATACCAGCTATAGGTCCAGGTAACTCAGTCTCTGTTTTGGGGGTTTTTGTTGTTGATTTTTTAAATTTACATTGCAGAAAATCTCTATTGTGATTTTCAAACATAAAACACGTGAGAGGGAGTGGCACTATCCTTTTCTTTTGGTTCTCATTAGTTAGCATTAGGATATTGTAACTTGGTATATTTTGAATCAGGTATAGGTTCAGGATCTTTTTAGGCAAAAAGCCAGGTTATCCCTGTTTCAATACTGATGTTGTCTAGTGAGGTATGGGTTATGGGAAAGCCCTTGAAGATCAAAAAATTCCAGCAAAATCAGACTAGATCAAGGATACTTATCCTAGAGTCAAGGCTAAGAGCCCTTTATTTAGAATGTCCTGTCACCAAACAAAAATCTTGAGAGCCTGAGCTTAACTATCTTAGTTGATCTCAACAGCTAGGAGTAAAACACAATAATGATGGTCTCTTACATATGCAGGACCAAGACTAACAATGTTTTTATAAACCGTAGCTGACATCTGAATTACACTTGGTACCAAACTGGAAATCAGTGCAGTTTCTAAAGACCAGTTGTAATCCATACAAGAATCATCAAGAAGGAATTACATGCACAAACACACTCTGCTACTAAAGGTTTCAAGTGGTCTTCAGATGTACCATTCCAAAGCTTTACAGAAATTTAGACTTGCAGTGGCAAAGATAAGGATAACTATGGCAAAAGTAGACCTGTGAGGTTGGAAGCAGCCATGCAGCGAAGCACAGATGAGAAAGGAAAAATGTTCATGAGTTTTCTGTCTGGACATCCAAAAGCATCTTAGGACCCAACAAAAGCCCAAGTTGCACATCTGAATAACAAAAGGAAGACAAACTCCCTCAACTGAGGGAATCACATTACCTTCATCATTTCCTCCTGTTTCCAAACTAGCAACACTCCCTCAGAATTATCTGAATTGGGCTTAACACCAGCTCTCATCCAAGCCTCAATCATAGTTAAATACTAAATATTGGAGGAGGAATAGCTCAGTGGTTTGAGCATTAGCCTGCTAAACCCAGGGTTGTGAGCTCAATCCTTGAAGAGGCCACTTAGGGATCTGGGGCAAAAACTGGTCCTGCTAGTGAAGGCAGGGGGCTGGACTTGATGACCTTTTGAGGTCCCTTCCAGTTCTAGGAGATTGGTATATCTCCAATTATTACCTATTACTGGGAACTCTGCAACTGCACCGTCCAGATACAGAGGTGTATAATCCATACACTGAAGAACTTTGCAGTTCACTTTGCCTCATTGTCTCTCAGACGCCTCTCACACATGTGATAGATGAAGTGCTGGATATTTTAAGAAAATTAATGCCCAGTGCAGCAGCCAATCAAAATTCTTTTTTCCACCCTGAATAGTCTTTCAAGATCACAACTACTGCTTTCTTTCACACTAGACAGAGAAAGGAAAAGATATGCTTCCCTGTGTACTTTCTACCAAGCACAACTACTGGAATAACTCACATTTATGCTGTGATCTTCAAAGTGAAATATACAGGTAACTGCTTTTTAAAACTTTTATATTTAATTGTGTGTTCAAGCACTCATAGTAGTTGTATTTAGTTGCAATTTTTCTATCAAAATCAATTTTAGTGCCACCTTTAACAGATGTTTTTAACCAGGAGTTTCTGGTATTTTAACCTACAAATGGTAATGGAAGTCAAGTAGAATAATTACAAATTGAGGCAGTTTGTATTAGTTTGACAGTTAGAGTATTAATGCAATAGCTATTGAAACACAATGTCATACAATGTTACCAATCACAGACAAAAACTGCATTTAAATAACATTAGCAGTGTGATACAGGTCCTCAAAGGCCAAAGAGTTCGAGTTCAGTTTGATGGTGCCTTTAGCTCACGCCACTACCTGAATAAAAACCCAGACAATGTCATTCCTAATTTGGAATTTCCTGGCTCCTGTTGGCTTGCATCAGTCTTAATTATAATTTATTAGAATTATAACATCAAATTGTGTAAAGGCAAAATGTAGGTGTTGTATAAAAGATTTCTCTTGTTGTAACATCCTAGAAACATTTTAAAAATGATTTTTACGTATTTAATTACTATCAGAAAATGTTAGGGTGTTTTTGTTTGTCTTTTACTTTAATTTAAAAATTCCTCTGTGACATTGGAAACCACAATATATCACGTCCATGCATGTGAATCAGAAAATAAAAGTGACTATAAACAATAAATTAAACGGATTGATCTACTTTCATCTTCCAAGGTGCATGACATGCAAAAGGTAAACAGACAGCATAAATGGTGAAAAATAAATTATTTTTTTTCCGCACAATGCACAGTCAACCTGAAGAACTCATCAGTGGATGTTTTTAAGGCCAAAAGTATAACCGGGGTCAAAAAATAATTAGATAGTCATTGATGGACCTATTCTCCATGAACCTGTTAGCCAAGATTGTCAGGGACACAACCCCATGCTCTGGGTTTCTCTGTAGCTCTGACTGCCAGAAGCTGGAACTGGATGACAAGAGATGTATCACCCAATTATTGCCCAGTTCTGTTCATTGATTCTGAAGCATCTGGCATTGGCCACTGTTGGAATACAGGATACTGGGCTAGAGGCACCATTGGTTTTACCCAGTATGGCCGTTCTTATGAGGCCATGCAACTGTAGAGGTGAGTCCTGTCCTTCTGTGCCTTTGTCTGCAGGAAGGAGAGCTTATAGGCCATAGTGTTTCCACAAGAATCCCTTGTGGAAACACATCCACTGGGATGGAAACATTGCCAGAGAAGACCACTTGGGCTCAGACCCAATTCTGAACTTTGCAGCACTACTGATTGCCTCATTCCCATTAAAATGAATCTAAAGCAGCAAGGCCATTGGTGGCATTATGTACATGGATAAAAATATTAACAATCTGCTTTTGTTGGCTATGATAGTGCTTTAACTATCTTCCTTGTGAAGATATTCTACTGCCCAAGTGTTCTTAATGTTACAAACTTTTCTTTAAGCATGTTGCCCATGGATAAAGCACTCAGTGTTTCTAATTTTTATATCTTATAAAAATATATTAAAGGATTATATACAGGTATATGTGTTAAATTTAATATTTCCCTAGTGGAAAAGCTTTCAAGAATCCTTTAGTCCTAAGAATTTCCAAGAGGCTGAGAATCCTTTTAAAAAATCATGCTTTAAAGTCATTCTAAAGAAATCATTAAAGAAAAGGAGACAGAAGGTAGGAACCATTAAGAAGATCAAGACATTAAGTGGATTTTTTTCCCCCGTGTGTCTGACTTTAAAATATCTAGTACCAGTTTAACTAATTTTTTGGGGACGTGTACGACTGTACAGTAGTAAAGAAACAATTGTGGAACACATTCTGCACTTGTACCACATGCAGGCCTCCCACCTGACACCAGTGGACACATGGGATTGTTCCAGATTAGACCATTACTCCATCAAGTCTGGCAGTATCGAATACCAAGTGCTTCACAGGAATGTGAAAAAGATCTATAAGGCAATCACCAATTATTCAATGCTACATGAGAGCAAAAAAAAAATCTTTCCTGACAGTTTGTAGGCAACCAGATGATAACCTGAAAAATGAAATTTTGATTAGCATTGTCTCAATTTGTGCAAATACCAATGTCATTGATGGTCATAAAATTACTCACCCCGCTTTTTAAACACCACCATATTACTTGACACAATAACTTACAGCAGCCTGTGACAGTCCCATTCCCTTGCTATCTGTGCATTTGTATCTATACTGCCTCCATCCATGGGTGAACACCACAGAGAAACATCAGTCGAGCTCAGATTGGGACCACAAAATATGGGAGTGTTATCTCCACAGCCTCATCGCTCTCTTCCCTTAGACCCTAGAGAGACCTTATCATGGAGACTGGAACTTCACCATATGGAGATGGGAAAGAGGATGATCTCTGTCCAACCTCTCTACCCTTTCCCCAACGCTGACTTTCTGATACAGCAGTTTAACCACTTTTCCCCCTCTGCAACATCCTGTGTGCAAAGGCTTCTGGGGCAGCAGCTGGAGTGGTTGTACTTGGAAACATAGAAAGGGAGGCACTGCCTAACAGGCCCCTGAGACAATGCAGAGAGACAATCTCTAAGATGGCGGCTCTGGCCCTCCATGAATCAGGTGGATTGACTGGGTTAAGGGAAACAAAATTCCTGTTGTTTCTAAGGGGGTGGGGGACAAACATAACCCTCCCCTCTTAGAGGTTAGAATGCAGCAAATGAAACTCCACGGGTAAGATTTTCAATGCCACCTAGGGGAACAGGGCATTCAGATCCTGTTAATTTTAATGGTAATTGGGACTCCCAAATTCCTTAAGACTGTTTGGAAAGTCTCCACCAACTTACAAGTCCAAACTTGGGAATGTAGGGGACAGTATGGCTTGATTTTCCTTTTCTTTGCTGCAAATTTGGCAGTCACCAAATTTCATCAAGAGCCCCTTTACTTCTTACATAAATGAACTTTTCAGTTTTGACAATAACTTTTATAGGAGTTATGGCCCCAGAAACCACACAGCATGCGCCACTGGAAGCTGAAGATATCTAGATAGAGATTTCCTGAAGAGACAAACTCTGAAAAGAAAGAGAAAAAGCTTTACACAAAGGAAACTAAACACTTGAAAAGTAATACAAAGGCCAGTGAAAGAGTTTATTTCTAGGAGTGTAATTTTCTAAAGTATAATTTTGGATACGTGTTGTGGTTTCTTAAAGGATTTGTAGTAAAAGCTTTTGAAAAATACATGGCATGATTCTCTAGCGATTCAGCGAGAAGCAATTTTCCAGAAGTGTATATTTTTTAAATAGAAAGTACTACTCTGCAGCTCAAGCTAAACACTAACACCTGACAGCAGGCTAGATCCTCTCCTCCAGCTGAGAATTGCTCAGCCCATCTGAGGAGAGGAAAAAGATGGCTTTATGGAAAACCTAATCCTCGAGCCAGCTCTGCCCTTAGTAAAACTAAAAGCAGCCTCAAGGCTGAATTAGACCAGTTGCCATTCTGGCAGTTGGGGATCAACATATTGCACGGTTTGGCCAGGTCCCCTTAACCCTAGCCATGCTGCCTGCACTTGAGATTGATAGAGGGAGTGGCATAGACACATTATGGTAGCTCCAGCTGGTATCCCCGCCCTGACAGTGGGGAATACCAAAACTGATAAAAGCTCCAGGGTGGCCCAGAGCAGCTGGAATCAAGCCAAGGGTCTCTTTGGAGAATTTTGCAGAGCACAAGCCCGGAGCTTCTTTGTAGTATTGTGAATCTACAATCAGTTTTAAAGCCATTTGGCTCACCCATGCACCTCCTTACTCAGGCATAACTCCTGTTGAAACCAGGGTAGGATCAGGCTCAATATGGTTAAAAAATTAGCTCTGGTTTGATCTGTGTGGATGTTAAAGACCTCTCAGCACTTTTCATAAGAGTGGAGGTTTAACCTACTATTGTTGGCCTAAGTTTCCGCTCCCCACAACCATTATTCAGAGAGCTGTGTGCCCAGTGGTTGCTGCCATCTCCCAGAGACATCTACATTTCACTGGTGCTGAACGTATTAAGAACTAGACTTGCAAATCCTTGCTTAGCATAACAAACTAGAACTAGAACTCCTCTGGGTCTCTCAGTTCCCACCATTCAACAACCTCCCCTCCCCCAATTCCAAAGTCTATTATCTTTTATGCCTCATATTCAGGCCATTTCTACATTCTGTTGTTTCTTCTTCTTTGTACCATATCCCAAATCCATCTATTATCTGTCCCTACTAGCCAAACCTTAGTCCGTATTTTCATAATCTCCCACCATGACAACTAACCTTCTCTCTGGACTTTCTAGCATGGCCTCACTCCCTCCAGTATACCAACATTGCCATCACCAAACACATCTTCCTCGGCTGCTATTCCAGCCATATCATTCCGCTATAGCAGTTCCTTCACTGGCTCCAAATAAATTGCAAACTCATTGTCCTTGCTTCCAAGGTACTGAGCATGACTGCTTCTACCGTAGATCTCATCACCTTCCACTCACCTGCTCAGGAAAAATCTAACCAATTCTACCTCCCTCCACAACTCCTTTGTTCTTTTCTCCAACAAGCACCTTCTCTGATGTCGCTCCAGTGCACTGTCCTTCCCAATCAAAAGGAAAAAAAACCACGAAGACATCTAGAGACTGAGGCCAAGCTATAGAAGAAGATAATGTTTAAATTAGTCTAATATAAAGAGTTCATAACTTGAGGGGTCATGACCCAAGAGAAGTTGCAAACAACTTCAGACAGGTTGTGACCTCCCTACCTTTCTTAGTGGCTAGAAGGGAGAATTGAGCCCTGAAACTCTTTTCTGTTATAACATTGGGTCATAGTACAGAAAAGGTTGAGACCTACTAGACTATAGCATCTATTTATTATTAATTATTATTATTATTTAGACAGACTGTGGTAATACTAGGATACCCATTCATGGATCAGGGCTCCATTGTGCTGGGCACTCTACCACAACAGAACCCTGTCCCAAAGAGCTTATCTAGAATATCTAGAATCATTTAACCTTGAGCACAACACATATTTAAAATTTTTAAGAATATGTTAAAATTCAGCATCTGTTGTAATACAGTAAAACTGTGAACTAGCTAGGAATGTTCTGCATGACTTTATCACGTTTTTGTTTGGTGCTTAAGTAAGGCCACTAAAGGCCCATTCTTGCTGTCCTTATCTAGGCAATTCTGCCATTAAAATGCAAAGTATGGATTGCTGAATAGGAGCCAAAATGGTGCTTCAATAATTTGCAATATCATGACTGTACCAGCTGAACACAGTCTATAAACTTTAACTAACAAGAGATTTTTTTTAAAGGGATTACAGGAGCCTGGTTGGAGCCCTCCAATGTTGTAAGAAAGTTTTTCTTCACCATCAAACCAGATTTCTTTCCTGCAGTGCTTCCTTTCATTATTTCAGTTTATTCTAAAACTGAGGCACATTTTGATCATGAGGCTCTACTTATTCATGATTATTTTTACTGTTATATCACTTTGTTTCTAAGTTTCTATATGTAAAGTCACACTGCTCCACAATCCACAACAGAAATTTCAGCTAATTGGAACTAGCTAGAGAACGGCACTCAAGGCAGCAAGATCTGCAAGCTT